>NW_026728101.1:97500-397500 GCF_030684315.1 Stegostoma tigrinum
AAAACCAAGTGTCTTTGGTTTGGGAAGAGACATGTTTTATTTAAACAAGGCAGGATCTGGGTAAAATATTTTGGGAAGTTACTTGAGGGCGAATCTGCAGCAGAATAGTCGGATACGTCCAGGAAAGGAACTGGGAGAGAAAAAGCCAGTTATATTCCATTTTGGGTGGAATTTATAATCGACAAGCCTGGAAAACCCTGGATCTTGAGGAATGTTCAGGACATGTTTACGACAAGTGCGAAGGAAGCAAATGAATGGATGACTAGTGGCGTATAAAAACGAAGTGTGAAGAAACGGTGGTGGCCAATATTGGAGAGAATATCAAGATATTCCACAGGTACATGAAGCAGGAGAATAACCAGGGAAAGAGTAGCGCCAGTTAGAAACCGGGGTGTACACGGGGTGAGGGAGCAATCTGTGTTCAGAACTGAAGGGCATTGATACAGTAGCCAAGTCCTTCCCATCTGCTTTCCCTTCAAGGAGGAGCATTCATGTCTATAAAGCAGGAAGATGCAGTGTGAAATTGAAATTTTTGGCTGGTTTAAAAGTGAACAAATCCCCACGCCCAGATGAGTTGTTTCCAAGACTGCTGTGGGAGAAGAGAAAGAAAATCTCTTCAGAGATGGTAGGAACTGCAGATGCCAGAGAATCTGAGGAAACAAGGTGCAGAGCTGGATGAGCGCAGCAGCCCAAGCAGCATAGAGGAACAGGATGGCTGATGTTTTGAATCTGGACCCTTCTTCAGAAATGGAGCAGGGGAAGGGGATTCTGAAATAAATAGGGAGAGAAGGGGAGGCGGATCGAAGATAGGTGGAGAGGAGACAGACAGTTCAAAGAGACGGGGATGGAACCACTGAAGAAGACTGCAGGTGGGGAGATAGAACATAGAGCAATGCAGTGCAGAACAGGCCCTTTGGTCCTTGATGTTGCGCTGACCTGTGAACTAATCGAAGCCCATCCCCCGACACTATCCCTTCATCATCCATATGCTTATCCAAGGACTGTTTAAATGCCCCTAATGTGGCTGAGTTAACTACATTGGCAGGCAGGGCGTTCCATGCCCTTACCACTCTCTGAGGAAAGAACCTGCCTCTGACAGCTCTCTTAAATCTATCACCCCTCAATGTGTAGCTATGCCCGCTCGCACCAGCTGATGTCATCATCCTCGGAAAAAGACTCTCACTGTCCACCCTATCTAATCCTCTGATCATCTTGTATGTGTCCATTGAATCCCCTCTTAGTCTTCTTCTCTCCAATGAGAACTGACCAAGCCCCTCAGCCTTTCTTCATAAGGCCTTTGCTCCAGACCAGGCAACATCCTGGTAAATCTCCTCTGCACCTTTTCCAATGCTTCCACATCCTTCCTGTAATGGGGCGACCAGAACTGCATGCAATATTCCAAAATGAGACCGCACTAGCATTTTGTACAGTTGCAGTGTGACATCTTGGCTCCGGAACTCATTCCCTCTACCAATGAAACCTAACGCACTGTAAGCCCTCTCAACAGCACCATCAACCTGCGTGGCAACTTTCAGGGATCTATGTCCATGGACACCAAGATCCCTCTGCACATCCACACTGCCCAGAATCTTTCCATTGACCCAGTATTCTGCCTTCCTATTATTCTTCCCAAAGTGAATCACCTCACATTTCTCCGCATTGAACTCCATTTGCCACCTTTCAGCCCAATTCTGCAGTTTATCCAAGTCTCCCTGCAACCTGCGACATTCTTCCACACTGCCCATCACTCCGCCAACTTTAGTGTCACCTGCAAACTGAGTAATCCATCCACCTGTGCCTGCATCCAAATCATTTATAAAAATGACAAACAGCAGTGGTCCCAAAACAAATCCTTGTGCACACCACGAGCGAATTGACTCCAGGCTGAATATTTTCCATCAACCACCACTAGTTGCCTTCTTACAGAAAGCCAGCTTCTAATCCAAACTGCGAAATGTCCCTCAATCCCATGCGTCCATATTTGGTCGAATGGCCGACCACGTGGAACCTTATCAAAGACTTTACTGAAGTCCATGTACACCACGTCAATGGCCCTTCCCTCGTCCACATGCTTGGTCACCTTCTGAAAACTCACTGAGGTTTGTGAGACACGACCTGCCCTTGACGAATCCATTTTGATGATCTCCAATCAAATTGGTGCTTGCTTGATGTTTATAAATCCTATCTCTTCTCATCCTTTACAAAACTTTTCCAACAACAGACGTAAGGCTCACTGGTCTAAAATCACCTGGGTCATCTCTACTGCCCTTCTTGAACAAGGGCACAACATTTGCAACCCTCCAGCCCTCGGGTACTAAATCTGTAGAAAATGAGGACTCAAAGATCAAGGCCAAAGATCAAGAGGATAGGAGATGGTGGTGGGGCTTGATGTGGGAGGAGGGGATAGGAGGGAGAAAAGACAGGTTCAGGAGGTGGGGATGAGCTGGGCTGGTTTTGGGATGCAGTTGTGGGGAGGGGTGATTTTGAAGCTTGTGAAGTCCACATTGATAGCATTGGGCTGCAGGGTTCCCAAGCAGAATATGAGGTGCCCTTCCTGCAACCTTCGGGTGGCATCATTGTGGCACTGCAGGAGGCCCAGGATGGACATGTCATCTGAGGACTGCGAGGGGGAGTTGCTTAGTGTGAAGTGAGCACAGGTGATGTGCAAAGCGGTCCCCAAGCCTCCGCTTGGTTTCCCTGATGTTGAGGAGGCCACAATGAGAACAGCAGATGCAGCTACCACATTAGTGGCGCCGATACAGTCATCAATGTAACGGAGGAAGAGGTGGGGTTTAGGGCCAGTGTAGGTACGGAAGAGGGATCGTTCCATGTAACCTACAAAGAGGCAGGCATAGCTTGGGCCCATGTGGATACCCTGGCCACCCGCTTTGTCTGTAGGAAGTGGGAGGATTTGAAAGAGAAGTTTTAGTTTTCAAGGACCGCAACTCCACACCCCACCCCCCGCAGTGGTCGAAAACACCCTCGACCGGGTCACCCGCATTTCCTACAACTCACCCCTCACACCCACTCCCCATAAAACAACCAAAACAGAGACCCCCTCGCCCTCACGTACCACCCCACCAACCTTCGGATTCAATGTATCATCGCCGACACTTCTGCCATCTGCACTCTGACTCCACCACCAAAGACATTTTTTCCCTCCCCACCCTTAGGTGACTCCCTTACGTGCTCCACACTCCCCTCCAGCACCCCGTACACGCGGCACTTTTTCCTGCAACTGCAGGAAGTGCTTCACCTGTCTCAATACCTCCCCCCTCACCCCCATCCCAGGCCCCAAGAAGAAATTCCACATCAAGCAGATGTTCACCTGCACATCTGCTAATGTGATATACTGTATTCGCTGTTCCCATTGTGGCCCCCTCTACATCGGGGAAACCAAGCGGAGGCTTGGGGACCTTTGCAAGTCACCGATGCATGAAAGAACTGCACCTACCAGTCGCGAACCGTTTCAACTCTCCCTCCCAATCCTCAGATTACATGTCCATCCTGGGTCTCCTGCAGTGCCACCTGAAGATTGCAGGAGCAGCGCCTCATATTCCGCTTGGGAACCCCGCAGCTCAGTGGTATCAATGTGGACTTCACAAGCTTCAAAATCTCCCCTCCTGCTCCCGCAACCCAAAACCAACCCACCTATTCCATCCTGCCACCTCAAGCCCCACCCCCACCTCCTACCTACTAACCTCTTCCCACCGCCTTGACCTGTTCGTCCTATCAGGACTGACCTGTCTGCTCCCTAACTTTCCACCTGCACTCCATCCCTGCCTCTTTGACCTGTCTGTCTCCTGTCCACCTATCTTTTCCTTTATCCAACTTCTATCTGCCTCCCGCTCTCTCCCTATTTATTTCAGAACCCCCTCTCCCTCCCCCATTTCTGAAGAAGTGTCTAGGCCTGAAACGTCAGCCTTCCTGTTGCTCTGATGCTGCTTGGCCGGCTGTTTTCGTCCAGCTGTACACCTTGTTACCTCAAAGAAAATCTCAGTGGCCCTGACCAGTTTTTCAATTCCTCTCACAAGGGAAGCACCAGAGGGTTTGAGAACAGAATGTGGTTTGACTTATCAAGATAAATGCAAAACTATTCAATTCCAGTGGAGGTTTGAGATGCAGTGTTGATGTTTGTTCTATGTCGTAGCCTGGCCTTAACTTGTCCTGTGGTGAGATCTAATTTGAAGGGGATGCTGTGCTTTTTTTTGCTCGTTTTGGTACGGTATGTGTTACTTGACCTTGTCAGCCTATTTTATAGAGCCATAGTCGTACAGCGTGGAAATGAGCCCTTAGGTGCAACATAATCCCCATCTAAACTAGTCCCAACTGCCTCTTCCTGGCCCATATCCCTCCAACCGTGTCCTATTTATAAACCTCGATCAGGTCACCTTTCATCCCCCTTTGCTCCAGTGAAAAAAGTTCCAGCTGACCCAACCTTCCTTTATCACTGAAACCTTCCATGCTCAGCAACGATCTGGTAAATTTCTTCTGTGCCCACTCTTGCTTAAAAATATCCTTCCTATAATAGGGCAACTATAAATTTGTACTGTAGAAATCTTCAAGACTAGAAAAACATAAAAGCATACAAACCAGGAAATGAAGGGATCAAATTGTAGTTCAGGAAGTGGAAAAATGGAAGTGGCTTGAGTGCACCATGTTCTGGACTAACGTGCACTGTAGTTCTGAAAGGGCATTGCACCGGTGTGGGTGGGAAGTTGTAGATGAAATAGTGACTTGAACCTTCAAGTATGCTGTCTCTCCAATTGATGTTGGAAACTCCTTCCTGTTTCGCATGACGAATCCCAGGGATCGCTGCTGTTGTCTAGCTGATAGCCAGCCTTCAAACTGTTTCAAAGAGGAAAAGAACAAAGAAAATTACAGCACAGGAACAGGCCCTTTGGCCCTCCAAGCTTGCGCCGTTCCAGATCCTTGATGTAAACCTGTCGCCTATTTTCCAAGGATCTGTTCGCTTTGCTCCCTGCCCATTCATGTTTCTGTCTAGATACATCTTAAATGACGCTATTGTGCCCGCCTCGAACGCCTGCGTTGGCAATGCGTTTCAGGCACCCACGACTCTCTGCATAAAGAACTTTCCACGCGTATGCCTTAAACTTTTCCCCTCTCACCTTGAAATTGTGACGACCAGTAATTGAGTCCCCCCACTCTGGGATAGAAAGCTTCTTGCTATCCACCCTGTCTATACCTCTCATGATTTTGTCGACATCAATCAGGTCCCCCCCTTCAATCTCCGTCTGTCTCATGTAAATAATCCCAATCTACTCAACCTCTCTTCATAGCTAGTGCCCTCCATACCAGGTAACATCCTGGTGAACCTCCTCTGCACCATCTCCAAAGCATTCACATCCTATTGGTAATGTGGCGACCAGAACTGTACGCCGTATTCCAAATGTGAACCAAAGTCCTATAAAACTGTAACATGACGTGCCAAATCTTGTACTTGATACCCTGTCTGATGAATGAAAGCATGCCGTATGCCTTCTTGACCACTCTATTGACCTGCATTGCCACCGTCTGGGTGCAATGGACCTGAACACCCAGATCTCTCTGTGCATCAATTTTCCCCAGGCCTTTTCCATTCACTGTACAGTTCGCTCTTGAATTGGATTTTCCAAAATGCATCACCTTGCAATGGCCTGGATTGAACTTCATCTGCCATTTCTCCACCTAACTCTCCAATCTGTCTATATTCTGCATTCTCCAACAGCCCCCTTCGCTATCTGCTCCTATCTGTTTCGCATTGGTTTTGCACAGAACTAGATTTCTGTTCTATTTTCGCAAGTTAATTGTTTCAAATTAGTTGCTGTTCTTTGTAAATCGCAATCATGAATGCACATCCAAGCAGTGGGGAGAGGGGGAGAATGGATTTGAGACGTCATGAAGTCTGGGATTTGTTATAATCCATAAATATTGTCAATATAATTTTTAAAATTCACGAGCATGTCATTGATGTTGCTTTCTTGGGCTGCATTTGCTATCCATCCAGAATTGCTGTTGAGAAGGTTGTGGAGAATTGGCCTGTTGAACAGCTGCAATGCACGTGGTATGAATATATTAATGAAATACTGAGGACAGGAGATTAATTGCTTTTACTCAGTGGAAATGAAGTAACAGTCATACAGTTCCACATCAGGATTCTGCTGATTTTGACAGGGAACATGCAGATTCTGGAGCTGCTCTTTAAATATTTTTGGGTGGTAGGGATCACACAATTATCAGGTACTGTGGAAGGAGTTTGATGAATTGGTGCATTGTCTCGTTGCAACTCCCCATCTCAAACAACAGTTCATTCTAGATGCATTGTTAATTGTAAATTTTCAGTTCGACCGAAAGGAAAAAAAAGTATTGAGGGATATGGACCAAAGGCAATATGGAGGTAGGCCACAATTAAGTTATAATCTCATTGGATGGTAGAACGTGTTTGAAGGGTTGAATGGCCTACTTGTTTTCCTATATCCTTACGTAAGAAGGGGGATCAATCAATGGGATGTTTTGACTGCATTGCTGTCGTTTATCGACAGTGTTGTCAGAGTCGCACTCGTTCAGCTGAGTGAAGAGTATTTCATTGACACCCGGATTTGGAGTTTATTGGCAGTGGACAGATGTTGAGAAGTCCAAAGTGAGTTACTTGCCGTAGAATCTATTGTCTCTGATCTATGGTTCCAGTCGCATTGATTAACATAGATCCGAGAACACTTCAGCAGAGGAACAGGCCCTTTGGCGTGCAATGTTGTGCCAAACATGATGCCAAATTTAGCTGAACCCTTCTGAATGTCCTTGATTCATATCCCACATTCCTTGTATATTCATGTACTTATATAAAAGTGTCTTAAACGCCCTATTGTACCTGCTTCCACAGCCACCCCGGCAGTGCTTTTCAGACTCCTACCACTTTCTGTATATAAGAATTGTCTCTGACATCTCGTTTGAACTTGCCCCCTCTCACCTTAAATACATGCCCCCAGTTTTAGACATTTCAAATCTGGGAGAAGGGTTACAGTCAGAATCTGTCTATGCATGTCATAAATTTGTAAACCTCGATCAAGTCTTCCCTCAACGTCTGCAGAGAAAATAGTCTGAGTCTTTCCAGCCTCCCCTTTCTAGCTCAAGCCCTCAAATCCAGGCCACCTCTTTTGCACGCTATTCAAAACCTCCACATCCTTCCTGTAACATGACGACCAGAATTGGATACGATTCTTAAGAGTGCAATACTTAAGGCCTAACCAAAGTCTTCTAAAGCTGGAACATGACATCCTGATTCTTGTGCTCGATTCCCCAACTAATAAAGGCAAGCATGCCATGCGTCTTCTTTACCACTCTATCAACTTGTGTGGCCCCTTTCGGGGAGCTATGAACTGAATCCCAAGATCCCTGTATACACAAATGCTGTTCAGGGTCTTGCCATTAACTGTATATTTTTCCTTAACATTTAATTTCCCAAAGTGGAGCACTTCACACTTAATGGATTAAAATTCACTTGCCATTTCTGCAACGGATCTGTATCCTTCTGTATCCTTTTATGACTTTCTACCCTAACTACCACCCTACCAATCATTCTATCGCCTCCAAACTTACTAACCCATCCATCTATATTTTCACCTCGGTCATTTTATATATACCACAACAGCAGAGGTCCCAGTACAGATCCCCGCAGAACAGAATAGTCCTGGATGTGCAGCCTGAAAAGCACCTTTCCTCCACCACCACCCTCTGTCTTCTCTGGGCAAGCCAGTTGTGAATCCAAGCAGTTGAGTGACCACAGACCCCATGGATCTTAATCTTCTGGATGATCCTACCGTGAGGCACCTTGTTGAAAGCCTTGCTAAAATCCCTGTCGACAATATCCACTACTCTACCTTCAATGATCACATTAGTTAGATCCTCAAAAAATTCGATCAAGTTAGTAAGACATGACCTGCCCTGCACAAAGCCATGCTGACTGTCCCTAATTGGGCAATGCTGTTCCAAATACAGATAAATACAATCCCTAAGAATTCTCTCCAATAGCTTCCCAATGAATGATGAGAGACTCACTAGTCTCTAGTTTCCTGGATTGACCCTATTTCCCTTCTTGAACAGAAGAAGAACATTTAGCAACTTGCTAGTCCTCCAGTACCCCTCCAGTGGCGACCAAGGATACAAAGATATTCCTGAATGCCCTGACAATCTCCTCTCTCACCTCACTCAAAAACCCTTGAGTAGATACCATTGGGTCCTGAGGACTTATCCACCTTAATGCTCTTTGTTGATCTCAAAATGCTGTTATCATATGAGCATGCTCCACACAAATCCCACTATCCTCCACACCCTTCGCCTGAGTGAATAGTGATGCAGAGTACTCATTTAGGATTTTGCCCACATCCTCTGCTTCCGTACACAAGCTCCCTGCTTTATCCTGAATGGTCCTACTTTCTCCCTGTTTATCCTCTTAGAATGCCTTGGGATTTCCTTTAACCCTCCTTGCCAAGGTCATTTCATCGCCCTTTCTTTTTCTGCTTTTTTTATGTCGGCCCTGTTCTATTTTAGCTTCCTAAACCTGACGTATTTTTGATTTTCCCTTTTGACTAACTTCACAACCTCCCCAATTATCCAAGGGTCTTTACCTTGCCATCCTTGTCCTTCCTCCTTCCTGATCCTAAACTCATAAGCAGGCCTTCAAACAATTCCCATATGGCAAATGTGACAGCTCCTCCCAATTAACACTCCCTAGCTCCTACCTAAAATTGATATAATTTACTCTCCCCCAAGGTCCTGACTTGCCCTTCTTCACAGCAATCTTAAAATTGAAGGAGTTGTGATCACTATTTCCAACATGCTTTCCCACCCTTCTCACCAGTTACCTGACCATTACAAAGTCCAGTATGGCCCATCTTCTATCCATATATTGTGTCAAGAAACTCTCTTGGATAGACTTAACAAATTTAGCCTCATTTAAAGATAATGGGAACTGCAGATGCTGGAGAATTCCAAGATAATAAAATGTCAGGCTGGATGAACACAGCAGGCCAAGCAGCATCTCAGGAGCACAAAAGCTGCCGTTTCGGGCCTAGACACTTCGTCAGAGAGGGGGATGGGGAGAGGGAACTGGAATAAATAGGGAGAGAGGGGGAGGCGGACCGAAGATGGAGAGTAAAGAAGATAGGTGGAGAGAGTTTAGGTGGGGAGGTAGGGAGGGGATAGGTCAGTCCAGGGAAGACGGACAGGTCAAGGAGGTGGGATGAGGTCAGTAGGTAGATGGGGGCGCGGCTAGGGTTGGGAGGAAGGGATGGGTGAGAGGAAGAACCGGTTCGGGAGGCAGAGACAAGTTGGACTGGTTTTGGGATGCAATGGGTGGGGGGGAAGAGCTGGGCTGGTTGTGTGGTGCAGTGGGGGGAGGGGACGAACTGGGCTGGTTTAGGGATGCAGTAGGGGAAGGGGAGATTTTGAAACTGGTGAAGTCCACATTGATACCATTAGGCTGCAGGGTTCCCAGGCGGAATATGAGTTGCTGTTCCTGCAACCTTCGGGTGGCATCATTGTGGCAGTGCAGGAGGCCCATGATGGACATGTCATCTAGAGAATGGGAGGGGAAGTGGAAATGGTTTGCGACTGGGAGGTGCCGTTGTTTGTTGCGAACTGAGCGGAGGTGTTCTGCAAAGCGGTCTCCAAGCCTCCGCTTGGTTTCCCCAATGTAGAGGAAGCCACACCGGGTACAGTGGATGCAGTATACCACATTGGCAGATGTGCAGGTGAACCTCTGCTTAATGTGGAATGTCATCTTGGGGCCTGGGATAGGGGTGAGGGAGGAGGTGTGGGGGCAAGTGTAGCATTTCCTGTGGTTGCAGGGGAAGGTGCCGGGTGTGGTGGGGTTGGAGGGCAGTGTGGAGCGAACAAGGGAGTCACGGAGAGAGTGGTCTCTCCGGAAAGCAGACAGGGGTGGGGATGGAAAAATGTGTTGGGTGGTGGGGTCGGATTGTAAATGGCGAAAGTGGCGGAGGATGATGCGTTGTATCCGGAGGTTGGTAGGGTGGTGTGTGAGAACGAGGGGGATCGTCTTAGGGCGGTTGTGGCGGGCGCGGGGTGTGAGGGATGTGTTGCGGGAAATACGGGAGACACGGTCAAGGGAGTTCTCGATCACTGTGGGGGGAAAGTTGCGGTCCTTGAAGAACGTGGACATCTGGGATGTGCGGGAGTGGAATGTCTTATCGTGGGAGCAGATGCGGCGGAGGCGGAGGAATTGAGAATAGGGAATGGAATTTTTGCAGAGGGTGGGTGGGAGGAGGTGTATTCTAGGTTGCTGTGGGAGTCGGTGGGCTTGAAATGGACATCAGTTACAAGCTGGTTGCCCGAGATGGAGACTGAGAGGTCCAGGAAGGTGAGGGATGTGCTGGAGATGGCCCAGGTGAACTGAAGGTTGGGGTGGAAGGTTTGGTGAAGTGGATGAACTGTTCGAGCTCCTCTGGGGAGCAAGAGGCGGCGCCGATACAGTCATCAATGTAACGGAGGAAGAGGTGGGGTTTGGTGCCTGTGCAGGTACTTTGGCCATTTACAATCCGACCCCACCACCCAACACATTTTTCCATCCCCACCCCTGCCTGCTTTCCGGAGAGACCACTCTCTCCGTGACTCCCTTGTTCGCTCCACACTGCTCTCCAACCCCACCACACCCGGCACCTTCCCCTGCAACCGCAGGAAATGCTACACTTGCCCCCACACTTCCTCCCTCACCCCTATCCCAGGCCCCAAGATGACATTCCATATTAAGCAGAGGTTCACCTGCACATCTGCCAATGTGGTATACCGCATCCACTGTACCCGGTGTGGCGGCCTCTACTTTGGGGAAACCAAGCGGAGACTTGGAGACCCCTTTGCAGAACACCTCCGCTCAGTTCGCAACAAACAACTGCACCTCCCAGTCGCAAACCATTTCCACTTCCCCTCCCATTCTCTAGATGACATGTCCATCATGGGCCTCCTGCACTGCCACAATGATGCCACCCGAAGGTTGCAGGAACAGCAACTCATATTCCGCCTGGGAACCCTGCAGCCTAATGGTATCAATGTGGACTTCACCAGTTTCAAAATCTCCCCTTCCCCTACTGCATCCCTAAACCAGCCCAGTTCGTCCCCTCCCCACACTGCACCACACAACCAGCCCAGCTCTTCCCCCCCACCCACTGCATCCCAAAACCAGTCCAACCTGTCTCTGCCTCCCGAACCGGTTCTTCCTCTCACCCATCCCTTCCTCCCAACCCTAGCCGCGCCCCCATCTACCTACTAACCTCATCCCACCTCCTTGACCTGTCCGTCTTCCCTGGACTGACCTATCCCCTCCCTACCTCCCCACCTAAACTCTCTCCACCTATCTTCTTTACTCTCCATCTTCGGTCCGCCTCCCCCTCTCTCCCTATTTATTCCAGTTCCCTCTCCCCATCCCCCTCTCTGATGAAGTGTCTCGGCCCGAAACGTCAGCTTTTGTGCTCCTGAGATGCTGCTTGGCCTGCTGTGTTCATTCAGCCTCATTTAAACTCTTGTTGTAAGGGAGTCCCAGTCAATACTGTGGAGGTTAAATTCACTGACTGTGACAACTCTGACTTATTGCATTGTTTCAAAAGCTGCCTACATATTTGTTCCTCAGTGTGTCAGTGGCAACAGGGGAGCAGGCTATTAGTTTAAGCTGATCAGAGTGATTGTGTCTATCTTATTTTTGAATGCTACCTATATTACCTCAGTGGGCAAGCCCTCCAGAATGTCCTCTCCAGGTGCAGTTTTAACATTTCCCACAGGTTAGGAGTGCACCTCCTTCTTTTATCTTCCCCTCTATCTTGTCTAAAGCAATGAAACCCTGGAACATTGAGCACCCAGTCCTGTCTCTGTCTCAACCAAGCCCCTGTAATAGCCTCAACATCAGAGACCCATGTACTGATCCAGTCTCTGAGCTCATCTGCCTTACCTATAATACTCTTTGCAGTGAAATAAACATACTTCAGCTTGTTTGTGCCATCATGTTCATGTACCATCATGTTCATGTACCTGTCTCTGACTGCCATTCTTTTCTGATTTATTGGCCCTAACATGTACCTGCCATCAATTCATCTACTTGCTGACCTGCTGCTCTGGTTCCCAGCTGCCTGCCAGTCTTTAAATCCTCCCAAGTAGCACGAGCAAACCTCCCTGTGAGGGTATTTGTTCCCGTTCAGTTTAGGTGCAAGCCATCCCTCTTACACAGGTCACCCCTTGCCCAAGAAGCAGTCGCAATTATCCATGAACCTGAAAGCCTAGCCCAGTACCAGCTCCTCAACCACGCATTCATTTGTTGCAGCCCCTCAGAGATGTCCTTGACCTTGGTACCAGGGAAGCAACACACAGCCCTGGTGTCTCAAATGTGGCTGCAGAAACTCTGCCCCCAACGAATGAGTCTCCAACCACGATCACTCACTTGGATTTTCCTGACCCTCTTCCACAGCAGGGCGGTTTGTACCATGGACCTGGCTACTGCTGATTATATAACTGACCCAGTTAGGGTAAGGACATGGAATTTTGTGATCTGGTCATATTCTCTCTTGTTGGAGCTGATTGCTGCTTAGCACTTGTCTGGTGCAAATGTTACTTATCCTTTATCAGGCCAAGCCTGATCGTTGTCCAAGTCTAACTGTATTTTCTCATCGTTGACTTCACTGTTGGAAAAGTCATGAATTCTGCTGGACACCTGGACAATATTCAATGAACGTTCATGTCTCCACTTTGGTTCAAATGAAGACATGACTTCAACCAGTGCAGATATCCAGTGAATGCCACTGACTCAATTTTCTATTCCTCTGCTTCACACCACATTCAATCAGAAGTTGCCTTGGTGGAAATGACAGATTGCACTTTCCTTCCTTTTCAAGCTCAGGATCTCTGATCATATTTGTGGTAAATCCTGAATGAGGTTACGAGAAGTGTGGCATGACGAAAAGGAAACTGAACCTTAGTGTGCAGCTGTTTGACAGCACTGTCATCCAGATGTTGCGTTACTTTGCTGATGATTGAGAATACACTGAGGCCATAATTGGTCAGCACAATTTGTCTGACTATTACATGATAGGTCATCTTTCTCTGAAATGTGAGTGTCGCGAGTGTTTAAAAATGTACTGGAAAACATTTACTGTTGGTGTGGTGACCTTGGGGCACATTGTTCCAATACAGTTTGTGGGATACTGCCAGGTGCCATGGCATTTGCAGTATCCAGAGCATTCAGTCTTGTCATTGCGTGAAATAATTTGAATTGCGTGTAAGTTAAGATTTGTGATGCCTCCTCAGGATGAGGGCAAGAAGATCATCCAGACTGATGCTATGAATGGTTTCATCTGCTCCTACACCTTTTGTTCATGACATCTTGTAATAACTGCCATGTCGCCTGATGAGAAACTAAAGCTCATCTTGATTCATTTGCATTTGAAGGTGCCTATTTTTCCCAAACAAAAGGACCCATCACTGAGCGGGAAGTATGGAGAATGTTATAGACATCAGTGGTGAGATAATGCTGGATCTTGACCAGCAAAACCATTGTTGTGTTGGTGAAATGCAAACAAAAATCTATTTGATGTAAACTTGATTCTCAGCTGATCCCTTTGTCAAATGACAGATTCTGATGTTGGTTCCTGGAAAGCCTCCATGGTTGGAGGACGAGAAGCCGTATCCAATTGAAGCAGCACAGGCTTCTGCAATGACTGTGGAAACCACTGCTTATGCCTTGCTTCAAGCATTGTCAAGGAATGATATTGACTATGCAACACCGATTGCGAGGTGGCTAACGATGTAACAGAACTATGGTGGTGGATTTCACTCGACGCAGGTAAATGCTCGAGATCACAACAACAGGCATTCGGATATTTCCATGGATCATGTTACTAACTGGTGGTTGATGCTGTTTGCAATCAAACTGGACACTGCATTTTCATCTGCAGGTTTGGTGCATTGGCACAAATTCCAGTTCTTCAATGGTGTTAATCCTTGGTTAAATTCTGACATGCACTTTGCCTGTGCATCACTTTTCCTCTTGGCATTGTCCTTGAAAACTATCTGTTTCTGTAAACCTTCACTTACTTGTCATAGGATCATTGAGGGACAGCATAATAGAGTGCCATGGCAATGGAACAGACCCTTCAGCAAATTGTATGTGCCCTCACAAGATGCAAGTCCCGAACTATTCTCATCACATTTCCCAGCACTCGACCCGGAGCCTTGTATGCCTTGGTATCGCAAATGCCCAATCAAAGACTTGTTAAATGTTATCGTGGTTTCTGCCTCTACCACCCACACAGTCAGTGCGTTCCACATTCTCACCACAGTTTCGGTGCAAAAACAAGGAAGTTTCCTCAGAGGTAGTAGGAGAAATCTGAGAGAACAAGGTGCAGAACTGGATGAACACAGCGGGCCGAGCAGCATCAGAGAAGCAAGAAAGCTGACGTTTCAGATTGAGACCCTTCTTGAAAACCGGGGGAGGAGAAGGGGATTCTGTAAAAAATAGGGAGAAGTCGGGAGGCAGATAGAAGATGGATAAAGGAGAAGATAGGTGAACTGTCCCGTGCTGTCCACTCACTGTCCCCTGCTCCAGAATCAGAGAATTCTACAGAATTGAACAAGCACTTCATTCCATTGTGTCTGTCACCACTGAAGCCACACTAAGTTGACATTTGGCTCATGTTCTAGCAATAGGCCAATTGCCTTGAATGTTATTTCATTTTAAGTGCTGTACCAACCCTTTTTCTTTCATGTGAAAAGATTATCGACCTCAACTGAAGTCCCAGACAATGAATTCCAACCCCCCAGCACCTTCTGGGTCTCTTTTCTTTCCTGAAATTCCTTCTGAGCTTTTAGCTTAAATGTGCGTATCTCTTCCTCTACCACCACTGACCCCCGCCACCGACCCCATTATGGACCTTCTTTTTACCTCACCTATACCCATATTAATCCAAACAATTTTTTCAGGACCTCCTTCAACCCTCTCTACTCGAAAGAAAACAATCCAACCTTATCCAGATAAAACAGTGATGCTCGAGACAATGGAAACTGCAGATGCTGGAGAATCCAAGAGAATAAAGTGTGGAGCTGGCTGAACACAACAGGCCAAGCAGCATCTCAGGAGCGCAAAAGCTGATGTTTCAGGCCTAGACCCTTAATCAGAGATCAGCAACAATGATGCTGCCTGGCCTGCAGTGTTCCTCCAGCTCCACACTGTGTGATCTCAGACTCCAGCATTGGCAGTTATTACGAACGCAAACTTATCCAGACTCTCCAAAGAGTTAAAATGCTTCATCCCCTCAGAACATCCTGATGAATGTCCTCCACACATGCTCAAATGCAAACACCTCCTTCCTATAATGGAGAGACCAGAACTGCACTGAGCACTTCAGCTGGGGCCTAACCAAAGTCCTGTACAGCTCTTGAGCCATATACTTTCTGAACTGCCCTTTTAAGCTGCCATTCCATGTTCAGGAATCTGTGGACGAGTACCCCAAGATCACACCATTCCTCTGACCTTCCTAGTGTCCTGGCATTTCTTTGAATGATTCCTTGCCTTGTTAGTTTGTCCAAATTGCATTACCCGACTGATCAGGGTTAACATCCCATCTACCACTGACCTGCCCATTTGACCAATCTGTAACTTTGGATTCAACTTGCTGTATTTTCCTGGACCCCCCGAGCTTTACCTTCTTTGCTACGCTCCCATTTGGGACCCTGTCCAAGTCTTTGCTGAAATCTATTTTCACTACATCAACTCCCATCTGCACACTCTGTCACCTCTTTGAAAGGATCATCTAGGTTTGTGAGGCATGACCTCCGTCTGACAAAGCTATGCTGACCGTTGCTGATCAAACCCTGCTTCTTTCAAAGGAAATTAAGCCTGCCGTCAGAATTTTCTCCAATATTTTCCTATCTACTGATGTGATACTCACCGGTCTGTAATACTCTGCTTTATGTTTGTCACGCATTTTGATAAGTGGAACTATGTTACCTGTTCTCCAGTCCCTTGGTACTTTTGAAAGCTCTGTATGAGGGCGAGTGGAATTTTTTCTCTCATCTCCCTGGGCATCTTGGCATACACCTCATCCAAACCTGGGATTTGTCCAATTTTAAATTCACCAAAACACCTGACATCTCCCCAGTCTCTGTTAATTCTGCTCGGGAATTGTGTGCTCCTTCTCACATGTAAAAGCTGATGTGAAGTTCTCGTTTAACACCTGACAATTGCTGTCCAGTTCAAACCATTGATTTGCCTCTTCATCCCTAATGAGACTTGGTTTTCCCTGGGTTTTCTCTTTCCCTCTGAGACACTTGTAGAAGATTTTGAGATTCTCCCTAATCCTAATCTTGGTCACCAGCGTTGTGTTGCCCTGTATTTGTTCTCTGAATTGCTATGACGAGATGCCCCTGCACACTATACATCATGATCATGGTGGTTTCTCGCAGATATGGATGACACTCTGACACTCTCCCACTCTCAGGCTGAATTGATCGGCGGCTGTACAGACCGATGCAGCTACCGTAGGCTCTGTTGCACTCGGGGCAGAAGGCAGTCGTGGGAAGGGGTGAGGGAGGTTTGGTATGGCTGCATGGCTTCCACTGTTTCCAAAGGCAAGCCTCGAGGTGTTTGATGCCTTCCCAGGTTCTCTTCAGGCTTTGGACCGTCTTAGGCTGGCGATTCCCAGGTGTCTGCAGGAATGTTGCACTTCACCATTGAGGCCTTGAGTTTATCACCGAGTGCTTCCTCTGTACATCTGGGTCTCGCCTGCTGTTTTGAAGCTGGGATGACAACATGCGGAGAGTTTCGTGTCAGTCATACAGATGAAGTGTCCAGCCCATTGTAGCTGATCGAGGATGGTCAGTGCCTCAGTGCTGGGGATGTTGGCCTGGTTGACGTTAGTGCGTCTACAGGGACTCTTGTTCTCTTGATGACTGGTGTACACCTCCCTTTTCCTTTTTATTTGGTCAAAGAACAAAGAAAATTACAGCACTGGAAGAGGCCCTTCGGCCCTCCAAGCCTGAGCCAGATCCTATTGAAAGTAGTGTGTTGATGCATTTGTGTAATGAGTGTGTTTTGTTTGAGCCCTAACATTGAAAGCAGTGTAAGAATGTCTTTGTGCAGCAGGCAAGGTGTCATGAGATTGAGCCTTCATAGACTTGCAAGGTGTTGAAAACTTGCCATTATTTAAGAAAACGCTGATAAATTTCCATGATCAACATTTCTGTTACACTGCAATGATGATCCCGTGGCATGTAAAATCAGAAAGATACGATAAAATGAGACTGGGTCATGCCCTAGTCTTGCGGACTTGGGTCAGCATGCAGGGGGAATGTTTGCCTTTCATGTATTTGGAAGTACTGAAATATTTCCATGAATCTAAAAGTCACTTTTCCCTTCATTGAAGGACACAATCATTGCCTTGGAAGCTTCATGACGATGCGACATTGCATTTCTGAAGAGGGAAGAAGAAATCAATATGCAAATTCAATTCCATGTTTTTGTAAGTCCCATTGAGAACACGATTCATTTGCGCCGGCATAATGCTCTGACTGAGAAAGAATTGAAGGTGAGTTTGTTGTTTAGAAGATCACAGCAATTTAAGCATCAACTTCTTCATCAATAATGTTCCATTGCTTTCAAACTGCATTTTCCACTCTGCAAGGTAATAACTGTTAGAACAAGCGAAAGCATCGGTAGAGGGTCCGTGGGGGATGAAATGGCACAAAACCCAATCCATTCAACAACATAGTGAAACGTGAGGCTGGATGAACACAGCAGGCCCAGCAGCATCTCAGGAGCACAAATCTGACGTTTCGGGCCGAGACCCTTCATCAGAGAGGGGGATGGGGTGAGGGTTCTGGAATAAATAGGGAGAGAGGGAGAGGCGGACCGAAGATGGAGAGAAAAGAAGATAGGTGGAGAGGAGAGTATAGGTGGGGAGGTAGGGAGGGGATAGGTCAGTCCAGGGAAGACGGACATGTCAAGGAGGTGGGATGAGGTTAGTAGGTAGGAGATGGAGGTGCGGCTTGGGGTGGGAGGAAGGGATGGGTGAGAGGATGAACAGGTTAGGGAGGCAGAGACAGGTTGGACTGGTTTTAGGATGCAGTGGGTGGAGGGGAAGAGCTGGGCTGGTTGTGTGGTGCAGTGGGGGGAGGGGACGAACTGGGCTGGTTTAGGGATGTGGTGGGGGAAGGGGAGATTTTGAAGCTGGTGAAGTCCACATTGATGCTATTGGGCTGCAGGGTTCCCAAGTGTAATATGAGTTTATTATCACCATTCAACAACATATTTCAGATATGTCGACAAATTAAAGATTCCAGCAGAGGGATAAAACAAGGAAGATGAGAGTGAGGTGGCAATAGTTTTGATGACAAAAGAACACCAACTTACCTTGATCCATTTGAGCAATAAAGCAGGCACACAAACAAATAATCAGCTAACAATGCACATGTGCATCGGAGGCTACAGGGGGACTAAGAATGCCGAATTGTTGTCATGCGTATTGCTGAAAGGGTGATTGAAACAGATTCTGTGGTAAATTTGAAGAAATACAGATAATGCATCTCAGGATGTTCGAGAAAGAACATTATGGACTGAGGCAAATTGTATTGCCCTTTTCAGGAGTTATTAGGTTCATAATGAATTGAAAGACTTTCTTCCGTGCTGAAAGCTTTAGTTTAGTTGCACCTGGATCACAATTTCTGTTCCTGGTAGTATTTAGCAAACTGTTAAAAGTGAATGTCACTGCACAGAATTCCAAACATGACTGCAATCAGTAGAGAAAATATTCAAGGGGTATGATGAGTTGTATCCTCTCATGTTGAACAATGCAGCTACAGATACAATGGAGGCACTGATGATAATCTTCCAAGAATCCTCAGATTGTGGAAAATTCTCAGAGGATTGAAAGATTGTGAACATAACACCATTATCAGAAAGATACTTCGACAAAATAGCAAGCAAGTATTGCCAATTTAGGTCAACCTGGGTAGATGTTCATGCCGGCAATGAAAGATGAAATAACAGGGTACTGAGTGTGCTATAACATCCTACAGAGTTAACATCCTTTCATAAAGGGGAAATAATACTTGACAAACTTGCTACAGTGCTTTGAGAAGGAAACAAACATTACTGATGAAGGACCACCAGTTGATGTAGTACATTGAGATTTCAACAAAGCATTTGATAAGGTACAGCTCATAAGGTGTCTCAAAAGAAAAGAGCCCATGTGTTCAAGGGTAATATGTGAGGATGGACAGAGGACTGCATCGTAAATAGAAGTAGAGTCGTAGCAGCAGGATGGTAACTTACAAGTCATGTACGGCCACAGAGCGAGTGCTGCGGAGGCCGAACACCTCATGTTGACTGGGTTGATTTCGGAAATGGCGTAGGGGATTGCTATGCTTATGAAAGTTGGGCAGGGTGGGACGACATTCATTGGAGTTTATAAGATTTTTAAAAATCTGATTTTTTCAACATGTAAGATTCTGAAGAGGCTTGATAGTGTATATCCGTGGAGATTACTCCCATTTGTGAAAGATTTTACGATCAGAGGCCACATTTTCAAATTGGTTGCCTATTAATTTAGGGGGAGAATTACTTCTTTCAGGTTGTAGCAATTTATTGAACACTTTAGCCAAGAAGATTTTCGAGGTAATGCCATTAATCATATGCTAGGCTGTAACGGCCAGGTTAATTTTTAAATCAAGAAACAATGATAATGAGATAAGGGTCTAGGCCTGAAACGTCAGCTTTTGTGCTCCTGAAATGCTGCTTGGCCTGCTGTGTTCATCCAGCTCCACACTTTGTTATCTTGGATTCTCCAGCATCTGCAGTTCCCATTATCAGTGATAATGAGAAAAGGGTAGTCTTTACAGTGGAAGATACTTCAAGGATCCCCTTATTACTAAAGAATACAGGGAGGAATTAAACACATCACTACCACACCATCAGTACCATGAGAGAAGTTGTAGTAGACAATCTAATGGAGTGAAAGCAGATTGGACTCTTTGCCGTGATGGTTTACTTTCTAAGATTCTAAACAATGAGCTTCAGAGTCGGTGTATGCATTGACTGTAATTTCCCAAAAAGCTTTAGATTCGAGAGAAGCATCTGAGGGCTGGAAAACTGCCGATGTGACATCCCTATTTAAAAAGGAGAGAGGCAAAACAAAGATAACTACAACCGAACCAGCCTAACATCTATTGTTGGAAATATGTGGCAATCAACTATGAAGAAAATAATAGCAGGACATTTGGAAAATCAGAATCTAATCAAACAGAATCACCATAGATAATGGGAACTGCAGATGCTGGAGAATCCAAGATAATAAAGTGTGAGGCTGGATGAACACAGCAGGCGAAGCAGCATCTCAGGAGCACAAAAGCTGACGTTTCGGGCCTGGACCCTTCATCAGAGAGGGGGATGGGGTGAGGGTTCTGGAATAAATAGGGAGAGAGGGGGAAGGCGGACTGAAGATGGAGAGAAAAGAAGATAGGTGGAGAGACTATAGGCTGGGAGGTAGGGAGGGGAGAGGTCAGTCCAGGGAAGACGGACAGGTCAAGGAGGTGGGATGAGGTTAGTAGGTAGATGGGGGTGCGGCTTGGGGTGGGAGGAAGGGATGGGTGAGAGGAAGAGCAGGTTAGGGAGGCAGAGACAGGTTGGACTCGTTTTGGGATGCAGTGGGTGAAGGGGAAGAGTTGGGCTGGTTGTGTGGTGCAGTGGCGGGAGGGGACGAATTGGGCTGGTTTAGGGATGCGGTTGGGGAAGGGGAGATTTTGAAGCTGGTGAAGTCCACGTTGATACCATTATGCTGCAGGGTTCCCAGGCGGAATATGAGTTGTTGTTCCTGCAACCTTCGGGTGGCATCATTGTGGCACTGCAGGAGGCCCATGATGGCCATGTCATCCAAAGAATGGGAGGGGGAGTGGAAATGTTTTGCGACTGGGAGGTGCAGTTGTTTGTTGCGAACTGAGTGGAGGTGTTCTGCAAAGGGGTCCCCAAGCCTCCGCTTGGTTTTCCCAATGTAGAGGAAGGCACACCGGGTACAGTGGATGCAGTATACCACATTGGCAGATGTGCAGGTGAACCTCTGCTTAATGTGGAATGTCATCTTGGGGCCTGGGATAGGGATGAGGGAGGTGGTGTGGGGCAAGTGTAGCATTTCCTGCGGTTGCAGGGGAAGGTGCCGGGTGTGGTGAGGTTGGAGGGCAGTGTGGAGCGAACAAGGGAGTCACGGAGAGAGTGGTCTCTCTGGAAAGCAGACAGGGGTGGGGATGGAAAAATGTGTTGGGTGGTGGGGTCAGTTTGTAGATGGCGAAAGTGTCAGAGGATGATGCGTTGTATCCGCAGGTTGGTGGGGTGGTGTGTGAGAACGTGGGGGATCCTCTTTCGGCGGTTTTGGCGGGGGCGGGGTGTGAGGGATGTGTGGCGGGAAATATGGGAGATGCGGTCAAGAGCGTTCTCGATCACTGTGGGGGGAAAGTTGCGGTCCTTGAAGAACCTGGACATCTGGGATGTGCGGGAGTGGAATGTCTTATCGTGGGAGCAGAAGCGGCGGAGGCGGAGGAATTGGGAATAGGGAATGGAATTTTTGCAGGATGGTGGGTGGGAGGAGGTGTATTCTAGGTAGCTGTGGGAGTCGGTGGGCTTGAAATGGACATCAGTTACAAGCTGGTTGCCTGAAATGGAGACTGAGAGGTCCAGGAAGGTGAGGGATGTGCTGGAGATGGCCCAGGTGAACTGAAGGTTGGGGTGGAAGGTGTTGGTGAAGTGGATGAACTGTTCGAGCTCCTCTGGGGAGCAAGAGGCGGTGCCGATACAGTCATCAATGTACCGGAGGAAGAGTTGGGGTTTGGGGCCTCCAGTGACAGTGCAGCACTCCCTTAATATTGTGAAAGATTTTACGACCAGAGGCCACATTTTCAAATTCGTTGCCTATTAATTTAGGGGAAGAAAATAATAGCAGGACATTTGGAAAATCGTCATCTAATCAAACAGAATCACCATAGCCTGATGAAAGAGCTAATTTGTTTGGGTTTTTGGAGGAAGTTTTGGGAGGAGAATTAATAGAGGAAAACCAGGAAATGTGTTGTGTTTGGACTTTGAGAAAGCATTGAGACTGTACTCAAAAGTAATAAGCTAAGAGCTGAGGTTTTGAAGGTAGTATATTGCTATGGATCAGTATGCTTTGCACGTTCTGGAAGAAGAGATGACATCTCGAGTGAAATGCACCAACTGAATATATATTTTGGGGAACTTGGTGGCAATGCGGTAAGTCAGTGCAGAGGGTAAGAGGTGCCATTTGCTTGTTTTTTTTGCGTGATAGTTCATAAGCATTTTTTTTTTGAGACAGGGTGAATTGAAGCCAGAATCAGGGACCGAGAGGGTGAACCAGGTTCATTGGTTGGTGATCGCTACTGGTTTAAGAATCTATTATCGGTCGCTTTCAGATTGAAAGTAAATCGGAGAAATATTCACAGGCTACAAACTAAAAGACCAGAATGTTTTCAAATCAAATTGAGATCGAAGTAATTGAAATGGAGATGCCAGGCCAGATGATGATTTATACCTACATGACGGGCGAGTGGTCAGGCCCCATACTCCAGCTCGGGGTTGATGAACTGGAATCTCAGTTTTGACCAATCAACAAATCATGTGGGGCAGAGTTACCAGGGAATGCTGTGCTTCAGGAGACAGTCACACACCTTAGATTAACGAGCTGAAACTCGGCCAGTGGCCAGAGACGCGAGACTGTGACAAAGACCAGGGCAGGTGGAAGGATCCAGGATGTAGTGCAGAAGGAACCTTGGCCTTTGATCTTATCTAACAGGTTTGAGATTCTTTCTTCCTGTGTGGATGAGAGTGCAGGGTATAGGGAAGATGAGTAAACTGACTATAGCACTGTGGTACAGGGGGGACATTCAGGAGGGGATAAAAAGTGAAATGTGGTTATAATCAGAGGTAGTATAGTTTGGAGAATGAACACTGTTCGTTGTGACCAGGATCGAGAGTCTCGAAAGTAGTGTTGCCTGCCTGGTGCCCAGGTTCAGGATATTCCATCTCGGCTACAAAGGAACTTGAAGTGGGAGGAGTAGAAATCCAGCTATCGTGGTCCACACAGGTACCATTGATATGGAAGAAAGAGGAAAGATGTTCTGCTGAGGGATTATGAGCACCGAGGTGCTGAGGTGAGAAAGCAGAACCAGAATGGTAATAATCTCTGGATTATTATCTGAGCAATTTGGCCCGGTGTGAACATAATTATAGATGTACATTGTTCAAATGGTGGCATGGCAGAAATGTGTTAGAATTCATGGGACATTGGCATGGGTATGGGGAAGGAGGGAGTCGTTCTGGTGTTGTAGGCTTGACGAGAATCATATTGGGACAAGTCTCCTGGCAAAATACAGAGCTAGGTCTGGGGCTAGGGCGTTAAAATAAAAAGTGTGGAGTGGGTGAGCTCAGTTGCATGGAAAATTGTGGAAAAAGTTAGAAGCTGGTAAGTGCTCAGCAAAGTTTCCAGAGCAAGTAATAGGACAAAAAGTATGGAAATGGTCAGGAGTCTCACTTCAGCTGCAGCAGATAAGACGGGTGGCTGTAAATGCCAGACTGAAGATCTTGTATTGAATTGCAGGGAGTGTATGAAACAAAGTGAATGAGTTTGTGGTGCAGATTGAAATTGACAGATACATCACTCTGGGTATCACAGAGAGGTGGTTGTTCGGGGATAAGTGTTGGGAACGAAATAGCCAATGATTCATGTCCGATAGAAAGAACAGGCAAATGGGCAGAGATCACAAAGTGTGGAGCTGGATGAGCACAGCAGGCCAAGCAGCATCTCAGGAGCGTAAAAGCTGACGTTTGGTGCCGAGACCCTTCTACTTCTGTGTGTTCATCCTGCTGTGTTCATCCAGATCCACACGTTGTTACCTTGGATTCTGAAGCATCTGCAGTTCCGATTATCTCCGGTACAAATGGACAGAGATGCCAGGGTTGGCTTGTCAGTAAGAAATGAGGTCGCGCTGAAGGAACCACAGCTCTTGTGCTTGTTTATTCATGACTTGGAAGAAAGAGGTGCATGTGCTGTGGCTAAATTTGTAGATGACTGAATAAATATTTAGAAAGACAAGGCATGGCACAGAAACAGAGATTTACCAGGATGTTACTTGGATCGGAATGTATTAGCTATAAGGAGGGTTTGGTGGAAATGCTGTGTCATGATAAATGTAATGAGATCAACCATGATCTCACCGAATGATGGAGGAATATTCAATGGGCCAAATGACTTTTTTTGTGAGTCTTCTTGTTTGACAATGCTTTCATGAAGGTGTTTTTTTTTCTCTCTTGGATAAGATGTGAAAATGAAATGTATACGAGATAATGGGAACTGCAGATGCTGGAGAATCCAAGACAACAAAATGTGAGGCTGGATGAACACAGCAGGCCAAGCAGCATCTCAGGAGGACAAAAGTGCTCCTGAGATGCTGCTTGGGCTGCTGTGTTCATCCAGCCTCACATTTTGTTGTCATGAAATGTATACACTTCCTTTTCATCTGGGAATAAATAATTGTTCTGAACGATTTCCATTGACTAATCGCAATCTGACAAGCTTCGCAATGTAAAGAGATTTTTTGCTTCTTCTTAATTGTAAAGGTCTTCTTTGGAATTAATTTGGCATATATTATTTGCATCTCAGGAAGTATGTTCATCACTGCATCTCAAAAAGTGCTCAGTTGTATGACAACAGCTTTTTAAAGATCACTTCAATGGTTGTGATTTTGAGTTGCCATAACACACATTAAATTACACTGTTGGCCAATCTGTCCATGATTATTTCATTATCTTATGCTTCAACAGACAAGGAAATATTGGTGATGCAATGAAGTGTTTGACTCTCAAGTATAATTGCTGTTATAGTTTCCACTTGGAAGAAAGATTCACATCAAATTGACTGGTCAAGGAAATGGGACACTGACTGTGAGTACTTTGAATGTTCGAGTTATTCCTAAAATGAAAGTTATGACCTTGATAATTTCTCTTTCATGCAGATATGAAGAGACTCTTTTAAAATATCCTCGAGGTTAGTGGTTCAGGCATAAATGTGCAATATGTATATTTATGTATATACATGTACATGCGTCATCTGAAAAGATAATGAGTATAAATCACTTGTGACAAGGTGAGAATGAGTTATACAGATAGTAAGAACTGCCAATGTTGGTGTCTGAGATAACACATTGTGGAGCTGGAGGAACACAGCAGGGCAGGCAGCATCAGAGGCTCAAGAAAGTTGAGGTTTTGGGTCTGGACCCTTCCTGAGAAATGGAGGGTGGAAGGGAGCTCAGAAACAAATAGTGTGGAGGGGGAGGAGGTGCTGGGGAAGGTAGGTGGGATAAGTGAGTACTATCCAGATTGGAACAGATTTTCCCCAGGGGGTATTGAGTACGAATTCCAAATCACTCTCAAAATCTTAGTGACTGTTAACATTGATGTTTTTTGTCTGTGTGTTTGAGTAATTGCATGACAGTTGAATGGTTCGTTGAGAGTGAGGAACCTATGGACTCTCACACACCAAGATGGAATTTAGTTCGAAGAGTGACTTCAAAATAGTTGCTTGCTTTTAAAATCTTGACCGTTTTGGCTGGCCAGTTGAATGAATTTAGCTCATACTGCTTCAATAGGAATTAGTGTTTAATAGGAACATATTTGTGAAACTTACAGTTCCGTAAGTTTTAGCATAAACTGGTGCAGCCTTTCGGTGCTTGCAAAAAGGCTCACCTCTCCATTAATACCGAAGGAAAATTGGAGTTTAAAAGTAAGTTCACCCGCTGTCAGGGAATGAAATGTTAATGTTGACTCGAACATAATTTTAAAAAAAGTCATATATTTGTGTAACACTGAACTCAAATTAAAATTTGGATATGCTAGTTTTACAGATGGTTGGATATTGAATTCATTTTAAATGAGGGTGAAGATCACTTGAAATCCAGCATATTTGTGAAGAAAAGAAATAGCATGTCAAATAAAATTAACTGCATGACTCTTCATAGCCCTATATGTAGAATTTCATTCTGAACTATGAGACAGTTGTGACCCCATACTACCTCAGTGCTCATGGCAAGAGTAAGACTCCTGTTTGACGTGCTGTGCACTGCATGGAATGGCGGCAACATCAGATTCATTGATGCTTGAGAATCAAAAGAATATGACGATAAGATTTAAAATCAAAATCTCATTGAACACTTCAAGGAATGTATTACAGGAAGAGGGGGAAAGCATGTATGACTAATAGAAGGTGGTGGCGCAGATCACAAAGACCTGTGTGCTAAAACTTATCACAAATTTCACATTGAATGTAACAGTTTAAACAGGCTGGAGGAAGCAGACATGCCAGCCCAAACTTTTTGAATTTGAGCATTCTGTTCATAAATATCAGCAAAATTGTGGGAAACATGTTTATTCTTTCTCTTTTATTGCACAAAACCATACGATGAGACTGTTTTGATGAGGAATTTAAAGATTATGTGTCCCATCCGTTTGACTCACAGTTTTGGACCATAGGTTGGTACGATCTTCGTTCGTGAAGGAAAAGGGATGTTCCAGATACAGAAAATCGTCAAACCATTTACTACAAAGTCCGTTTCTGGTTAGTATTAATTAATGCAGTTAACATTTTTAGCTCGACATGATTGCACAATGGAGTCAATAAGAAAATTCCATCTGATATTCCACATAAATTTTAAGTGGATATTAAAGCAGCTCATTTCTTTTTCACGCTGTGTGCTGCTTTTAAGAATGGTTGTCTTATTGTCGAAATGTTTAGCTTTGACTCCATGGCTTCTTCCATTAGCTCACATTGAAACACATGTTTCTTCAGCCAAAAATGTACGTTTACCAGGTGTAGCTTGACTAACCTTCCCCTGTGGTCGTTCCCCTGAAATCCTCTGCAGTAGCTCCCCTGAAAAACAACTATACCATTTTGGATACTGTTCCGGGGGACGAGTTAGCAGGGGTATGCAGTAGGGTGCAGGTCTCTGGCACAGAGTCTGTCCCTCTTGCAGAGTTGGGACGGGGGGGATAGGAAGAGAGTGATAGTCATTGGGGACTCAATAGTTCGAGGGACTGATAGCAGATTTGCCGGGAACGAAAGAGACTCACGATTGGTGTGTTGCCTACCAGGTGCCAGGGTCTGTGATGTCTCGGATCGTCTCTTTCGGGTCATGAGGGGAGAGGGTGACCGGCCCCAAGTCGTGATCCACATAGGCACCAACGGCATATGTAGAAAGAGGGATAGGGATGTCAGGCAGGATTTGAGGGAGCTAGGGTGGAAGCCGAGAGCTAGAACAAACAGAGTGGTCATCTCTGGTTTGTCACCCGTACCACGTGATAGCGAGGCAAAGAACAGGGAGAGATTTCAGCTGAAGACGTGGCTGCAGGGATGGTGCAGGTGGGAGGGCTTCAGGTACCTGGACAATTGGGGCTCGTTCTGGGGAAGGTGGGACCTGTACAAACAGGACAGTCTCCACTTGAATGAGAGGGGCACGAATATCCTGGGTGGGAAATTGGCTAGTGCCATTCGTGTGGATTTAAACGAGCTCAGAAGGGGGATGGGAAACTGAGGTGTAGTCCTAGTACACAGGAGGATGAGCGTAGGGAGGACATGGTCAGGACCTCACTGTCACAGAAGTGTGCTGGCAGACAGCAAGCTGGATTGAAGTGTGACGACTTTAATGCCGGGAGTATCCGGAATAATGTAGATGAGCTTGCAGCTTGGATAGGTACCTGGGACTTCGATGTTGTGGCCATTTCGGAGGCATGGATAGAGCAGGGTCAGGAATGGATGTTGCAGGTTCTCGGGTTTAGATCTTTCATTAAGGTCTGGGAAGGTGGTAAAAGAGGGGGAGGTGTGGCTTTGTTGGTCAAGGACAGTAGAACGGCGGCTGAAATAACCTTTGAGGACTCGTCTACTGCGGTGGTATGGACTGAGGTTGCCAAGGAAGGTTTGTCGACTGAGTCAGTGTGGGTGGAAGTTCGAAACAGCAAGGCAGCAGTCACTTCACTGGGGGTTTTCTACAGACCCCAAATAGCAGTTGGGAGATCGAAGAACTCATTGGCCGGCAGATTGTTGAAAAGTGCAAACGTATCAGGGTTGTTGTTCAGGGTGACTTCAACTTTCCCAATATAGATTGAAACCTCCTGAGTGCAGATGGTTTGGATGGAGCCGTTTTTGTCAGGTGTGTTCAGGAGGGTTTCCTGACTCAGTATGTGGACAGGCCGACGAGGCGGGAGGCCATTTTGGATTTGGTGCTCGGCAATGAGCCAGGACATGTGTCAGATCTCGTGGTGGGAGAACACTTTGGCGACAGTGACCGCAAGAGCCTCACATTTACCATAGCCATGGAAAGTGAAAGGAGCAGTTACCAGGGGAAGATATTTCACTGGGGTCAAGGAAACTATGACGCTATCAGACAGGAGTTGGGAAGTACAGATTGGGAGCAATTGTTCCACAGAAAGGGCGCAGCAGACATGTGGAGGCTGTTCAAGGAGCAGTTGTTGGGAGTGATGTCTAAATTTGTTCCTCTGAGACAGATAAGAAGGGGTAAGATTAAGGAGCCTTGGATGACGGGTGCAGAGGTGCTTCTTGTCAAAAAGAAAAGGCAGCGTACGTAAGGTGGAGAAAGTGAGGGTCTGGCACAGCTTTAGAGTATTACAGGCCTGCTCGGAAGGAGCTCAAAAGATATTGCCTGTACAATTGTTAGCTGTTACAACCTTTGCGTCCACGCTTGCTCATTCAATGGTGTCAAGATGCCAGCAGTGCATGTACCTTCTCCATCCCCGAATGCCGTCAGCTCACACAAGACATCGTCCTTACTTAAAATCTTCTGATCAACCAAAGTTCATTGTAATGGACATTTTAGTTATCTGTCATGAAACGAAAACTGATTCTGACTGGCATGACCTGCAGTGCAAATGAATATAATCTGCGAAACGAGATTCCTTCTGGGCTTGCAGCCGCTACAAATAATTGCTTTTCAAAGACGTTGCATACAGACTTTTTTTTCTCCTGTCACCTTAGATTATTTTTTTGTTTATGCATGTTGTGTGGGTTTCCAGTCAGGCCCATAAATACAGGTTGATGCAGTCACTGTTATAACACGGTATTGAAGGAGAATTTGTGATCTTTGGAGTTTCATTCCAGTGTATGAAGGAGTGCATCATCAAGCCACTTCAGAGCACTACTGGCGACGAATTGTTGCAAGTTTTCAAGTGTTACCGATGGTCACATAAAATATGGCCTTTTTGTTGTTGCACTATTCATCTTAACTGCACCATATCTCGTATTTCGGCTTGGAAACAGTTTTAATTTTTTTGATTTACTTATTCAAAATCATTTATGATTGTTGTCATGATATCTACAATATGTTATTTTGGTTGGACATACAGGATTGGATCTGTCTTTCCCCAAATAATGTATGCGCTGATAAAACCCCTTCTGGGCAAGGCAGTTGCTCAGTGGTTAGAGCTGCTCGTGCACTGGGGAGCCAATTGAGATTCCAGTCTTGGGTAACTATCTGTGTGGAATTGACACGTCCTCCCCGCGTCTGCGAGGGGCTTCTGCCAGGTGCTGCAGTTTCCTCCCATTGTTCAAAGATGTGCAGGTCCTTATATGTGATTTGTGAAGCATTTCTTAAATGTTCCAATCCTGCCAGCATCCAGTGCCTTGGACAAAATAACTGGAGGTGAATAAAAGATACTGTGCCTTTTGACACCATTTCCTGCTGGATTTTCATCAATCCTGCTTTATATCGGTGACAACTTCCATGACCTCTTTTGATGCTATGTCTGAATTGACAGTCTAGTTCCAAATATTTGTTGTGCAGTATTTCAAGGTCTCTGTTACAGCATACCCATGAATGTCCACTTCAAAAGATACTTCCATATCATAGAATCCCTACGGTGTGGAAACAAGCCCCTTTTGACCCAAGAAGTCCACAGCCACCCTCCAAAGAGCATCTCACCCTGACTCATCCCCCGACCCTTTCCTCAGTAACCCTACATTTCCCATGACTAACACACCTAATCTGCACATCCCTAAACACAATTGGCAAGTTTGGCATGGCCCATACACTGAGCCTGCACATCTTTGGACTGTGGGAGGAAACCAGAGCACCCAGCAGGAACCCATGCAGGCATGGGCAGAATGTACAAACTCCGCACAGAAGATTGCCCAACGGTGGGATCGAACCTGGGTCCCTGGCGCTGTGAGTCAGCAGTGCTAACCACTGAGCCACCGTGCTGCCCTTGGAGTTAGACAGAGCTTGCTTGTTCCTGGGTGGCCTCAAACTGCCAACCTCCAGTTAGTGGCAAAAGTGCTGACCAACTGCACTCATCTTCACTGGTTTTTGCTTTGTATCATTGAATTCAATCCTTCAAACTCTATGATAAATATTTAAATTTCCATTGATATGTGAGCGTTGTTTTTAGTACGCAGTATTGGTTTATTATGTTTTTTTGGTACATAATGAATATTGTATGTGTATGCAAATGGGCAAGTTGGTAATGATGCAGTCCGCAGACCTGGAGGATAATAACACTGTCCTTCAATCGCCCACGATGCCCTCTGCAAATTGGTAGAAAACAAAAATTTCTATAAAATTCATCTCCTCCCGTCAGTCGATCAAAATTAATTCAGGATTTTGTACAGGCCAATAACTGTAAGATTACACGAGCCTAAACAAAACTACTGGCTCATATTAGTTCAGTCAAGTGAAAGGGCAACAATAGAGGTAGTAGGAACTGCAGATGCTGGAGAATCTGAGATAAGAAGGTGGAAAGCTGGATGAACACAGCAGGCCAAGCAGTATCATCCGGCTCTGCACCTTGTTATCTCAGATTCTCCAGCGCCAATTTTCTGAAGTAGGGTCTCGTCCCGAAACATCAGCTTTCTTGCTCCTCTGATGCTGCTTGGCCTGCTGTGTTCATCCAGCTCTCCACCTTGGGCAACAATAGAGTATGCTTTAAGTCACTAGATATGTCAAGTGGGTTTGTCTTCCTTAGGGTGGAGTTAGTGGAACCGAAAAAGATGTCTCCCTCACAGTGTTTGTGACAAAAGAATTGCATCGTTCCTTGGCGGCCTTTCAACAGAAGAATATGCAGAGATTTCCCGAGTGGTAAGAATGTAACTTCTTTTACTTCTCTTTATCTCACTTTTTCCAAAATTGGAAAATAGATTTTAGAAATAATGTCGAGCTGATGAAGTGTGAAAAGAAAAATAATTCCAATCAGTGGTGGGAGTTGGTCAGTGAGGTGGGAAGAGTGGATAGGTGGGAGAGAAGGCGGACAGGTCATGGAGGCGGGGATGAGGGGAGGAACTAGTCTTGGGATGAGGCTGGCGGGTGGGGAGATTTTGAGGGTGGCCAAGTCCATATTGAGGCTATTGAGTTGGAAGCTCCCGAGGCGGAATATGAGGTGCTGCTCCTCCAGTTTCTGGGTGGTTTGGTTGTGACACTGGAAGAGGCCCAGGATGGACATGTCATTCAGGGAGTGGGAGGGGGAGTTGAAGTGATGCAATGATTTGGATATGAAAATAGAAGGTGTGGTTAATAAGTTTCCCAATGATTGAAGGTGTAGTAGCCAGCCAAGAAGGTCACCTCAGAATACAATGGGACATTGACAAGGGCGAATAAACTGAGGAATGGCAGATGGTGTTGAGGTCAGACAAATGTGAGGTGCTACATTTTGGAAAGGCAAATCAGGGCAGCACGTTTACACTGAAGGTTGTGGGGAGTGTTGCTTAATAAAGAGACGCTGGAGTGCAGTTTCGTAGTTCCATCAAAGTACAGCCACTGGTAGAAAGGATATGGAGGAGATATTTGGTGTGCTCGCCTTTATTCGTCAGTGCATTGAGTATAGGAGTTGGGAGATCACTTAGCAGCCATGTAGGACGTTGGTTCGGCTGCTTTTGGAATACTGCAATCGATTTTGGTCTCCTTGCGAGAGGAAGGATGTCGGCGCAACATTGAGGGCCGAAGGCCTGTTGTGCGCTGTATTGTTGTATGTTGTAAACTTGAAAGGGTTCAGAGAAGATTTACAAGGATGTTGCCAGCATCGGAGGTTGGAGGTATACCGTGGGCTTGAACAGGCAGCTATTTCTTGGAACTTTGGAGTTCAGGGCTGACCATATAGAAGTTTATACAATTACGAGGGACATGGATAGAGCGAACAGCCAAGATCTTTTCCCCGAGTTGCTGGAATCCAAAACTGGAGGGAATAGGTTAAAAATGAGATAGGGAAGATTTAAAATGGACCGGATTTTTTTCATAGTGGTGCATGTATGGAATGAGCTGCCAGAGGAAGTGGTGGAGGCTTGTACGTTTAAAAGGCATGTGGATGGGTATATGAATAAGACGGGTTGAGAGGAATATGGGCCAAATGCTGGCAAATGGGACTAAATTAATTTAGGATATCTGGTCAACATAGACAAATTGGGCCAAAGGATCTGTTTCCCGACTGTACATCTCTCTGATTCTAAGTGTCTTTTTTCTTAACCACGTGGCCCATAATTAGAAAAACTTGAATCAGGATTTGGGAATGGGACAATTCTAATTGGATCTGTTTGATGAAATTAACTCTGTAGGTAATGGTGGTTGAATTATGATTTGTCAAATTTGAGTTTATTGCAGCATCTTATAGAATAGAGGAGACACATGTAATCAAAATTGAAAATCAAAACTTGGTAAAATTTTGCATTGGAAATACATGACCAGCCATTGGAGGAGATTCATGACCATTGCATTCAAGTGAGAACAACAAATGCGATTCAGTGACTCAGTGAAATGGGATGCAGTGGCTTGTGGAGATGGGATGCAGTGACTTATGGAAATGGGATGCACTGACTGAGGGAAATGGGATGCAGTGTCTGAGGGAAATGGGATACAGTGACTGATGGAAATGGGATGCAGCGACTGAGGGAAAGGAGATTCACTGACTGTGGGAAATGGCATGCAGTGACTCTTGGTAATGGGATGCAGTGACTGAGGGCAATGGGATGCAGTGACTGAGGGTAATGGGATGCAGTGAGTGAGGGTCATGGGATGCAGTGAGTGAGGGTCATCGGATGCAGTGAGTGAGGGTAATGAGATGCAGTGACTGCAGGAAAGGAGATGCGGTGACTGCGAGAAAGGAGATGCACTGACTGAGGGAAAGGAGATGCACTGACTGAGGGAAAGGAGATGCAGTGACTGAGTGAGATGGGATGCAGTGACTGAGTGGAATGGGATGCAGTGACTGATGGAAATGGAATGCAGTGACTGATGGAAATGGGATGCAGTGACTGAGTGAAATGGGATGCAGTGACTGAGTGAAATGTGATGCAGTGACTGAGTGAAATGTGAGGCAGTGACTGAGTGAAATGGGAGGCAGTGACTGAGTGAAATGGGATGCATTGACTGAGTGAAATGGGATGCAGTGACTGAGTGAAATGTGATGCAGTGACTGAGTGAAATGTGAGGCAGTGACTGAGTGAAATGTGATGCAGTGGACGGAATGAAATGGGATGCAGTCACTGAGTGAAATGGGATACAGTGGCTGAGTGAAATGGGATGCAGTGACTGCGTGAAATGGGATGCAGTGACTGAGGGAATTGGGATGCTCTGACTGAGTGAAGTGGGATGCTGTGACTGAGGGTAATGCGATGCAGTGACTGAGGGAATGGAGATGCAGTGACTGTGGGAAAAGGGTTGCAATGACTGGAGTGAAATGTGATGCAGTGACTGAGTGAAATGGGATGCAGTGACAGAGGGAAAGGAGACCCACTGAATGTGGGAAATGGGATGCAGTGACTGAGTGAAATGGGGTGCAGTGACTGACTGAAATGGGATGGAGTGACTGAGGAAAGGAGATGCAGTGACGATGGCAAATGGGATGCAGTGACTGAGTGAAATGGGAGGCAGTGACTGAGTGAAATGGGAGGCAGTGACTGAGTGAAATGGGATGCATTGACTGAGTGAAATGGGATGCAGTGACTGAGTGAAATGGGATGCAGTGACTGAGTGAAATGTGATGCAGTGACTGAGTGAAATGTGAGGCAGTGACTGAGTGAAATGTGATGCAGTGGACGGAATGAAATGGGATGCAGTCGCTGAGTGAAATGGGATACAGTGGCTGAGTGAAATGGGATGCAGTGACTGCGTGAAATGGGATGCAGTGACTGAGGGAATTGGGATGCTCTGACTGAGTGAAGTGGGATGCTGTGACTGAGGGTAATGCGATGCAGTGACTGAGGGAATGGAGATGCAGTGACTGTGGGAAAAGGGTTGCAATGACTGAGTGAAATGTGATGCAGTGACTGAGTGAAATGGGATGCAGTGACAGAGGGAAAGGAGACCCACTGAATGTGGGAAATGGGATGCAGTGACTGAGTGAAATGGGGTGCAGTGACTGACTGAAATGGGATGGAGTGACTGAGGAAAGGAGATGCAGTGACGATGGCAAATGGGATGCAGTGACTGACTGAAATGGGTTGGAGTGTCTGAGTGAAATGGGATGGAGTGACTGAGTGAAATGGGAGTCAGTGACTGAGTGAAATGGGATGCAGTGACTTTGGGAAATGTGATGCAGTGACTTTGGGAAATGGGATGCAGTGACTGAGTGAAATGGGAGGCAGTGACTGAGTGAAATGGGATGCAGTGACTGAGTGAAATGTGATGCAGTGACTGAGTGAAATGTGATGCAGTGGACGAGGTGAAATGGGATGCAGTGGCTGAGTGAAATGGGATGCAGTGACTGAGTGAAATGGGATGCAGTGACTGCGTGAAATGGGATGCAGTGACTGAGGGAATTGGGATGCAGCGGCTGAAGGAAAGGAGACGCAGTGACTTTTGGAAACGGGTTGCAGTGACTGAGTGAAATAGGATGCAGTGATTGAGTGGAATGCGATGCAGTGACTGAGTGAAATGGGATGCAGTGGCTGAGTGAAATGGGGTGCAGTGACTGAGTGAAATGGGATGCTGTGCCTCAGTGGAATGGGATGCAGTGACTGAGGGAAAGGTGATTCAGTTACTGTGGGAAATGGCAAGCTGTGACTGAGGAAAGGAGATGCAGTGACTGTGGGAAATGGGATGCAATGACGGAGGGAAATGGGACGCAGTGGCTGAGTGAAATGGGATGCCGTGTCTGTGGGAAACGGGAAACGGGATGCGGTGACTGTGGGGAATGTTATGCAGTGACCGAGGGAAATGGGATTCAGTGACTGCGTGAAATGGGATGCAGTGACAGCGTGAAATGGGATGCAGTGACTGAGATAAATGGGATGCAGTGACTGATGTAAATGGGATGCAGTGATTGATGTAAATGGGATGCAGTGACTGATGTAAATGGGATGCAGTGACTGAGGGAAAGGAGATGCAGTGACTGAGTGAAATGGGATGCAGTGACTGAGTGAAATGGGATGCAGTGACTGAGTGAAATGGGATGCAGTGACTGCGTGAAATGGGATGCAGTGACTGCGTGAAATGGGATGCATTGACTGAGGGAATTGGGATGCAGCGGCTGAAGGAAAGGAGACGCAGTGACTTTTGGAAAAGGGTTGCAGTGACTGAGTGAAATAGGATGCAGTGACTGAGTGAAATGGGGTGCAGTGACTGAGTGAAATGGGATGCCATAGCCGAGTGAAATGGGATGCAGTGACTGAGGGAAAGGTGATTCTGTTACTGTGGGAAATGGCAAGCTGTGACTGAGGAAAGGAGATGCAGTGACTGTGGGAAATGGGATGCAATGACAGAGGGAAATGGGACGCAGTGGCTGAGTGAAATGGGATGCCGTGTCTGTGGGAAACGGGATGCGGTGACTGTGGGGAATGTGATGCAGTGACTGAGGGAAATGGGATTCAGTGACTGCGTGAAATGGGATGCAGTGACAGCGTGAAATGGGATGCAGTGACTGAGATAAATGAGATGCAGTGACTGATGTAAATGGGATGCAGTGACTGATGTAAATGGGATGCAGTGACTGAGGGAAAGGAGATGCAGTGACTGAGTGAAATGGGATGCAGTGACTGAGTGAAATGGAATGCAGTGACTGCGTGAAATGGGATGCAGTGACTGAGGAAATTGGGATGCAGCGGCTGAAGGAAAGGAGACGCAGTGACTTTTGGAAACGGGTTGCAGTGACTGAGTGAAATCGGATGCAGTGATTGAGTGGAATGCGATGCAGTGACTGAGTGAAATGGGATGCAGTGACTGAGTGAAATGCGATGCTGTGACTGAGTGAAATGGGGTGCAGTGACTGAGTGAAATGGGATGCTGTGCCTCAGTGGAATGGGATGCAGTGACTGAGGGAAAGGTGATTCAGTTACTGTGGGAAATGGCAAGCTGTGACTGAGGAAAGGAGATGCAGTGACTCTGGGAAATGGGATGCAATGACGGAGGGAAATGGGACACAGTGGCTGAGTGAAATGGGATGCCGTGTCTGTGGGAAACGGGATGCGGTGACTGTGGGGAATGTTATGCAGTGACCGAGGGAAATGGGATTCAGTGACTGCGTGAAATGGGATGCAGTGACAGCGTGAAATGGGATGCAGAGACTGAGATAAATGGGATGCAGTGACTGATGTAAATGGGATGCAGTGACTGAGATAAATGGGATGCAGTGACTGAGATAAATGGGATGCAGTGACTGATGTAAATGGGATGCAGTGACTGAGGGAAAGGAGATGCAGTGCCTGTGGAAACGGGATGCTGCGACTGAGGGTAATGGGTTTGCAGTGACTGTGGGAAATGGGATGCAGTGACTGAGTGAAATGGGATGCAGTGGCTGAATGGAATGGGATGCAGGGACTGAGGGAAAGGTGATTCAGTGACTGTGGGAAATGGCAAGCTGTGACTGAGGAAAGGAGATGCAGTGACTGTGGGAAATGGGACGCAATGACGGAGGGAAATGGGACGCAGTGACTGAGTGAAATGGGATGCAGTGGTTCAGTGAAATGGGATGCAGTCACTGAGTGAAATAGGATGCCGTGGCTGAGTGAAATGGGATGCCGTGGCTGAGTGAAATGGGATGCCGTGTCTGTGGGAAACGGGATGCGGTGACTGTGGGGAATGTTATGCAGTGACTGAGGGAAATGGGATTCGGTGACTGCGTGAAATGGGATGCAGTGACAGCGTGAAATGGGATGCAGAGACTGAGATAAATGGGATGCAGTGACTGATGTAAATGGGATGCAGTGACTGAGATAAATGGGATGCAGTGACTGATGTAAATGGGATGCAGTGACTGATGTAAATGGGATGCAGTGGCTGAGTGAAATGGGACGCAGTGACCGAGTGAAACGCGGTGCAGTGACTGAGGGAAATGGGATGCAGTGACTGAGTGAAATGGCAGGCAGTGACTGAGTGAAATGGGAGGCAGTGACTGAGTGAAATGGGATGCAGTGACTGAGGGCAATGGGATGCAGTGATTGAGGGAAATGGGATCAAGTGACTGAGTGAAATGGGATGCGGTGACTGAGGGAAATGGAATGTGGTGACTTTGGGGAATAGGGTGCGGCGACTGATGGAAACGGATGCACTGTCTCAGCTGAATAGTACTCACTGTCTCCGTTAAATGGGATGCAGTGACTGAGGGACAGGAGATGCAGTGAATGTGGGAAATGGGATGCAGTGACTGAGGGAAATGGGATGCAGTGACTGAGTGAAATGGGAGGGAGTGACTGAGTGAAATGGGATGCAATGACTGAGTGAAATGGGGATGCAATGACTGAGTGAAATGGGGATGCAGTGACTGAGGGAAATGAGATGCAGTGACTGAGGGAAATGAGATGCAGTGACTGAGGGAAAGGAGATGTAGTGACTGTGGGAAATGGAATGCTGTGCCTGAGGGTAATGGGATGCACCGTCTCAGTTCAATGAGTTTCACTGTCTCACTTAAATGGGATGCAGTGACTGAGTGAAGTGGGATTTTCTGACTGAGTGAAATGGGATGCTGTGACTGAGGGAATGGAGATGCAGTGACTGAGGGTAATGGGAGGCAGTGACTGAGTGAAATGGGATGCCGTGACTGAGTGAAATGGGAGGCAGTGACTGAGTGAAATGGGATGCAGTGACTGAGTGAAATGGGATGCAGTAACTGACTGAAATGGGATGCAGTCACTGAGTGAAATGGGATGCAGTGACTGAGTGAAATGGGATGCAGTGACTGAGTGAAATGGGATGCAGTCACTGAGTGAAATAGGATGCCGTGGCTGAGTGAAATAGGATGCCGTGGCTGAGTGAAATGGGATGCCGTGGCTGAGTGAAATGGGATGCCGTGGCTGAGTGAAATGGGATGCCGTGTCTGTGGGAAACGGGATGCGGTGACTGTGGGGAATGTTATGCAGTGACTGAGGGAAATGGGATTCAGTGACTGCGTGAAATGGGATGCAGTGACAGCGTGAAATGGGATGCAGAGACTGAGATAAATGGGATGCAGTGACTGATGTAAATGGGATGCAGTGACTGATGTAAATGGGATGCAGTGACTGATGTAAATGGGATGCAGTGACTGAGATAAATGGGATGCAGTGACTGATGTAAATGGGATGCAGTGACTGAGGGAAAGGAGATGCAGTGCCTGTGGAAACGGGATGCTGCGACTGAGGGTCATGGGTTTGCAGTGACTGTGGGAAATTGGATGCAGTGACTGAGTGAAATGGGATGCAGTGGCTGAATGGAATGGGGTGCAGGGACTGAGGGAAAGGTGATTCAGTGACTGTGGGAAATGGCAAGCTGTGACTGAGGAAAGGAGATGCAGTGACTGTGGGAAATGGGACGCAATGACGGAGGGAAATGGGATGCAGTGACTGAGTGAAATGGGATGCAGTGACTGGGTGAAATGGGATGCAGTGACTGAGTGAAATGGGATGCAGTGACTGAGAGAAATGGGACGCAGTGACTGGGGGAAATGGGACGCAGTGGCTGAGTGAAATGGGATGCAGTGACTGAGGGCAATGGGATGCAGTGATTGAGGGAAATTGGATCAAGTGACTGAGTGAAATGGGATGCGGTGACTGAGGGAAATGGAACGTGGTGACTGTGGGGAATAGGGTGCGGCGACTGATGGAAACGGATGCACTGTCTCAGCTGAATAGTACTCACTGTCTCCGTTAAATGGGATGCAGTGACTGAGGGACAGGAGATGCAGTGAATGTGGGAAATGGGATGCAGTGACTGAGGGAAATGGGATGCAGTGACTGACTGAAATGGGATGCAGTGACTGAGTGAAATGGGAGGGAGTGACTGAGTGAAATGGGATGCAATGACTGAGTGAAATGGGGATGCAATGACTGAGTGAAATGGGGATGCAGTGACTGAGGGAAATGAGATGCAGTGACTGAGGGAAATGAGATGCAGTGACTGAGGGAAAGGAGATGTAGTGACTGTGGAAAATGGACTGCTGTGACTGAGGGTAATGGGATGCACCGTCTCAGTTCAATGAGTTTCACTGTCTCACTTAAATGGGATGCAGTGACTGAGTGAAGTGGGATTTTCTGACTGAGTGAAATGGGATGCAGTGACTGTGTGAAATGGGATGCAGTGACTGAGTGAAATGGCAGGCAGTGACTGAGTGAAATGGCAGGCAGTGACTGAGTGAAAAGGGAGGCAGTGACTGATGGAAATGGGATACGGTGACTGAGGGTAATGGGATGCAGTGACTGCGTGAAATGGGATGCAGTCACTGAGTGAAATGGGATGCAGTGATGGACGGTAATGGGATGCAGTGAGTGAGTGAAATGGGATGCAGTGAGTGAGTGAAATGGGAAGCAGTGACCAGGGAAATGGAATGCGGTGACTGTGGGGAATAGGGTGCGGTGACTGACGGAAACGGATGCACTGTCTCAGCTGAATAGGATTCACTGTCTCCGTTAAATGGGCTGCAGTGACTGAGGGAAAGGACATGCAGTGAATGTGAGAAATTGGATGCAGTGACTGAGGGAAATGGGAGGGAGTGACTGACTGAAATGGGAGGCAGTGACTGAGTGAATTGGGATGCTGTGACTGAGGGTAATGTAATGCAGTGACTGAGTGAAATGCGATGCAGTTAATGGCAAAAGGAGATGCAGTGACTGAGTCAAGTGGGAGTCAGTGACTGAGTGAAATGGGAGGCAGTGACTGTGTGAAGTGGGAGGCAGTGACTGTGTGAAGTGGGAGGCAGTGACTGAGTGAAGTGGGAGGCAGTGACTGCGTGAAGTGGGAGGCAATGACTGAGTGAAATGGGATGCACTCACTGAGTGAAATGGGATGCTGTGACTGATGGAAATGGGATACTGTGACTGAGGGTAATGTGATGCAGTGACTGAGTGAAATGGGACGCAGTGACTGAGTGAAATGGGATGCAGTGACTGCGCAAGTGGGATGTAGTATCTGACGGAAATTTGATGAAGTGTCAGTGAGAAACGGGACACAGTGACTGAGTGAAATGGGATGCAGTGACTGAGGAAAGGAGATGCAGTGACTATGGGATATGGGATGCAGTGACTGCGTGAAATGGGATGCAGTGACTGATTGAAATGGGATGCAGTGACTGATTGAAATGGGATGCAGTGACTGAGGGAAATGGGATGCAGTGACTGAGTGAAATAGGATGCACTGAATGAGTCACATGAGATGCAGAGACTGATGGAAATTGCATGCAGTAAGAGAGTGACATGAGCTGCAGTGACTGAGTGAAATGGGATGCACTGACTGCGCAAGTGGGATGCAGTATCTGACGGACATTTGATGAAGTGTCAGTGAGAAACGGGATACAGTGACTGAGTGAAATGGGATGCAGTGACTGAAGGAAAGGAGATGCAGTGACTGTGGGAAATGGGACGCAGTGACTGAGGGTAATGGGACGCACTGACTGAGGGTAATGGGACGCAGTGATGAGGGTAATGGGACGCAGTGACTAAGGGAAATAGGACGCAGTGACTGAGTGAAATGTGATGCAGTGACTGAGTGAAATGGGGTGCAGTGACTGAGTGAAATGGGATGCAGTGACTGAGGGAAATGGGATGCAGTGACTGAGGGAAATGGGATGCAGTGACTGATTGGAATGGGATGCAGTGACTGAGTGTAATGGGATGCAGTGACTGAGTGAAATGGGACGCAGTGCTCGCGGGAAATGGGATGCAGTGATTGAGTGAAATGGGACGCAGTGACTGAGTGAAATGGGATGCAGTGACTGAGTGTAATGTGATGCCGTGACTGTGGGGAATAGGGTGCGGTGACTGATGGAAATGGATTCACTGTCGCAGTTGAATAGGATTCACTGTCTCCATGAAATGGGATGCAGTGACTGAGGGAAATGGGAGGCAGTGACTGACTGAAATGGGAGGGACTGACTGAAATGGGAGGGAGTGACTGACTGAAATGGGAGGGAATGACTGACTGAAATCCGATGTAGTGACTGAGTGAAATGGGATGCAGTGACTGCGTGAAATGGGTTGTAGTGACTGAGTGAAATGGGATGCAGTGACTGAGTGAAATGGGATGCAGTGACTGAGGGAAATGGGATGCCGTGACTGTGGGGAATAGGGTGTGGTGTCTGATGGAAGTGGATTCCCTGCCTGACTTGGACAGGTGTCACTGTCTCCTGCTCAGAGGGACTGGCCCCCGCAGTCAGATCCGCTCAGAGGGACTAGCCCCCACAGCCCTGACCCGCTCACTGCGACTTGCCTCCCGCAGTCCTGACCCGCTCACTGCGACTTGACCCCCGCAGACCTGACCCGCTGACGGGGACTTGCCCCTTGCAGTCCTGTCCCACTCACTGTCACTTGTCCCCGCAGCCCTGACCAGCTCACAGGGACTAGCCCCCCGCAGCCCTGACCCGCTCACAGGGACTGGCCCCCCGCAGCCCTGACCCGCTCACTGCGACTTGTCCCCCGCAGCCCTGACCCGCTCACTGCGACTTGTCCCCCGCAGACCTGACCCGCTCACTGCGACTTGCCCCCCGCAGACCTGACCCGCTCACTGCGACTTGCCCCCCGCAGTCCTGTCCCGCTGACAGGGACTTGCCCCCGCAGCCCTGACCCGCTCACTGCGACTTTCCCCCCGCAGTCGTGTCCCGCTGACAGGGACATGCCCCCGCAGGTCTGACCCGCTCAGAGGGACTGGCCCCCGCAGCCCTGACCCGCTCAGAGGGACTGTCCCCCACTTGCCCCCAACAGCCCTGACCTGCTCACTGCGACTTGCCCCCCGCAGTCGTGTCCCGCTGACTGGGACTTGCCCCCCGCAGTCCTGTCCCGCTGACAGGGACTGGCCCCCGCAGCCCTGGTCCGCTCACTGCGACACTGCCCCCCGCAGCCCTGACCCGCTCACGGGGACTGGCCTCCCGAAGCCCTGACCCCCCTCACTGCGACACTGCGCCCCGCAGCCCTGACCCGCTCAGAGGGACTGGCCCCCGCAGCCCTGACCCGCTCAGAGGGCTTGGCCCCCGCAGCCCTGACCCGCTCAGAGGACTTGGCCCCGGCAGCCCTGACCCGCTCAGAGGGACTGGCTCCCGCAGCCCTGACCCGCTCAGAGGGACTGGCCCCCGCAGCCCTGACCCGGTCAGAGGGCTTGGCCCCCGCAGCCCTGACCCGCTCAGAGGGACTTGCCCCCGCAGCCCTGACCCGCACAGAGTGACTGGCCCCCCCTGCCCTGACCCACTCACTGCGACTTGCCCCCCACAGCCCTCACCCGCTCACTGCGACTTGCCCCCCGCAGCCCTGACCCGCTCACTGCGACTTACCCCCCGCAGCCCTGACCCGCTCACTGCGAACTTGCCCCCCGCAGCCCTGACCCGCTCACTGCGAACTTGCCCCCCGCAGCCCTGACCCGCTCACTGCGACTTGCCCCCCGCAGCCCTGACCCGCTCACTGCGAACTTGCCCCCCGCAGCCCTGACCCGCTCACTGCGACTTGGCCCCCGCAGTCCTGGCCCGCTGAGATGGATTGGCCCCCGCAGCCCTGACGCGCTCAGAGGGACTGGCCCCCACTTGCCCCCCGCAGCCCTGACCCGCTCCCTGCGACTTGCCCCCTGCAGTCATGACCCGCTCACAGGGACTGGCCCCCGCAGCCCTGACCCGCTCACAGGGTCTGGCCCCCGCAGCCCTGACCCGCTCACAGGGACTGGCCCCCGCAGTCCTGACCCGCTCACAGGGACTGGCCCCTGCAGCCCTGACCCGCTCAGAGGGCTTGGCCCCCGCAGCCCTGACCCGCTCAGAGGGACTGGCCCCCCCTGCCCTGACCCGCTCACGCGACTTGCCCCCCGCAGACCTGACCCTCTCACTGCGACTTGCCCCCCGCAGCCCTGACCCGCTGACAGGGACTTGCCCCCCGCAGCCCTGACCTGCTCAGAGGGACTGGCCCCCCCTGCCCTGACCCGCTGACTGCGACTTGCCCCCCGCAGACCTGACCCTCTCACTGCGACTTGCCCCCCGCAGCCCTGACCCGCTGACAGGGACTTGCCCCCCGCAGCCCTGACCCGCTCACTGCGACCTGCCCCCCGCAGAACTGACGGGGCCGGTCCCCGTGAGCGGGTCAGGGCTGCGGGGGGCAAGTCGCAGTGAGCGGGTCAGGGCTGCGGGGGCCAGTCCCTGTGAGCGGGCGAGGGCTGCGGTGGCAAATGGCTGTCAGGGGGTCAGGGCTGCGGGGGCCAGTCCCTGTGAGCGGGTCAGGGCTGTCGGGGCCAGTCCCTTTCACCGGGTCAGGGCTGCGGGGGGCAAGTCGCAGTGAGCGGGTCAGGGCTGCGGGGGGCTGTGTCGCAGTGAGCGGGTCCGGACTGCGGGGGGCCGGTCCCCCTCAGCGGGTCAGGGCTGCGGGGGGCAAGTCGCAGTGAGCGGGTCCGGACTGCGGGGGGCAGGTCCCTGTCAGTGGGACAGGGCTGCGGGGGGCAAGTCGCAGTGAGCGGGTCAGGGCTGCGGGGGCAGGTCCCTGTCAGCGGGTCAGGGCTGCTGGGGGCAGTACGCTGTGAGAGGAACAGGGCTGTGGGGGCCAGTCCCTGTGAGCGGGTCAGGGCTGCGGGGGCAAGTCCCTGTGAGCGGGACAGTGCTCCGGGGCCCAGTCCGCTGTGAGCGGGACAAGGCTGTTGGGCCCAGTCCCTGTAAGCGGGTCAGGGCTGCGGGGGCCAGTCCCTGTGAGTGGGACACATCTGCGGGGGGCAGTACGCGGTGAGCGGGACAGGACTGCCGGGGGGGGCAAGTCGCTGTGAGCGGGTGAGGGCTGTCGGGGGCAAGTCGCTTTGAGCGGGTCAGGGCTGCGGGGGCCAGTCCCTGTGAGCGGGTCAGGGCTGCGGGGGCCAGTCCCTGTGAGCGGGTCAGGGCTGCGGGGGCCAGTCCCTGTGAGCGGGTCAGGGCTGCGGGGGCCAGTCCCTGTGTGCGGGTCAGGGCTGCGGGGGCCAGTCCCTGTGAGTGGGCGAGGGCTGCGGTGGCAAATAGCTGTCAGGGGGTCAGGGCTGCGGGGGCCAGTCCCTGTGAGCGGGTCAGGGCTGCGGGGGCCAGTCCCTGTGAGCGGGCGAGGGATGCGGTGGCAAATAGCTGTCAGCGGGACGGGGCTGCGGGGGCCATTCCCTGTGAGCAGGTGAGGGCTGCGGTGGCAAATAGCTGTCAGGGGGTCAGGGCTGCAGGGGCCAGTCCCTGTGAGCGGGTCAGGGCTGCGGGGGCCGGTCCCTGTGAGCGGGTCAGGGCTGCGGGGGCCGGTCCCTGTGAGCGGGTCACGTCTGCGGGGGCCGGTCCCTGTGAGCGGGTCAGGGCTGCGGGGGCCGGTCCCTGTGAGCGGGTCAGGGCTGCGGGGGCCGGTCCCTGTGAGCGGGTCAGGGCTGCGGGGGCCGGTCCCTGTGAGCGGGTCAGGGCTGCGGAGGCCGGTCCCTGTGAGCGCGTCAGGGCTGCGGGGGCCGGTCCCTGTGAGCGCGTCAGGGCTGCGGCGGCCGGTCCCTGTGAGCGGGCGAGGGCTGCGGTGGCAAATAGCTGTCAGCGGGACGGGGCTGCGGGGGCCAGTCCCTGTGAGCGGGTCAGGGCTGCTGGGGGCAGTCCGCTGTGAGCGGGACAGGGCTGCGGGGCCCAGTCCCTGTGAGCGGGACAGGGCTGCGGGGGCCAGTCCCTGTGAGTGGGACACGGCTGCTAGGGGCCAGTATGCTGTGTGCGGGACAGGGCCGCAGGGCCCAGGCCCTGTGAACCCCACACGTCTGCAGGGGGTCGTACGCGGTGAGCGGGACAGGACTGCGGGGGGGGGCAAGTCGCTGTGAGCGGGTCAAGGGTGCGGGGGGGCCAGTCCACGTGAGCGGGTCAAGGTTGCGGGGGGCCGGTCCCCCTGAGAGGGTCAAGGTTGTGGGGGGCCAGTCCCTGTGAGTTGGTCAGGGCTGCGGGGGGCAGTCCTTTTCACCGGATCAGGGCTGCGCGGGGCAAGTCGCAGTGAGCGGGTCAGGGCTGCGGGGGGCCGGTCCCCGTGAGCGGGTCAAGGCTGCGGGGGGCAAGTCGCAGTAGCAGGTCAGGACTGCGGGGGGCAAGTTACTGTCAGCGGGACACGGCTGCGGGGGGCAAGTCGCAGTGAGTGGGTCAGGGCTGCCGGGGGCAAGTCGCAGTGAGTGGGTCAGGGCTGCCGGGGGCAGTGTCGCAGTGAGCGGGTCTGGGCTGCAGGGGGCAAGTCGCGGTGAGCGGGTCAGGACTGCGGGGGGCCAGTCGCCGTGAGCGGGTCTGGGCTGCAGGGTCAAGTCCCTGTGAGCGGGTCAGGGCTGCGGGGGGCAAGTCGCAGTGAGCAGGTCAGGGCTGCGGGGGGCAAGTCCCCGTGAGCGGGTCAAGGCTGAGGGGGGCCGGTCCCCCTGAGCGGGTCAGGGCTGCGGGGGGCAAGTCGCAGTGAGCGGGTCAGGACTGCGGGGGGCAAGTCCCTGTCAGCGGAACACGGCTGCGGGGGGCAAGTCGCAGTGAGCGGGTCAGGGCTGCGGGGGGCAGTGTCGCGGTGAGCGGGTCAGGGCTGCGGGGGCAAGTCGCAGTGAACGGGTCCGGGCTGTGGGGGCCAGTCCCTGTGAGCTGGTCAGGGCTGCGGGGGCCAATCACTTTCACCGGGTCAGGGCTGTGGGGGGCCAGTCGCAGTGAGCGGGTCAGGGCTGTGGGGGGCCGGTCCCCGTGAGCGGGTCAGGGCTGCGTGGGCCGGCCCCCTGAGCGGGTCAGGGCTGCGGGGGCAAGTTGCAGTGAGCGGGTCTGGGCTGTGGGGGGCAAGTCGCAGTGAGCGGGTCAAGACTGCGGGGGGCAAGTCGCAGTGAGCGGGTCCAGACTGCGGGGGGCAGGTCCCTGTCAGCGGGACAGGGCTGCGGGGGGCAAGTTGCAGTGAGCGGGTCAGGGCTGCGGGGGGCAGTGTCGCAGTGAGCAGGTCAGGGCTGAGGGGGGCAGGTCGCAGTGAGCGGGTCAGGGCTGTGTGGGGCAAGTCCCTGTCAGCGGGTCAGGGCTGCGGGTGGCAAGTCGCTGTGAGCGGGTCAAGGCTGCAGGGGGCCGGTCCCCGTGAGCGGGTCAGGGCTGGGGGGGCAAGTCGCAGTGAGCGGGTCACGTCTGCGGGGGGTAAGTCGCAGTCTGCGGGTCAGGGCTGCAGGGGGCAGGTCGCAGTGAGCGGGGAGGTCTGGGGAAACAAGTCGCAGTGAGCGGGTCAGGGCTGTGGGGGGCCAGTCGCAGTGAGCGGGTCAGGGTTGCGGGAGGCCGGTCCCCGTGAGCGGGTCAGGGCTGCAGGGGGCAGGTCGCAGTGAGCGGGGAGGTCTGGAGGAGCAGTGTCGCAGTGAGCGGGTCAGGGCTGCGGGGGGCAGACCCTGTGAGCAGGTCAGGACTGCGGGGGGCAAGTCGCAGTGAGCGGGTTAGGGCTGCGAGGGGCAGTGTCGCAGTGAGCGGGTCAGGGCTGCGGGGGGCCGGTCCCCCTGAGCGGGACATGGCTGCTGGGGGCAAGTCGTAGTGAGCGGTTCAGGACTACGGGGGGCAAGTCCCTGTCAGCGGGACACGGCTGCTGGGGGCAAGTCGCAGTGAGCGGGTCAGGGCTGCGGGGGGCAAGTCGCAGTGAGCGGGTCAGGTCGGCGGGGGGCAGTGTCGCAGTGAGCGGGTCAGGGCTGCGGGGGGCAGTGTCGCAGTGAGCGGGTCAGGGCTGCGGGGGGCAAGTCCCTGTCAGCGGGACACGGCTGCGGTGGGTAAGTCGCAGTGAGCGGGTCAGGGCTGCGGGGGGCCGGTCCACCTGAGCGGGTCAGGGCTGCGGGGGCAAGTCGCAGTGAGTGGGTCAGGGCTGCGAGGAGCAGTGTCGCAGTGAGCGGGTCAGGACTGCGGGGGGCAAGTCCCTGTCAGCGGGACACGGCTGCGGGGGGCAAGTCGCAGTGAGCGGGTCAGGGCTGCGGGGGGCCGGTCCACCTGAGCGGGCCAGGGCTGCGGGGGCTAGTCGCAGTGAGCGGGTCAGGGCTGCGGTGGGCCGGTCCACCTGAGCGGGTCAGGACTGCGGGGGGCAAGTCGCAGTGAGCGGGTCAGGGCTGCGAGGGGCAGTGTCGCAGTGAGCGGGTCAGGGCCGCGGGGGGCAGTGTCGCAGTGAGCGGGTCAGGGTTGCGGGGGGCCGGTCCCCCAGAGCGGGTCAGGGCTGCGGGGGGCAAGTCCCTGTCAGCGGGACAGGGCTGCGGGGGGCCAGTCGCAGTGAGCGGGTCAGGGCTGCAGGGGGCAGTGTCGCAGTGAGCGGGTCAAGGCTGCGGGGGGCAAGTCGCAGTGAGCAGGTCAGGGCTGCGGGGGCAAGTCGCAGTGAGCGGGTCAGGGCTGCGGGGGCAAGTCGCAGTGAGCGGGACAGGACTGCGGGGGGCAAGTCCCTGTCAGCGGGTCACGTCTGCGGGTGGTAAGTCGCAGTGAGCGGGTCAGGGCTGCGGGGGGCAAGTCGCAGTCAGCGGGTCAGGGCTGCGGGGGGCCTGTCCCCGTGAGCGGGTCAAGGCTGCGGGGGGCCGGTCCCCCAGAGCGGGACAGGGCTGCGGGGGGCAAGTCGCAGGGAGAGGGTCAGGGCTGCGGGGGCAAGTCCCTGTCAGCGGGACAGGGCTGCGGGGGGCAAGTCTCAGTGAGCGGGTCAGGGCTGTGGGGGCAGTGTCGCAGTGAGCGGGTCAGGGCTGCGGGGGTCCGGTCCCCCTGAGCGGGTCAGGGCTGCGGGGGGCAAGTCGCACTGAGCGGGTCAGGGCTGCGGGGGGCAAGTCCCTGTCAGCGGGACAGGGCTGCGGGGGGCCAGTCGCAGTGAGCGGGTCAGGGCTGCGGGGGGCAGTGTCGCAGTGAGCGGGTCAGGACTGTGGGGGCCAGTCCCTGTGAGCTGGTCAGGGCTGCGGGGGCCAGTCCCTTTCACCGGGTCAGGGCTGCGGGGGGCAAGTCTCAGTGAGCGGGTCAGGGCTGTGGGGGCCGGACCCCTGAGTGGGTCAGGTCTGCGGGGGCAAGTCGCAGTGAGCGGGACAGGGCTGTGGGGGCCAGTCCCTGTGAGCTGGTCAGGGCTGCGGGGGCCAGTCCCATTCACCGGGTCAGGGCTGCGGGGGGCACGTCCCAGTGAGCGGGTCAGGGCAGCGGGGGCAAGTCGCAGTGAGTGGGTCAGAGCTGCAGGGGGCAGGTCTAAGTGAGCGGGGAGGTCTGGGGAAACAAGTCGCAGTGAGCAGGACAGGACTGCTGGGGGCAAGTCGCAGTGAGCGGGTAAGGGCTGCGGGGGGCAAGTAGCAGTGAGCGGGTCAGGGCTTCGGGGGGCCAGTCGCAGTGAGCGGGCCAGGGCTGTCGGGGCCAGTCCCTGTGAGCGGGTCAGGGCTGCGGGAGGCCGGTCCCCGTGAGCGGGTCAGGGCTGCGGGGGGGCTGGTCCCCCAAGCGGGTGAGGACTGCGGGGGGCAGGTCGCAGTGAGCGGGTCAGGTCTGCGGGGGCAAGTCCCTGTCAGCGAGTCAGGGCTGCGGGGGGCAAGTCGCAGTGAGCGGGTCAGGGCGGCGGGGGCAAGTCCCTGTCTGCGAGTCAGGGCTGCGGGACGCAAGTCGCAGTGAGCGGGTCATGGCTGCGGGGGTCCGGGCCCCCTGAGCGGGTCATGGCTGCGGGGGTCCGGGCCCCCTGAGCGGGCCATGGCTGCGGGGGGCAAGTCGCAGTGAGCAGGTCAGGGCTGCGGGGGGCAAGTCGCAGTGAGCGGGTCGCCAGTCGCAGCGAGCAGGTCAGGACTGCGGGTGGGAAGTCGCAGTCAGCGGGTCAGGGTTGCGGGGGGCAAGTCGCAGTGAGCGGGTCAGGGCTGCGGGGGGCAAGTCACTGTGAACGGGTCAGGGCTGCGGGGGGCAGTGTCGCAGTGAGGGGGTCAGGGCTGCGGGGGGGCCAGACCCTGTGAGCGGGTCAGGTCTGCGGGGGCAAGTCCCTGTCTGCGAGTCAGGGCTGCGGGACGCAAGTCGCAGTGAGCGGGTCATGGCTGCGGGGGTCCGGGCCCCCTGAGCGGGTCATGGCTGCGGGGGTCCGGGCCCCCTGAGCGGGTCATGGCTGCGGGGGGCAAGTCGCAGTGAGCAGGTCAGGGCTGCGGGGGGCAAGTCGCAGTGACCGGGTCGCCAGTCGCAGCGAGCAGGTCAGGACTGCGGGTGGCAAGTCGCAGTCAGCGGGTCAGGGTTGCGGGGGGCAAGTCGCAGTGAGCGGGTCAGGGCTGCGGGGGGCAAGTCACTGTGAACGGGTCAGGGCTGCGGGGGGCAGTGTCGCAGTGAGGGGGTCAGGGCTGCGGGGGGGCCAGACCCTGTGAGCGGGTCAGGGCTGCGGGGGCCAGTCACTGTCAGCGGGACAGGACTGCGGGGGGCAAGTCCCTGTCAGCGGGTCAGGGCTTTGGGGGGCAAGTCGCAGTGAGCAGGTCAGGGCTGCGAGTGGCAGTGTCGCAGTGAGCGGGTCAGGGCTGCGGGGGGCAAGTCGCAGTGAGCGGGTCAGGGCTGTGGGGGGCAAGTCGCAGTCAGCGGGTCAGGGCTGCGGGGGGGCCAGTCGCAGTGAGCGGGTCAGGGCTGCGGTGCCAGGTCCCTGTCAGCGGGACAGGACTGCGGGGGGCAAGTCGCAGTGAGCGGGTCAGGGCTGCGTGGGGCAGTGTCGTAGTGAGCTGGTCAGGGCTCTGGGGGGCAAGTCGCAGTGAGTGGGTCAGGGCTGCGGGGGGCCAGTCGCAGTAGGCGGGTCAGGGCTGTGGGGGCCAGTCCCTGTGAGCTGGTCAGAGCTGCGGGGGGCAGTTCCTTTCACCGGGTTAGGGCTGCGGGGGGCAAGTCGCAGTGAGCGGGTCAGGGCTTGGGGGGCCGGTCCCCGTAAGCGGGTCAGCGCTGCGGGGGGCCGGTCCCCCTGAGCGGGTCAGGGATGCGGGGGGGAGGTCGCAGTGAGCGGGAAGGTCTGCAGGGGGTATATCGCAGCGAGCGGGTCAGGGCTGCGGCGGCCAGTTGCAGTGAGCGGGTCAGGACTGCGGAGGGGAAAGTCGCAGTGAGCGGGAAGGTCTGCGGGGGGTATATCGCAGCGAGCGGGTCACGTCTGCGGGGGCCAGTCGCAGTGAGCGGGTCAGGGCTGCGGGGGCAAGTCCCTGTCAGCGGGACAGGATGCGGGGGGCAATGTGCAGTGAGCGGGTCAGGCCTGCGGGGGGCAGTGTCGCAGTGAGCGGGTCAGGGCTGCGGGGGCCAGTCCCACTGAGCGGGTCAGGGCTGCGGGGGCCAGTCCCACTGAGCGGGTCAGGGCTGCGGGGGTAGTTTCGCAGTGAAGGGGTCAGGACTGCGGGGGGCAAGTCGCAGTGAGCGGGTCAGGACTGCGGGAGGCAAGTCGCAGTGAGCGGGTCAGGTCTCCGGGGGGCAAGTCGCAGTGAGCGGGTCAGATCTCCGGGGGGCAAGTCGCAGTGAGCGGTCAGGGCTGCGGGGGCCCGTCCCTGTGAGCGGGTCAGGGCTGCGGGGGGAAAGTCGCAGGGAGCGGGTCAGGGCTGCGGGGGGCAGGGTCGCAGTGAGCGGGTCAGGGCTGCGGGTCCAATCCATGTGAGCGGGTCAGGGCGGCGGGAGCCAGTGCCTCTGAGCGGGTCAGAGCTGCGGGGGGCAGTGTCGCAGTGAGCGGGTCAGGGCTGCGGGGGGCAGGTCGCAGTGAGTGGGTCAGGGCTGCGGGGGGCAGGTCGCAGTGAGCGGGTCAGGGCTGCGGGGGGCAAGTCGCAGTGAGTGGGTCAGGGCTGCGGCAGGCCAGTCCCTGTGAGCGGGTCAGGGCTGCGGGGGGGAAAGTCGCAGGGCGCGGGTCAGGTCTGCGGGGGGCCGGTCCCTGTGAGCTGGTCAGGGCTGCGGGGGCCAGTCCCTTTCACCAGGTCAGGCCTGCGGGGGGCAAGCCACAGTGAGCGGGTCATGGCTGCGGGGGGCAGCGTCACAGTGAGCGGGTTAGGGCTGCTGGGGGCAGCGTCGCAGTGAGTGGGTCAGGGCTGCGGGGCCAAGTCCCTGTCAGCGGGACAGGGCTGCAGGGGCCAGTCCCTGTTAGCGGGTCACGGCTGCGGGGGCCAGTCCCTGTGAGCGGGTCAGGGCTGCGGGGGGCAAGTTGCAGTGAGCGCGTCAGGGCTGCAGGGGCCAGTCCCTCTGAGGGGGTCAGGGCTGCGGGGGGCATTGTCGCAGTGAGCAGGTCAGGTCTGCCGGGGGCAGTGTCACAGTGAGCGGGCCAGGGCTGCGCAGGCCAGTCCCTGTGAGCGGGTCAGGGTGCGGGGGCCAGTCCCACTGAGCGGGTCAGGGCTGCGGGGGTAGTGTCGCAGTGAAGGGGTCAGGGCTGCGGGGGCAGTCCCCGTGAGCGGGTCAGGGCTGCGGGGGGCAGTGTCGCAGTGAGCGGGTCAGGTCTGCGGGGGGCAAGTCGCAGTGAGCGGGTCAGGGCTGCGGGGGGCAGTGTCGCAGTGAGCGGGTGAGGGCTGCGGGGGGCCAGTAGCAGTGAGCGGGTCAGGGCTGTGGGGGCCAGTCTCTGTGAGCTGGTCAGGGCTGCGGGGGCCAGTCCCTTTCACCGGGTCAGGGCTGTGGGGGGCAAGTCGCAGTGAGCGGGTCACGTCTGCGGGGGGTAATTCGCAGTGAGCGGGTCAGGGCTGCGGGGGGCAAGTCTCAGTGAGTGGGTCAGGGCTGTGGGGGTCCGGTCCCCGTGAGCGGGTCAGGACTGCGGGGGGCCGGTCCCCCTGAGCGGGTCAGGGCTGCGGGGGCAAGTCGCAGTGAGCGGGTCACGTCTGCAGGGGGCAGGTCGCAGTGAGCGGGGAGGTCTGGGGAAACAAGTCGCAGAGAGCGGGTCAGGGCTGCGGGGGGGCAGTCGTAGTGAGCGGGACAGGGCTGCGGGGGCCAAGTCGCAGTGAGCGGGTCAGGGCTGCGGGGGGCAAGTCGCAGTGAGCGGGTCAGGGCTGCGGGGGGCAAGTCGCAGTGAGTGGGTCAGGGCTGCGGGTGCCAAGTCGCAGTGAGCGGGTCAGGGCTGCGGGGGGCAGTGTCGCAGTGAGCGGGTCAGGGCTGCGGGGGGCAAGTCGCAGTGAGCGGGTCAGGGCTGCGGGGGCCAAGTCGCAGTGAGCGGGTCAGGGCTGCGGGGGGCCAGTCCCTGTGAGCTGGTCAGAGCTACGGGGGCCAGTCCCTTTCACCGGGTCAAGGCTGCGGGGGTCCAGTCGCAGTGAGCGGGTCAGGGCTGCGGGGGGCCGGTCCCCATGAGCGGGTCAAGGGTGCTGGGGGCCGGTCCCTGTGAGACCTGCCCCCCGCAGCCGAGACCCGCTTACGGGTACTGGCCCCCCGCAGCCCTGACCCGCTCACTGAGACTTGCCCCCCGCAGTCCTGACCCGCTCACTGCGACTTGCCCCCGCATCCCTGACCCGATCACGGGGACTTGCCCCTGCAGGCCTCTCCCGCTCACATGGACCTGCGCCCGCAGCCCAGACCCGCTCACTGCGACTGGACCCCCGCAGCCCTGACCCGCTCACTGCGACTTGGCCCCGGCAGTGCTCACCCGCTCAGGGGGACCGGCCCCCCGCAGCCCTGACCTGCTCACGGGGACTGGACCCCGCAGCCCTGACCCGCTCACTGCATCCTGCCCCACTGCAGTCCTGTCCCGCTGACAGGGACATGCCTCTGCAGCCCTTACCCGCTCACAGGGACTGGCCCCCCACAGCCCTGACCCACTCACTACGACATTGCCCCCCGCACCCAAGACCCGTTCACTGCGACTTGCCCCCCGCAGCCCTGGCCCGCTCACAGGGACTGGCCCCCCACAGCCCTGACCCGCTCACTGCGACACTGCCCCCCGCAGCCCTGACCCGCTCACTGCGAATTGCCCCCCGCAGCCCTGACCCGCTCACTGCGACTTGCCCCCCACAGACCTGACCCGCTCACTGCGACTTGCCACCCGCAGACCTGACCCGCTCACTGCGACTTGCCCCCCACAGACCTGACCCGCTCACTTCGACTTGCCACCCGCAGTCCTCACCCGCTGACAGGGACCTGCCCCTTGCAGTCCTGTCCCGCTGACAGGGACTTGCCCCCGCTGCCCTGACCCACGCAGCCCTGACCTCCTCACTGCGACTTGCCCCCCGCAGTCCTGAGCCGCTCACTGCAAATGGGCCGCGCAGCCCTGACCCGGTCACTGCGAACTGCCCCCCGCAGCCCTGACATGCTCACTCCGACCTGCCCCCCGAAGCCCTGACCCGCTCACTGAGACACTGCACCCCGCAGCCTTGACCCGCTCACTGGTACTTGCCCCGCGCAGCTCTGACCCGCTCAGAGGGACGGCCCCCGCCGCCCTGACCCGCTGACAGGGACTGGCCCCTGCAGCCCTGACCCGCTGACAGGGACTGGCCCCCGCAGCCGTGACCCGCTCACAGGGACTGGCCCCCACAGTCCTGACCCGCTCACTGCGGCTTGCCCCCCGCAGTCCTGTCCCGCTGACAGGGACTTGCCCCCGCAGCGCTGACCCGCTCACTGCGACTGGACCCCGCAGCCCTGACCCGCTCACTGCGTCTTGCCCCCTGCAGCCCTCACCCGCTCACTGTGACTTGTCCCCCGCAGACCTGACCCGCTCACTGCAACTTGCCCCCCGCAGTCCTGTCCCGCTGACAGGGACCTGCCCCTTGCAGTCCTGTCCCGCTGACAGGGACTTGCCCCCCCGCAGCCCTGACCCGCTCACTGCAACTTGCCCCCCGCAGTCCTGACCCGCTCACTCCGACCTGCCCCCCCGAAGCCCTGACCTGCTCACAGCGACACTGCCCCCCGCAGCCTTGACCCACTCACTGGAACTTGCCCTCCGCAGCTCTGACCCGCTCAGAGGGACTGGCCCCTGCAGCCCTTAGCCGCTCACAGGGACTGGCCCCCCACAGCCCTGACCCACTCACTACGACATTGCCCCCCGCACCCAAGACCCGTTCACTGCGACTTGCCCCCGCAGCCCTGACCCGCAGAGGGCCTGCCCCCGCAGCCCTGACCCGCTCACTGCGACTCGCCCCCCCCCGCAGCCCTGACCCGCTCACTGCGACACTGCCCCCACAGCCCTGACCCGCTCACTGCGACTTGACCCCCGCAGCCCTGACCCGCTCACAGCGACACTGCCCCCCGCAGCCCTGACCCGCTCACAGGGACTTGCCCGCCGCAGCCCTGACTTGCTCACTGTGACTTGCCCCAGCCCTGACTTGCGGACTGCGACTTGCCCCCCGCTGCCCAGACCCACTCACTGCGACTTGCCCCCCGCAGACCTGACCCGCTCACTGCGACTTGCCCCCCACAGACCTGACCCGCTCACTGCGACTTGCCCCCCACAGACCTGACCCGCTCACTGCGACTTGCCCCCCGTAGCCCTGACCCGCTCACTTCGACTTGCCCCCGCAGTCCTCACCCGCTGACAGGGACCTGCCCCTTGCACTCCTGTCCCGCTGACAGGGACTTGCCCCCGCTGCCCTGACCCGCTCACTGCGACACTGCACCCCGCAGCCTTGACCCGCTCACTGGTACTTGCCCCCCGCAGCTCTGACCCGCTCAGAGGGACGGCCCCCGCCGCCCTGACCCGCTCACAGGTACTGGCCGCCGCAGCCCTGACTCGCACACAGGGACTCGCCTCCCGCAGCCATGACCCACTCACTTCGACTTGCCCCCCGCAGCCCTGACCCGCTCACTGCGACTTGCTCCCCGCAGACCTGACCCGCTCACTGCGACTTGCTCCCCGCAGACCTGACCCGCTCACTGCGACTTACCCCCGCAGTCCTGTCCCGCTGACAGGGACTGGCCCCTGCAGCCCTGACCCGCTGACAGGGACTTGCCCCCGCAGCGCTGACCCGCTCACAGCGACACTGCCCCCCGCAGCCTTGACCCGCTCACTTTTACTTGCCCCCCGCAGCTCTGACCCGTTCAGAGGGACTGGCCCCCGCAGCCCTGACCCGCTCACTGCGACACTGCCCCCTGCAGCCCTGACCCGCTCACTGCGACTTGCCCCCCGCAGCCCTGACCCGCTCACTGGTACTTGCCCTCCGCAGCTCTGACCCGCTCAGAGGGACTGGCCCCCGCAGCCCTGACCCGCTCACTGTGACACTGCCCCCTGCAGCCCTGACCCGCTCACTGCGACTTGCCCCCCGCAGCCCTGACCCGCTCACAGGGACTGGCCCCCGCAGCCGTGACCCGCTCACAGGGACTCTCCGCCGCAGCCCTGACTCGCTTACAGGGACTGGCCCCCTGACGCCCTGAGCCGCTGACTGCGACTTGCACCCCGCAGCCCTTACCCGCTCAGAGGGCCTGCCCCCACAGCTCTGACCCGCTCACTGTGGCTTGCCCCCTGCAGTCCTGTCCCGCTGACAGAGACTTGCCCCCGCAGCGCTGACCCGCTCACTGCGACTGGCCAAAACGCAGCCCTGACCCGCTCACTGCGACTTGCTCCCCGCAGACCTGACCCGCTCACTGCGACTTACCCCCGCAGTCCTGTCCCGCTGACAGGGACTGGCCCCTGCAGCCCTGACCCGCTGACAGGAACTGGCCCCCGCAGCCGTGACCCGCTCACAGGGACTGGCCCCCGCAGCCCTGGCCCGCTCACAGGGACTCTCCGCCGCAGCCCTGACTCGCTCACAGGGACTGGCCCCCGCAGCCCTGTCCCGCTGACAGGGTCCTGCCCCACTGCAGTCCTGTCCCGCTGACAGTGACATGCCCTCGCAGCCCTGACCCACTCACAGGGACTGGCCCCCGCATCCCTTACCTGCTCACAGGGACTGGCCCCCGCAGCCGAGACCCGCTCACAGGGACTGGCCCCCCGCAGCCCTGAGCCGCTCACTGCGACTTGCCCCCCGCAGCCCTTACCCGCTCAGAGGGCCTGCCCCCGCAGCCCTGACCCGCTCACAGGGATTGGCCCCCCGCAGCCCTGACCCGGTGACAGGGACTGGCCCCCACAGCCCTGACCCGCTCACTGGTACTTGCCCTCCGCAGCTCTGACCTGCTCAGAGGGACTGGCCCCCGCAGCCCTGACCCGCTCACTGTGACACTGCCCCCTGCAGCCCTGACCCGCTCACTGCGACTTGCCCCCCGCAGACCTGACCCGCTCACAGTGACACTGCCCCCCGCAGCCTTGACCCGCTCACTGGTACTTGCCCCCCGCAGCTCTGACCCGCTCAGAGGGACTGGCCCCAGCAGCCCTGACCCGCTCACTGCGACTTGCCCCCCGCAGCCGTGACCCGCTCACAGGGACTGGTCCGCCGCAGCCCTGACCCGCTCACAGGGACTGGCCCCCCGCACATCTGACGCGCTCACTGCGACCTGCCCCCCTGCGGTCCTGTCCCGCTGACAGAGACCTGCCCCCCTGCAGTCCTGTCCCGCTGACACTGACATGCCCCCGCAGCCCTAACCCACTCACAGGGACTGGCCCCCGCATCCCTTACCTGCTCAGAGGGACTGGCCCCCCGCAGCCCTGACCCGCACAGAGGGCCTGCCCCCACAGCCCTGACCCGCTCACAGGGATTGGCCGCCGCAGCCCTGACCCGCTCACTGTGACACTGCCCCCTGCAGCCCTGACCCGCTGACTGCGACTTGCCCCCCGCAGCCCTGACCCGCTCACAGGGACTTGCCCCTTGCAGTCCTGACCCTCTCACTGCGACCTGCCCCCCGCAGTCCTGACCCGCTCACATGGACCTGCCCCTTGCAGTCCTGTCCCGCTGACAGGGACTTGCACCCGCAGCCCTGACCCGCTCACTGCTACTTGCCCCCCGCAGCCCTGACCCGCTCACTGCGACTTGTCCCCCGCAGTCCTGACCCGCTTCCTGCGACTCGCCCCCCGCAGCCCTGACCTGCTCACTGCGACTTGCCCCCCGGAGCCCTGACCCGCTCACTGCGACTTGCCCCCCGCAGCCCTGACCCGCTCACAGGGACTTGCCCCTTGCAGTCCTGACCTGCTCACTGCCACCTGCCCCCCGCAGTCCTGTCCCGCTGACAGGGACCTGCCCCTTGCATTCCTGTCCCGCTGACAGGGACTTGCCCCCCGCAGCTCTGACCCGCTCAGAGGGTCTGGCCCCCGCCGCCCAGACCCGCTCACTGCGACACAGCCCCCTGCAGCCCTGACCCGCTCACTGCGACTTGCCCCCTGCCGTCCTGACCCGCTCAGAGGGCCTGCCCCCGCAGCCCTGACCCGCTCACGGCGACACTGCACCACGCAGCCCTGACCCGCTCACTGCGACTTGCCTCCCGCAGTCCTGTCCCACTGACAGGGACTTGCCCCCCGCAGCCCTGACCCGCTCACACCGACTTGCCCCCCGCAGCCCTGACCCGCTCACTGCGACTTGTCTCCCGCAGCCCTGACCCGCTCACTGTGACTTTCCCCCCGCAGTCCTGACCCGCTCACAGGGACTGGCCCCCGCAGCCGTGACCCGCTCACAGGGACTGGCCCCCGCAGCCGTGACCCGCTCACAGGGACTGGCCACCGCAGCCCTGACCCGCTCACAGGGACTGGCCCCCGCAGCCCTTACCCGCTCACAGGGACTGGCCCCCGAAGCCCTTACCCGCTCACAGGGACTTGCCCCCCGCAGCCCTGACCCGTTCACTGTGACTTGCCCCGTGCAGTCCTGACCCGCTCACTCCGACCTGCCCCCTGAAGCCCTGACCCGCTCACAGCGACACTGCCCCCCGCAGCCTTGACCCGCTCACTGGTACTTGCCCCCCGCAGCCCTGACCCGCTTCCTGCGACTCGCCCCCCGCAGCCCCTGACCCGCTCACTGCGACTTGCCCCCCGCAGCCCTGACCCGCTCACTGCGATTTGCCCCCCGCAGCCCTGACCCGCTCACAGGGACTGGCCCCCGCAGCCCTGACCCGCTCACTGCGACACTGCCCCCTGCAGCCCTGACCCGCTCACTGCGACTTGCCCCCCGCAGCCCCGACCCGCTTCCTGCGACTCGCCCCCCGCAGCCCCTGACCCGCTCACTGCGACTTGCCCCCCGCAGTCCTGACCCGCTCACTCCGACCATCCCCCGAAGCCCTGACCCGCTCACTGCGACTTGCCCTCCGCAGACCTGACCCGCTCACTGCGACCTGCCCCCCGCAGCCCTGACCCGCTCACTGCGACTTGCCCCCCGCAGCCCTGACCCGCTCACTGCGATTTGCCCCCCGCAGCCCTGACCCGCTCACTGCGACTTGCCCCCCGGCAGCCCTGAACCGCTCACAGGGACTGGCCGCCGCAGCCATGACCCGCTCACTGCGACACTGTCCCCCGCAGCCCTGACCCGCTCACTGCGACTTGCCCCCCGCGCCCTGAACCGCTCACAGGTACTGGCCGCCGCAGCCCTGGCTCGCTCACAGGGACTGGCCCCCCGCAGCCATGACCCGCTCACTGCGACACTGCCCCCCGCTGCCCTGACCCACTCACTTCGACTTGCCCCCCGCAGCCCTGACCCGCTCAGGGGGACCGGCCTCCCGCAGCCCTGACCCGCTCATTGCAATACTGCCCCTCGCAGCCCTGACTCGCTCACTGCGATTTGCCGCCCGCAGCCCTGACCTGCTCACATGGACCTGCCCCTTGCAGTCCTGTCCCGCTGACAGGGACTGGCCCCTGCAGCCCTGACCCGCTGACAGGGACTGGCCCCCGGATCCCTGAACCGCTCACAGGGACTGGTCCGCCGCAGCCCTGACCCGCTGACTGGGACTCTCTGCCGCAGCCCTGACTCGCTTACAGGGACTGGCCCCCCGCCGCCCTGTCCCGCTGACATGGACTTGCCCCCCGCGACCCTGACCCGCTCACTGCAACTTGCCCCCCGCAGCCCTGACCCGCTCAGGGGGACCGGCCTCCCGCAGCCCTGACCCGCTCATTGCAATACTGCCCCTCGCAGCCCTGACTCGCTCACTGCGACTTGCCCCCCGCAGCCCTGACCCGCTCACTGCGACTGGCCCCCCGCAGCCTTGACCCGCTGACTGCGCCTTGCCCCCCGCAGCCCTGACCCGCTCACTGCGACTTGCCCCCCGCAGACCTGACCCGCTCTCTGCGACGTGCCCCCGACAGTCCTCACCCGCTCAGGGGGACCGGCGCCCCGCAGCCCTGACCCGCTCACGGGGACCGGCCCCCCGCAGCCCTTACCCGCTCACTGCGACCTGCCCCCCTGCAGTGCTGTCCCGCTGACAGGGACCTGCCCCCTTGCTGTCCTGTCCCGCTGACAGGGACTTGCCCCTGCAGCCCTGACCCTCTCGCTTCGACTTGCCCCCCGCAGCCCTGACCCGCTCACTGCGACTTGCTCCCCGCAGACCTGACCCGCTCGCTGCGATTTGACCCCCGCAGTCCTGACCCGCTCACTGCGACTTACCCCCGCAGTCCTGTCCCGCTGACAGGGACAGGCCCCTGCAGCACTAACCCGCTGACAGGGACTGGCCCCCGCAGCCCTGACCCGCTCACAGGGACTGGCACCCCCGCACACCTGACCCGCTCACTGCGACTTGCCCCCCGCAGTCCTGACCCGCTCACTGCAAATGGCCCCCGCAGCCCTGACCCGGTCACTGCGACCTGCCCCCCGCAGCTCTGACCTGCTCACACTGTCCTGCCCCCCGAAGCCCTGACCCGCTCACTGCGACCTGCCCCCCGCAGCTCTGACCTGCTCACACTGTCCTGCCCCCCGAAGCCCTGACCCGCTCACTGCGACACTGCCCCCCGCAGCTCTGACCCGCTCAGAGGGACGGCCCCCGTCGCCCTGACCCGCTCACTGCATCTTCCCCCCGCAGACCTGACCCGCTCACAGGGACTGGCCCCCTGCAGTCCTGACCCGCTCACAGTGATTTGCCCCCGCAGCCCTGACCCGCTCACACTGATTTGCCCCCTGCAGTCCTGTCCCGCTGACAGGGACTTGCCCCCTCAGCCCTGACCCGCGCACGGGGACTGGCCCCCGCAGCCCTGTTCCGCTCACAGCAATTTGCCCCCTGCAGTCCTTTCGCGCTCACAGGGACTGGCCGTTGCAGCCCTGACCCGCTAACAGGGACTTGCCCCCGCAGCCCTGACCCGCTCAGGGGGACCGTCTCCCCGCAGCCGTGACCCACTCACTGCGACACTGCCCCTCGCAGCCCTGACCCGCTCACTGCGACCTGCCCCCCGCAGCCCTGACCCGCTGACTGGGACTTTCCCCCGCAGCCCTGACCCGCTCACTGCGACTTGCCCCCCGCAGCCCTGACCTGCTCACATGGACCTGCCCCTTGCAGTCCTGTCCCGCTGACAGGGACTTGCCCCCGCAGCCCTGACCCGCTCAGAGGGACTGGGCTCCGCCACCCTGACCCGCACACAGGGACTGGCCCCCGCAGCCCTGACCCGCTCACAGGGACTGGCTCCCCGCAGCCCTGACCCGCTTACTGCGACTTGCCCCCCGCTGCCCTGACCCGCTCACTGCGACTTGCACCCCGCAGACCTGAACCGCTCACTGCGACTTGCCCCCTGCAGTCCTGACCCGCTTCCTGCGACTCGCCCCCCGCAGCCCCTGACCCGCTCACTGCGACTTGCCCCCCGCAGTCCTGACCCGCTCACTCCGACCTGTCCCCCGAAGCCCTGACCCGCTCACTGCGACTTGCCCTCCGCTGACCTGACCCGCTCACTGCGACCTGCCCCCCGCAGCCCTGACCCGCTCACTGCGACTTGCCCCCCGCGCCCTGAACCGCTCACAGGGACTGGCCGCCGCAGCCATGACCCGCTCACTGCGACACTGCCCCCCGCAGCCCTGACCCGCTCACTGCGGCTTGCCCCCCGCGCCCTGAACCGCTCACAGGTCCTGGCCGCCGCAGCCCTGGCTCGCTCACAGGGACTGGCCCCACGCAGCCATGACCCGCTCACTGCGACACTGCCGCCCGCTGCCCTGACCCGCTCACTGTGACTTGCTCCCCGCAGACCTGACCCGCTCAGGGGGACCGGCCTCCCGCAGCCCTGACCCGCTCATTGCAATACTGCCCCTCGCAGCCCTGACCCGCTCGCTGCGATTTGCCGCCCGCAGTCCTGACCCGCTCACTGCGACTTAACCCCGCAGTCCTGTCCCGCTGACAGGGACTGGCCCCTGCAGCCCTGACCCGCTGACAGGGACTGGCCCCCGCATCCCTGAACCGCTCACAGGGACTGGTCCGCCGCAGCCCTGACCCGCTGACTGGGACTCTCTGCCGCAGCCCTGACTCGCTTATAGGGACTGGCCCCCCGCCGCCCTGTCCCGCTGACAGGGACTTGCCCCCCGCGACCCTGACCCGCTCACTGCGACTTGCCCCCCGCAGCCCTGACCCGCTCACTGCAATACTGCCCCTCGCAGCCCTGACTCGCTCACTGCGACTTGCCCCCCGCAGCCCTGACCCGCTCACTGCGACTGGCCCCCCGCAGCCTTGACCCGCTGACTGCGCCTTGCCCCCCGCAGCCCTGACCCGCTCACTGCGACTTGCCCCCCGCAGACCTGACCCGCTCTCTGCGACGTGCCCCCGACAGTCCTCACCCGCTCAGGGGGACCGGCGCCCCGCAGCCCTGACCCGCTCACGGGGACCGGCCCCCCGCAGCCCTTACCCGCTCACTGCGACCTGCCCCCCTGCAGTGCTGTCCCGCTGACAGGGACCTGCCCCCTTGCTGTCCTGTCCCGCTGACAGGGACATGCCCCCGCAGCCCTGACCCGCTCACAGGGACTGGCCCCCGCAGCCCTTACCCGCTCACAGGGACTTGCCCCTGCACCCCTGACCCTCTCGCTTCGACTTGCCCCCCGCAGCCCTGACCCGCTCACTGCGACTTGCTCCCCGCAGACCTGACCCGCTCGCTGCGATTTGACCCCCGCAGTCCTGACCCGCTCACTGCGACTCACCCCCGCAGTCCTGTCCCGCTGACAGGGACAGGCCCCTGCAGCCCTGACCCGCTAACAGGGACTTGCCCCCGCAGCCCTGACCCGCTCAGGGGGACCGTCTCCCCGCAGCCGTGACCCACTCACTGCGACACTGCCCCTCGCAGCCCTGACCCGCTCACTGCGACCTGCCCCCCGCAGCCCTGACCCGCTGACTGGGACTTTCCCCCGCAGCCCTGACCCGCTCACTGCGACTTGCCCCCCGCAGCCCTGACCTGCTCACATGGACCTGCCCCTTGCAGTCCTGTCCCGCTGACAGGGACTTGCCCCCGCAGCCCTGACCCGCTCAGAGGGACTGGGCTCCGCCACCCTGACCCGCACACAGGGACTGGCCCCCGCAGCCCTGACCCGCTCACAGGGACTGGCTCCCCGCAGCCCTGACCCGCTTACTGCGACTTGCCCCCCGCTGCCCTGACCCGCTCACTGCGACTTGCACCCCGCAGACCTGAACCGCTCACTGCGACTTGCCCCCTGCAGTCCTGACCCGCTTCCTGCGACTCGCCCCCCGCAGCCCCTGACCCGCTCACTGCGACTTGCCCCCCGCAGTCCTGACCCGCTCACTCCGACCTGTCCCCCGAAGCCCTGACCCGCTCACTGCGACTTGCCCTCCGCTGACCTGACCCGCTCACTGCGACCTGCCCCCCGCAGCCCTGACCCGCTCACTGCGACTTGCCCCCCGCGCCCTGAACCGCTCACAGGGACTGGCCGCCGCAGCCATGACCCGCTCACTGCGACACTGCCCCCCGCAGCCCTGACCCGCTCACTGCGGCTTGCCCCCCGCGCCCTGAACCGCTCACAGGTCCTGGCCGCCGCAGCCCTGGCTCGCTCACAGGGACTGGCCCCACGCAGCCATGACCCGCTCACTGCGACACTGCCGCCCGCTGCCCTGACCCGCTCACTGTGACTTGCTCCCCGCAGACCTGACCCGCTCAGGGGGACCGGCCTCCCGCAGCCCTGACCCGCTCATTGCAATACTGCCCCTCGCAGCCCTGACCCGCTCGCTGCGATTTGCCGCCCGCAGTCCTGACCCGCTCACTGCGACTTAACCCCGCAGTCCTGTCCCGCTGACAGGGACTGGCCCCTGCAGCCCTGACCCGCTGACAGGGACTGGCCCCCGCATCCCTGAACCGCTCACAGGGACTGGTCCGCCGCAGCCCTGACCCGCTGACTGGGACTCTCTGCCGCAGCCCTGACTCGCTTATAGGGACTGGCCCCCCGCCGCCCTGTCCCGCTGACAGGGACTTGCCCCCCGCGACCCTGACCCGCTCACTGCGACTTGCCCCCCGCAGCCCTGACCCGCTCACTGCAATACTGCCCCTCGCAGCCCTGACTCGCTCACTGCGACTTGCCCCCCGCAGCCCTGACCCGCTCACTGCGACTGGCCCCCCGCAGCCTTGACCCGCTGACTGCGCCTTGCCCCCCGCAGCCCTGACCCGCTCACTGCGACTTGCCCCCCGCAGACCTGACCCGCTCTCTGCGACGTGCCCCCGACAGTCCTCACCCGCTCAGGGGGACCGGCGCCCCGCAGCCCTGACCCGCTCACGGGGACCGGCCCCCCGCAGCCCTTACCCGCTCACTGCGACCTGCCCCCCTGCAGTGCTGTCCCGCTGACAGGGACCTGCCCCCTTGCTGTCCTGTCCCGCTGACAGGGACATGCCCCCGCAGCCCTGACCCGCTCACAGGGACTGGCCCCCGCAGCCCTTACCCGCTCACAGGGACTTGCCCCTGCAGCCCTGACCCTCTCGCTTCGACTTGCCCCCCGCAGCCCTGACCCGCTCACTGCGACTTGCTCCCCGCAGACCTGACCCGCTCGCTGCGATTTGACCCCCGCAGTCCTGACCCGCTCACTGCGACTCACCCCCGCAGTCCTGTCCCGCTGACAGGGACAGGCCCCTGCAGCACTAACCCGCTGACAGGGACTGGCCCCCGCAGCCCTGACCCGCTCACAGGGACTGGCACCCCCGCAGCCCTGACCCGCTCACTGCGACTTGCCCCCCGCACACCTGACCCGCTCACTGCTACTTGCCCCCCGCTGACCTGACCCGCTCACTGCGACTTGCCCCCCGCAGTCCTGACCCGCTCACTGCAAATGGCCCCCGCAGCCCTGACCCGGTCACTGCGACCTGCCCCCCGCAGCCCTGACCTGCTCACACCGTCCTGCCCCCCGAAGCCCTGACCCGCTCACTGCGACACTGCCCCCCGCAGACGTGACCCGCTCACTGGTACTTGCCCCCCGCAGCTCTGACCCGCTCAGAGGGACGGCCCCCGCCGCCCTGACCCGCTCACTGCGTCTTCCCCCCGCAGACCTGACCCGCTCACAGGGACTGGCCCCCTGCAGTCCTGACCCGCTCACAGTGATTTGCCCCCGCAGCCCTGACCCGCTCACTGCGACTTGCCCCCGCAGCCCTGACCTTCTCACAGCGACTTGCCCCTCCTTCCTGACCTGCTCACAGGCACTTGTTCCCTCTGTCGTAACCCGCTCACAACGACTTGTCCCCTCTGTCCTGTCCCGCTCACAGCGTCTTGCCTCCCATCCCTCTTGCACAGGTCACCCCTTGCTCAGAAACGGTCCCAATTATCCATGAACCGGAAACCCTGCCCCCTGTGCCAGCTCCTTAACCATGCATTCATCTCACCTATCTTTCTATGACTTAGCTCACTAACATGTGGCACTCATGGCAACCCATAAATTATTACCCTCTCGGTCCTGCCTTTCAGCCTCTTTGCTAACTCCTAGCACATAGTCTGCAGGATGTCATCTCTCTTTCTGCCTATGTCATTGGGACCAACGTGCCCCGTGGCCTCTGGCTGCTCACCCTCCCCTTTAAGAATTTGTTGCAACCACTCAGAGATGTCCTTGACCTTGCACCAGGGAAGCAACACGCAGCCCTGGTGTCTCAAATGTGGCGACAGAATCTATGCCCCCAACGAATGAGTCTCCAACCACATTCGCTCACTTGGATTTGCCTTACTCTGTCCCACAGCAGGGTGGTTTGCACGATGGACCTGGCTACTGCTGATTATATAACTGACCCAGTTTAGTTTTAGATCAGTGTTAACCTTGGTTTAGTGGATAGCCAAGCACCTCAGTAGTCGACAATACAGGAGAAATACATTCTTCAGCTGACAGATTCTGTGACAGTCAAGGACAAGCACTGAATTGTTCTGACCTCATTTCCAACACCTGGCCCGTAGCCTTGCATGGCTTGGATTGCACTTGTACATTTAAAAAAAATAAATGTAACGATGATGTGAGGGTAAGGACATGGAATTTTTTTGATATGGTCATATTCTCTCTTGTTGGAGCTGATTGCTGCTTAGCACTTGTATGGTGCAAATGTAACTTATCCTTTATCAGGCCAACCCTGATCGTTGTCCAAGTCTCACTGTATTTTCTCATCATTGACTTAATTTTGGTTCGGCCCAACAGTGTTGTACATACCCTGCCTATTCTGAAACTCTACCACTTAATATTAAGTCTCATTAAGACAAGTATCCAATCTGCCTTCCAAACCACTTCAACGATCTGGTCCATTACATTGGGGGATCTACAGGCATGCACATCAAGATCCTGAGATCCCTCTGATCATTGGTGCTTGTGAGGTCCCTATGATTCATCATGGGCTCCAAGATCTGATTGTGCTGTGTCACCTCATCCTTATCCCGTTTGTCCTTACATGAAATAATGTTCACAAACGCTTTTCAAAAATTCTTCCCAATCCTACTTGTTGCAATCATGACATAGGTGAGCATAAAACTTGGAACACGACAGCAACAGGAATGTGCCCTTTGGCCCACCATGTTGGGCCAAACATGACAACACATGAAATAATCCCTTCTGCCTGTCCTTGAACAATAGTCCTCCATTCCTTGCATATTTGTGCACTTAACTAAAAGTCCCTTTGAAATGCTTTCATCGTATCTGCATCCACTACCACCCCAGGCAATGTATTCCACACTTTTAACATGCTCAGTGTGAAATATTCGCCCCTCACATCTCTTTTGAACTCCACCACCCGCCCCCCCCGCCCCCCCCCCCTCAGCTTGAATGCATGCCCCCTAATAGTGGACACTTCACCTCCGGGGGAGAAATTTTCTGACCGTTAGCTGTGTTTATGTATCTCCTAATTTTATCGACTTCTGTCAAGCCTGCCCTCAGCTTCCACTGCTCCAGAGAAAACGAAGAGATTTTCCAGCTTCTCCCTCTGGTTCATACCCTCTATTCGAGTCAGCATGCTGGTAAATCTCTTCTGCACCCTGTCCAAAGCCTGTACATCCTTAGTGTAATGTGGCAGCCAGAATTGAATGCAATACTCTGTGTGGTCTCATCAAAGTCTTGTAAAGCTGCAATATGACATCCTGACTCTTGCACTGAGTTCCCCTATGAATAAAGGCAAGCATGCGATATGCCTTCTTGACCACCCTATCTACTTGTGTGGCTACTGTCAGGGAGTTATGGCCTAGGACCCCAAGATCCCTCTGGACATCACTGCTGTTTGGGGTCCTGCCATTAACTGTGTATCCCTTTCCTTAACACTTGGTCTCCTAAAATGCAACACCTCATGCCTGCCCAGATTAAATTCCATCGGCCATTTCTCCGCTCGTGTTTGCAATTGGTCCGTATCTTGCTGTGTCCTTTGACAACCTTCCATGCTGTCCACAAGTCTACTGGTCCTTATATCATCTGCAAACTTAGTAATCCCCCATCTACATTTGCAACCAAGTCATTTACATATATCACAAACAGCAGAAGTCACATCGATGCGGAACACCACTCGTCACTGAGCTGCAGCCAGAAAAACAGCTTTCCACCACTGAGACGGCAAGAACTGGAGATGCTGGAATCAGAGTTAACCAACTGTGAAGCTGGAGGAACGCAGCAGGTCAGGCAGCATCAGAGGAACAGGAAAGCTGACATTGTTGATGCTGCCTGGCCTGCTGTGTTCCTCCAGCCCTATACTGTGTTATCTTTGTTAGCCTTCCACCGCTACCGTCTGCCTTATATGGGCAGGCCAAGTCACCATGGATCTCATGGATCTTAATCTTCTGGATGAGCATACCATGAGGGACCTTGTTGAAAACCTTCGTAAAATCCATGTATATGTTATCAACTGTTCTCCCCTAATTGATCACCCTTGTCACCTCCTTGAAAACTTCAACTGATTTGGTAAGACATAACCTGCCCCACATAATGCCATGCTGGCTGTCCCTTATTAGCCCATACTTTTGAGACATGAGACACTCACCAGTCTGTAGTTTCCTGGAAAGTCCCTGTTTTCCTGCTTGAACAGAGGAACGACTTTATCCACTCACCAGTCTCCGCAACCCCTCCAGTGCCTGGCAAGGATATCAGATCCTATTGAAAGTAGTGCGTTGATGCATTTGTGTCATGATTGTGTTTTGTTTCAGCCCCAACATTCAAAGCAGTGTAAGAATGTCTTTGTGCAGCAGGCGAGGTGTGATGAGACTGAGCCTTCATACAATTGCAAGGTGTTGAAAATTTGCCATTATTTATGAAAACAGTGATAAATTTCCATGATCAACATTTCTGTTACACTGCAATGATTATCCCGTGGCATGTAAAATCAGAAAGATACGATAAAATGAGACTGGGTCATATGCAGGGAGAATGTTTGCCTTTTATGTCTATAGAAGTAGTGAAATATTTCCGTGAATCTAAGAGTCACTTTTCCATTCATTGAAGGACACAATCATCGCCTTGGAAGCTTCATCACGATACTAGTTTGCATTTCTGAAGAGGGAAGAAGAAATCAATATGCAAATTCAATTCCATGGTTTTGGAAGTCCCATTGAGAACACGATTCATTTGCGCCGGCATAATGCTCTGACCGAGAAAGAATTGAAGGTGAGTTTGTAGTTTGGAAGATCGCAGCAATTTATGCATCAACTTCTTCATCGATAACGTTCCATTGCTTTCAAACTGCATTTTCCACTCTGCGAGATAATAACTGTTAGAACAAGCAACAGGACGGGTAGGTGGTCTATGGGGAATGCAATGTTACAAAACCCAATCCATTCAACCACATATTTCAGATATGTCAACAAATTAAATATTCCAGCACAGGATAAAACAAGGAAAATGAGAGTGAGGAGGCAATAGCTCTGATGACAAAAGAACAGAAATTTACCTTTATCCATTCGAGCAAAAAAGCAGGCACGCAAATAAATAATCATCTAACAATGCACATGTGCAACGGAGGCTACAGGGGGACTAAGAATGCCGAATTGTTGTCATGCGTATTGCTGAATGGATGATTGAAACAGAATCTGTGGTAAATTTGAAGAAATACAGATGATGCATCTCAGGATGTTGGAGGAAGAACATTTATGGACTGAGGCAAATTGTATTGCCCTTTTCAGGAGTTATTAGGTTCATAATGAATTGAAAGACTTCCTTCCGTGCTGAAAGCTTTAGTTTAGTTGCAGCTGGATCACAATTTCTGTTCCTGGTAGTATTTAGCAAACTGTGAAAAGTGAATGTCACTGCACAGAATTCCAAACATGACTCCAATCAGTAAAGAAAATATCCAAGGGGTGTGATGAGTTGTATCCTCTCATCTTGAACAATGCAGCTACAGATACAATGGAGGCACTGATGATAATGTTCCAAGAATCCTTAGATTGTGGAAAATTCTCAGAGGTTTGAAAGATTGTGAACATAACACCATTATTACAAAGATACTTCGACAAAATAGCAAGCCAGTATTGCCAATTTAGGTCAACCTGGGTAGATGTTCATGCCGGCAATGAAAGATGAAATAACAGGGTACTGAGTGTGCTATAACATCCTACAGAGTTAACATCCTTTCACAAAGGGGAAATAATACTTGACAAACTTGCTACAGTGCTTTGAGAAGGAAACAAACATTACTGACGAAGGACCACCATTTGATGTAGTACATTGAGATTTCAACAAAGCATTTGATAAGGTACAGCTCATAAGGTCTCTCAAAAGAAAAGAGCCCATGTGTTCAAGGGTAGTATGTTAGGATGGACAGAGGACTGCATCGCAAATAGAAGTAGAGTCGTAGCAGCAGGATGGTAACTTACAAGTCATGTACGACCACAGAGTGAATGCTGTGGAGGCCGTACACCTCATGTTGACTGGGTTGATTTCGGAAATGGCGGAGGGGATTGCTATGCTTAGGAAAGTTGGCAGGCTGGGACTACGTTCATTGGCTTGAAAAGATTGAAAAAATCTTATTTTTTCAACATGTAAGATTCTGAAGAGGCTTGATAGTGTATATCCGTAGAGATTACTCCCATTTGTGAAAGATTTTACGACCAGAGGCCACATTTTCAAATTGGTTGCCCATTAATTCAGGGAAGAATTACTTCTATCAGGTGGTAGCAATTTAATGAACACTTTAACCAAGATGATTTTCGAGGTAATGCCATTAATCATATGCTAGGCTGTAACGGCCAGGTTAATTTTTAAATCAAGAAACAATGATAATGAGAAAAGGGTCTAGGCCTGAAACATCAGCTTTTGTGCTCCTGAGATGCTGCTTGGCCTGCTGTGTTCATCCAGCTTCACACTTTGTTATCTTGGATTCTCCAGCATCTGAGCTTCCCATTATCAGTGATAATGAGAAAAGGGTAGTCTTTACAGTGGAAGATACTTCAAGGATCCCCTTATTACTAAAGAATACAGGGAGGAATTAAACACATCACTACCACACCATCACTACCATTAGAGAAGTAGCAGTAGACAATCTGATGGAGTGAAAGCAGATTAGACTCTTTGCCGTGATGGTTTACTTTCTAAGATTCTAAACAATGAGCTTCAGAGTCGGTGTATGCATTGATTGTAATTTCCCAAAAAGGTTTAGATTCCAGAGAAGCATCTGAGGGCTGGAAAACTGCCGATGTGACGTCCCTATTTAAAAAGGAGAGAGGCAAAAAGAAGATAACTACAACCGAACCAGCCTCACATCTATTGTTGGAAATATGTGGCAATCAACTATGAAGAAAATAATAGCAGGACATTTGGAAAATCATAATCTAATCAAACAGAATCACCACAGCCTGATCAAAGAGAAATTATGTCTGGCTAATTTGTTTGGGTTTTTGGAGGAAGTTTTGGGAGGTGAATTAATAGAGGAAAACCAGTAAATGTGTTGTGTTTGGACTTGGAGAAAGCATTGAGAATGTACTCAAAAGTAATAAGCTGAGAGCTGAGGTTTTGAAGGTAGTGTATTGCTATGGATCAGTATGCTTTGCACGTTCTGGAAGAAGAGATGACATCTCGAGTGAAATGCACCAAGTGAATATATATTTTGGAGAACTTGGTGGCAATGCGGTAAGTCAGTGCAGAGGGTAAGAGGTGCCATTTGCTTGCTTTTTTTGCCTGATAGTTCATAAGCATTTTTTTTGAGACAGGGTGAATGGAAGCCAGAATCAAGGACCGAGAGGGTGAACCAGGTTCATTGGTTGGTGATCGCTACTGGTTTAAGAATCTATTATCGGTAGCTTTCAGATTGAAAGTAAATCGGAGAAATATTTACAGGCTCCAAACTAAAAGACCAGAATGTTTTCAAATCAAATTAAGATCGAAGTAATTAAAATGGAGATGCCAGGCCAGATGATGATTTGTACCTACATGACGGGCGAGTGGTCAGGCCCCAGACTCCAGCTTACGGTTGATGAACTGGAATCTCAGTTTTGACCAATCAACAAATCATGTGGGGCAGAGTTACCAGGGAATGCTGTGCTTCAGGAGGCAGTCACACACCTTAGATTAACTAGCTGAAACTCGGTCAGTGGCCAATGACAAAGAACAGGGCAGGTGGAAAGATCCAGGATGTAGTGCAGAAGGAACCTTGGCCTTTGATCTTATCTAACAGGTTTGAGATTCTTTCTTCCTGTGTGGATGAGAGTGCAGGGTTTCGGGAAGATGAGTAAACTGACGATAGCACTGTGGTACAGGGGGGACATTCAGGAGGGGATAAAAAGTGAAATGTAGTTATAATCAGAGGTAGTATAGTTAGGGGAATGAACACTGTTCGTTGTGACCAGGATCGAGAGTCTCGAAAGTAGTGTTGCCTGCCTGGTGCCCAGGTTCAGGATATTCCATCTCGGCTACAAAGGAACTTGAAGTGGGAGGAGTAGAAATCCAGCTATCGTGGTCCACACAGGTACTATTGATATGGAAGAAAGAGGAAAGAGCTTCTGCTGAGGGATTATGAACACCGAAGTGCTGAGGTGAGAAAGCAGAACCAGAATGGTAATAATCTCTGGATTATTATCTGAGCAATTTGGCCCGGTGTGAACATAATTATAGATGTACATTGTTCAAATGGTGGCATGGCAGAAATGTGTTTGAATTCATGGGACATTGGCATCGGTATGGGGAAGGAGGGAGTCGTTCTGGTGTTATAGGCTCGACGAGAATCATATTGGGACAAGTATCCTGGCAAAGTACAGAGCTAGGTCTGGGGCTAGGGCGTAAAAATAAAAAGTGTGGAGCGGGTGAGCTCAGTTGCATGGAAAATTGTGGAAAAAGTTAGAAGCTGGTAAGTGCTCAGCCAAGTTTCCAGAGCAAGTAATAGGACAAAAAGTATGGAAATGGTCAGGAGTCTCACTTCAGCTGCAGCAGATTAGAAGGGTGGCTGTAAATGCCAGACTGAAGATCTTGTATTGAATTGCAGGGAGTGTATGAAACAAAGTGAATGAGTTTGTGGTGCAGATTGAAATTGACAGATACATCACTCTGGGTATCACAGAGAGGTGTTTGTTAGGGGATAAGTGTTGGGAGCGAAATAGCCAATGATTCATGTCCGATAGAAAGAACAGGCAAATGGACAGAGATAACAAAGTGTGGAGCTGGATGAGCACAACAGGCCAAGCAGCATCTCAGGAGCGTAAAAGCTGACGTTTTGTGCCGAGACCCTTCTACTTCTGTGTGTTCATCCTGCTGTGTTCATCCAGATCCACACTTTGTTATCTTGGATTCTGAAGCATCTGCAGTTCCCATTCTGTCTGATACAAATGGACAGAGATGCCAGGGTTGGCTTGTCAGTAAGAAATGAGGTCGCGCTGAAGGAACCACAGCTCTTGTGCTTGTTTATTCATGACTTGGAGGAAAGAGGTGCATGTGCTGTGGCTTAATTTATAGATGACTGAAAAAATATTTAGAAAGACAAGGCATGGCACAGCAACAGAGATTTACCAGGATGTTACTTGAATCGGAATGTATTAGCTATAAGGAGGGTTTGGTGGAAATGCTGTGTCATGATAAATGTAATGAGATCAACCATGATCTCACCGAATGATGGAGGAATATTCAATGGGCCAAATGACTTTTTTTGTGAGTCTTCTTGTTTGACAATGCATTCATGAAGGTGTTTTTTTTTCTCTCTTGGATAAGATGTGAAAATGAAATGTATACGAGATAATGGGAACTGCAGATGCTGGAGAATCCCAGACAACAAAATGTGAGGCTGGATGAACACAGCAGGCCAAGCAGCATCTCAGGAGGACAAAAGTGCTCCTGAGATGCTGCTTGGGCTGCTGTGTTCATCCAGCCTCACATTTTGTTGTCATGAAATGTATACACTTCCTTTTCATCTGGGAATAAATAATTGTTCTGAACGATTTCCATTGACTAACAGCAATCTGACACGCTTCGCAATGTAAAGAGATTTTTAGCTTCTTTTTAATTGTAAAGGTATTCTTTGGAATTAATTTGGTATATATTATTTGCATCTCAGGAAGTATGTTCATCACTGCATCTCAAAAAGTGCTCTGTTGTATGACAACAGCTTTTTAAAGATCACTTCAATGGTTGTGATTTTGAGTTGCCATAACACACATTAAATTACACTGTTGGCCAATCTGTCCATGATTATTTCATTATCTTATGCTTCAAACAGACAAGGAAATATTGGTGATGCAATGAAGTGTTTGACTCTCAAGTATAATTGCTGTTATAGTTTCCACTTGGAAGAAAGATTCACATCAAATTGACTGGTCAAGGAAATGGGACACTGACTGTGAGTACTTTGAATGTTCGAGTTATTCCTAAAATGAAAGTTATGACCCTGATGATTTCTCTTTCATGCAGATATGAAGAGACTATTTTAAAATATCCTCTCGGTTAGTGGTTCAGGCATAAATGTGCAATATGTATATTTATGTATATACATGTACATGCGTCATCTGAAAAGATAATGAGTATAAATCACTTGTGACAAGGTGAGAATGAGTTATCCAGATAGTAAGAACTGCCAATGTTGGTGTCTGAGATAACACATTGTGGAGCTGGAGGAACACAGCAGGGCAGGCAGCATCAGAGGCTGAGGAAAGTTGAGGTTTTGGGTCAGGACCCTTCCTGAGAAATGGAGGGTGGAAGGGAGCTCAGAAACAAATAGTGTGGAGGGGGAGGAGCTGCTGGGGAAGGTAGGTGGGATGGTGATAAGTGAGTACTATCCAGATTGGAACAGATTTTCCCCAGGGGGTATTGAGTACGAATTCCAAATCACTCTCAAAATCTTAGTGACTGTTAACATTGATGTTTTTTGTCTGTGTGTTTCAGTAATTGCATGACAGTTGAATGGTTCGTTGAGAGTGAGGAACCTATGGACTCTCACACACCAAGATGGAATTTAGTTCGAAGAGTGACTTCAAAATAGTTGCTTGCTTTTAAAGTCTTGACCGTTTTGGCTGTCCAGTTGAATGAATTTAGCTCATACTGCTTCAATAGGAATTAGTGTTTAATAGGAACATATTTGTGAAACTTACAGTTCTGTAAGTTTTAGCATAAACTGGTGCAGCCTTTCGGTGCTTGCAAAAAGGCTCACCTCTCCATTAATACCGAAGGAAAATTGGAGTTTAAAAGTAAGTTCACCCGCTGTCAGGGAATGAAATGTTAATGTTGACTCGAATATAATTTTTAAAAAAGTCATATATTTGTGTCACACTGAACTCAAATTAAAATTTGGATATGCTAGTTTTACAAATGGTTGGATATTGAATTCATTTTAAATGAGGGTGAAGATCACTTGAAATCCAGCATATTTGTGAAGAAAAGAAATAGCATGTCAAATAAAATTAACTGCATGACTCTTCATCGCCCTATATGTAGAATTTCATTCTGAACTATGAGACAGTTGTGACCCCATACTACCTCAGTGCTCATGGCAAGAGTAAGACTCCTGTTTGACATGCTGTGCACTGCATGGAATGGCGGCAACATCAGATTCATTGATGCTTGAGAATCAAAAGAATATGACAATCAGATTTAAAATCAAAATCTCATTGAACACTTCAAGGAATGTATTACAGGAAGGTGGGGAAAGCATGTATGACTAATAGAAGCTGGTGGCACAGATCAAATAGACCTGTGTGCTAAAACTTATCACAAATTTCACATTGAATGTAACAGTTTAAACAGGCTGCAGGAAGCAGACATGCCAGCCCCGACTTTTTGAATTTGAGCATTCTGTTCATAAACATCAGCAAAATTGTGGGAAACATGTTTATTCTTTCTCTTTTATTGCACAGAACCATACGATGAGACTGTTTTGATGAGGAATTTAAAGATTATGTGTCCCATCCGTTTGACTCACAGTTTGGTACCATAGGTTGGTACGATCTTCATTGGAGAAGGAAAAGGGATGTTCCAGATACAGAAAATCGTCAAACCATTTACTACAAAGTCCGTTTCTGGTTAGTATTAATTAATGCAGTTAACATTTTTAGCTCGTTTCTTTTTCACGCTGTATGCTGCTTTTAAGAATGGTTGTCTTATTGTCGAAATGTTTAGCTTTGACTCCATGGCTTCTTCCAATAGCTCACATTGAAACACATGTTTCTTCAGCCAAAAATGCACGTTTACCCGGTGTAGCTTGACTAACCTTCCCCTGTGGTCATTCCCCTGAAATCCCCTGCGGTAGCTCCCCTGAAAAACAACTATACCATTTTGGATACTGTTCCGGGGGACGAGTTAGCAGGGGTATGCAGTAGGGTGCAGGTCTCTGGCACAGAGTCTGTCCCTCTTGCACAGAAGGGAAGCGGGGATAGGAAGAGAGTGATAGTCATTGGGGACTGAATAGTTAGAGGGACTGATAGAAGATTTGCCGGGAACGAAAGAGACTCACGATTGGTGTGTTGCCTACCAGGTGCCAGGGTCTGTGATGTCTCGGATCGTGTGTTTAGGGTCCTGAGGGGAGAGGTTGACCAGCCCCAAGTCGTGGTCCAGATAGGCACCAACGGCATATCTAGAAAGAGGGACAGGGATGCCAGGCAGGATTTGAGGGAGCTAGGGTGGAAGCCGAGAGCTAGAACAAACAGCGTGGTCGTCACTGGTTTGTCACCCGTACCACGTGATAGCGAGGCAAAGAACAGGGAGAGATTTCAGCTGAAAATGTGGCTGCAGGGATGGTGCAGGTGGGAGGGCTTCAGGTACATGGACAATTGGGGCTCGTTCTGGGGAAGGTGGTACCTGTACAAACAGGACGGTCTCCACTTGAATGAGAGGGGCACGAATATCCTGGGTGGGAAATTCGCGAGTGCCATTCGGGTGGATTTAAACTAGCTCAGAAGGGGGATGGGAAACTGAGGTGTAGTCCTAGTACACAGGAGGATGAGCGTAGGGAGGACATGGTCAGGACCTCACTGTCACAGGAGTGTGCTGGCAGACAGCAAGCTGGATTGAAGTGTGACGACTTTAATGCCGGGAGTATCCGGAATAATCTAGGTGAGCTTGCAGCTTGGATAGGTACCTGGGACTTCGATGTTGTGGCCATTTCGTCGGCATGGATAGAGCAGGGTCAGGAATGGATGTTGCAGGTTCTCGGGTTTAGATCTTTCATTAAGGTCTGGGAAGGTGGTAAAAGAGGGGGAGGTGTGGCTTTGTTGGTCAAGGACAGTATAACGGCGGCTGAAAGAACCTTTGAGGATTCGTCTACTGCGGTGGTATGGGCTGAGGTTGCCAAGGAAGGTTTGTCGACTGAGTCAGTGTGGGTGGAAGTTCGGAACAGCAAGGCAGCAGTCACTTCACTGGGGGTTTTCTACAGACCCCAAATAGCAGTTGGGAGATGGAAGAACTCATTGGCCGGCAGATTGTTGAAAAGTGCAAACGTATCAGGGTTGTTGTTATGGGTGACTTCAACTTTCCCAATATAGATTGAAACCTCCTCAGTGCAGATGGTTTGGATGGAGCCGTTTTTGTCAGGTGTGTTCAGGAGGGTATCCTGACTCAGTATGTGGACAGGCCGACGAGGCGGGAGGCCATTTTGGATTTGGTGCTCGGCAATGAGCCAGGACATGTGTCAGATATCGTGGTGGGAGAACACTTTGGCGACAGTGACTGCAAGAGCCTCACATTTACCATAGCCATGGAAAGGGAAAGGAGCAGTTACCAGGCGAAGATATTTCACTGGGGTCAAGGAAACTATGATGCTATCAGACAGGAGTTGGGAAGTACAGATTGGGAGCAATTGTTCCACAGAAAGGGCGCAGCAGACATGTGGAGGCTGTTCAAGGACCAGTTGTTGCGAGTGATGTATAAATTTGTTCCTCTGAGACAGGTAAGAAGGGGTAAGATTAAGGAGCCTTGGATGACGGGTACAGAGGTGCTTCTTGTCAAAAAGAAAAGGCAGCGTACGTAAGGTGGAGGAAGTGAGGGTCTAGCACAGCTTTAGAGTATTCCAGGCCTGCTCGGAAGGAGCTCAAAAGATAATGCCTGTACAATTGTTAGCTGTTACAACCTTTGCGTCCATGCTTGCTCATTCAATGGTGTCAAGATGCCAGCAGTGCGTGTACCTTCTCCATCCCGTAATGCCGTCAGCTCACACAAGACATAGTCCTTGCTTAAAATCTTCTGGTCAACCAAAGTTCATTGTAATGGACATTTTAGTTATCTGTCATGAAACGAAAACTGATTCTGACTGGCATGACCTGCAGTGCAAATGAATATAATCTGCGAAACGAGATTCCTTATGGGCTTGCAGACGCTAGAAATGATGGCTTTTCAAAGACGTTGCATACATACATTTATTTCTCCGATCACCTTAGATTATTTTTTTGTTTATGCATGTTGTGTGGGCTTCCAGTCAGGCCCATAAACACAGGTTGATGCAGTCACTGTTACAACACGGTATTGAAGGAGAATTTGTGATCTTTGGAGTTTCATTCCAGTGTATGAAGGAGTGCATCATCAAGCCACTTCAGAGCACTACTGGCGACAAATTGTTGCAAATTTTCAAGTGTTACCGATGGTCACATAAAATATGGCCTTTTTGTTGTTGCACTATTCATCTTAACTGCACCATATCTAGTATTTAGGCTTGGAAACTATTTCAATTTTTTTGATTTACTTATTCAAAATCATTTATGATTGTTGTCATGATATCTACAATATGTTATTTTGATTGGACATAGAGGATTGGATCTGTCTTAATGGAAATAATGTATGCGCTTATAAAACCCCTTCTGGGCAAGGTAGTTGGTCAGTGGTTCGAGCTGCTCATGCACTGGGGAGCCAATTGAGATTCCAGTCTTGGGTAACTATCTGTGTGGAATTGACACGTCCTCCCCGCGTCTGCGAGGGGCTTCTGCCAGGTGCTGCAGTTTCCTCCCATTGTTCAAAGATGTGCAGGTCCTGATATGTGATTTGTGAAGCATTTCTTAAATGTTCCAATCCTGCCAGCATCCAGTGCCTTGGACAAAATAACTGGAGATGAATAAGAGATACTGTGCCTTTTGACACCATTTCCTGCTGGATTTTCATCAATCCTGCTTTATATCGGTGACAACTTCCATGACCTCTTTTGATGCTATGTCTGAATTGACAGTCTAGTTCCAAATATTTGTTGTGCAGTATTTCAAGGTCTCTGTTACAGCATACCCATGAATGTCCACTTCAAAAGATACTTCCATATCATAGAATCCCTACGGTGTGGAAACAAGCCCCTTTTGACCCAAGAAGTCCACGGCCACCCTCCAAAGAGCGTCTCACCCTGACTCATCCCCCGACCCTTTCCTCAGTAACCCTACATTTCCCATGACTAACACACCTAATCTGCACATCCCTAAACACAATTGGCAAGTTTGGCATTGCCAAGACACCAAGCCTGCACATCTTTGGACTGTGGGAGGAAACCAGAGCACCCAGCAGGAACCCATGCAGGCATGGGCAGTATGTACAAGCTCCGCACAGAAAATCGCCCAACGGTGGGATCGAGCCTTGGTCCCTGGCACTGTGAGTCAGCAGTGCTAACCACTGAGCCACCGTGCTGCCCTTGGAGTTAGACAGAGCTTGCTTGTTCCTGGGTGGCCTCAAACTGCCAACCTCCAGTTAGTGGCAAAAGTGCTGACCAACTGCACTCATCTTCACTGGTTTTTGCTTTGTATCATTGAATTCAATCCTTCAAACTCTATGATAAATATTTAAATTTCCATTGATATGTGAGCGTTGTTTTTAGTACGTAGTATTGGTTTATTATGTTTCATTGGTACATAATGAATATTGTATGTGTATGCAAATGGGAAAGTTGGTAATGATGCAGTCCACAGACCTGGAGGATAATAACACTGTCCTTCAATCGCCCACGATGCCCTCTGCAAATTGGTCGAAAACAAAAATTTCTATAAAATTCATCTCTCCTCCTGTCAGTGGATCAAAATTAATTCAGGATTTTGTACAGGCCAATAACTGTAAGATTACACGAGCCTAAACCAAACTACTGGCTCATATTAGTTCAGTAAAGTGAAAGGGCAACAATAGAGGTAGTAGGAACTGCAGATGCTGGAGAATCTGAGATAAGAAGGTGGAAAGCTGGATGAACACAGCAGGTCAAGCAGTATCATCCGGCTCTACACCTTGTTATCTCAGATTCTCCAGCGCCAATTTTCTGAAGTAGGGTCTCGTCCCGAAACATCAGCTTTCTTGCTCCTCTGATGCTGCTTGGCCTGCTGTGTTCATCCAGCTCTCCACCTTGGGCAACAATAGAGTATGCTTTAAGTCACTAGATATGTTACGTGGGTTTGTCTTCCTTAGGGTGGAGTTAGTGGAACCGAAAAAGATGTCTCCCTCACAGCGCTTGTGACAAAAGAATTGCATTGTTCCTTGGCGGCCTTTCAACAGAATAATATTCAGAGATTTCACGAGTGGTAAGAATGTAACTTCTTTTACTTCTCTTTATCTCACTTTTTCCAAAATTGGAAAATAGATTTTAGAAATAATGTCGAGCTGATGAAGTGTGAAAAGAAGAATAATTCCAAGCAGTGGTGGGAGTTGGTCAGTGAGGTGGGAAGAGTGGATAGGTGGGAGAGAAGGCGGACAGGTCATGGAGGCGGGGATGAGGGGAGGAATTAGTCTTGGGATGAGGCTGGAGGGTGGGGAGATTTTGAGGGTGGCCAAGTCCATATTGAGGCTATTGAGTTGGAAGGTCCCGAGGCGGAATATGAGGTGCTGCTCCTCCAGTTTCTGGGTGGTTTGGTTGTGACACTGGAAGAGGCCCAGGATGCGAGAGGAAGGATGTCGGCGCAACATTGAGGGCCGGAGGGCCTGTTGTGCGCTGTATTGTTGTATGTTGTTAACTTGAAAGGGTTCAGAGAAGATCTGCAAGGATGTTACCAGCATCGGAGGTTGGAGGTATACCGTGGGCTTGAACAGGCAGCTATTTCTTGGAACTTTGGAGTTCAGGGCTGACCATATAGAAGTTTATACAATTACGAGGGACGTGGATAGAGCGAACAGCCAAGATCTTTTCCCCGGGTTGCTGGAATCCAAAACTGGAGGGAATAGGTTAAAAATGAGAGAGGGAAGATTTAAAATGGACCGGATTTTTTTCATAGTGGTGCATGTATGGAATGAGCTGCCAGAGGAAGTGGTGGAGGCTGAAACGTTTAAAAGGCATGTGGATGGGTATAATAATAGGATGGGTTGAGAGGAATATGGGCCAAATGTTGGCAATTGGGACTAAATTAATTTAGGATATCTGGTCAATAGAGACAAATTGTGCCAAAGGATCTATTTCCCGACTGTACATCTCTCTGACTCTAAGTGTCTTTTTGCTGAACCACGTGGCCCATAATTAGAAAAACATGAATCAGGATTTGGGAATGTGACAATTCTAATTGGATCTGTTTGATGAAATTAACTCTGTAGGTAATGGTGGTTGAATTATGATTTATCAAATTTGACTTTACTGCAGCATCTTATAGAATAGAGGAAACACATGTAATCAAAATTGAAAATCAAAACTTGGTAAAATTTTGCATTGGAAATACATGACAAGCCATTGGAGGAGATTCCTGACCAGTGCATTCAAGTGAGAACAACAAATGCGTTTCAGTGACTCAGCGAAACGGGATGCAGTGACTCAGTGAAATTGGATGCAGTGACTGAGGGTAATGGGATGCAGTGACTGAGGGTAATGGGATGCAGTGACTCAGTGAAATGGGATGCAGTGGCTTGTGGAAATGGGATGCAGTGTCTGAGTGAAATAGTTTGCAGTGACTGCGGGAAATGGGTTGTAGTGACTGAGGGAAATGGGATACAGTGACTGATGGAAATGGGATGCAGTGACTGCGTGAAATGGGATGCCGTGAGTGACAAAAGGAGATGCAGTGACTGAGTGAAATGGGATGCAGTGACTGAGGGAAAGGAGATTCACTGACTGTGGGAAATGGGATTCAGTGACTCTTGGTAATGGGATGCAGTGACTGAGGGTAATGGGATGCAGTGACTGAGGGTAATGGGATGCAGTGAGTGAGGGTCATGGGATGCAGTGACTCAGTGAAATGGGATGCAGAGACTGTATGAACTGGGATGCAGTGACTGAGGGTAATGGGATGCAGTGGCTTGTGGAAATGGGATGCAGTGTCTGAGTGAAATAGTTTGCAGTGACTGCGGGAAATGGGTTGTAGTGACTGAGGGAAATGGGATACAGTGACTGATGGAAATGGGATGCAGTGACTGAGTGAAATGGGATGCAGTGACTGAGGGAAAGGAGATTCACTGACTGTGGGAAATGGGATTCAGTGACTGCAGGAAAGGAGATGCAGTGACTGCGAGAAAGGAGATGCACTGACTGAGGGAAAGGAGATGCAGTGACTGAGTGAGATGGGATGCAGTGACTGAGTGGAATGGGATGCAGTGATTGAAGGAAATGGGGGCAGTGACCGATGGACATGGGATGCAGTGACTGAGGGAAATGGGATGCAGTGACTGTGGGAAATGGGATGCAGTGGCTGATGGAAAGGAGATGTAGTGACTGAGTGAACTGGGATTCAGTGACTGAGCGAAATGGGATGCAGTGACTGAGGGAAATGGGATGCCGTGACTGAGGGAAATGGGATGCAGTGACTGAGCGAAATGGGATGCAGTGACTGAGGGTAATGGGATGCAGTGACTGATGGTAATGGGATGCAGTGACTGATGGTAATGGGATGCAGTGTCTCAGTGAAATGGGGTGCAGTGTCTGAGTGAAATGGGATGCTATGACTGAGTGAAATGAGCTGCAGTGACTGAGTGAAATGAGCTGCAGTTACTGAGTGAAATGGGATGCTGTGGCTGTGTGAAAAGGGATGCAGTGGCTATGTGAAATGGGATGCAGTGGCTATGTGAACTGGGATGCAGTGACTGTGAACTGGGATGCAGTGTCTGTTTGAAATGGGATCCTGCGACTGAAGTTAATGGGATGCAGTGACTGAGGGAAATGGGATGCAGTGACTGAGGGTAATGGGACGCACTGACTGAGTGAAAATGGACGCACTGACTGAGTGTAATGTGAAGCATTGAATTAGTGAAATGAGATGCACTGACTGTTTGAAATGGCATGCGGTGACTGTCTGAACTGCGATGTGGTGACTGTGTGAACTGGGATGCAGTGGCTGAGTGAAATGGGATGCAGTGGCTGAGTGAAATGGGATGCAGTGGCTGAGTGAAATGGGATGCCGTGCCTGAGTGAAATGGGCCGCCGTGCCTGAGTGAAATGGGATGCCGTGGCTGAGTGAAATGGGATGCCGTGGCTGAGTGAAATGGGATGCAGTGACTGACGGATAGGAAATGCAGTGACTGATGGAAATGGGATGCAGTGACTGAGGGAAAGCAGATGCAGTGCCTGTGGAAACGGGATGCTGTGACTGAGTGTAATGGGTTGCAGTGACTGAGTGAAATGGGATGCAGTGACTGAGTGAAATGGGATGCCATGGACTGAGTGAAATCGGATGCAGTCAATGTGGGAAATGGGATGCAGTGACTGAGGGAAACCGATTGCAGTGACTGAGAAAATGGGATTCAGTACCTGATGGAAATTGAATGCAGCATCAGTGAGAAACGGGATGCAGTGACTGAGTGAAATGGGATGCAGTGACTGAGGGAAATGGGATGCAGTGACTGTGGGAAATGGGATGTAGGGACTGACGGAAATGGGACGCTCTGACTGAGTGTAATGTGATGCAGTGAAGAAGTGAAACTGAATGCAGTTACTGTGTGAATTGGGATGCAGTGGCTGTGTGAGTTGGGATGCAGTGACTGAGTGAAATGAGATGCAGTGACTGAGTGAAATGGAAAGCATTGGCTGATGGAAATGGGTTGCAGTTGCTGAGTGAAATGGGATGCAGTGGCTGAGTGAAATGTGATGCAGTGGACTGAGTGAAATGGGAGGCAGTGACTGAGTGAAATGGGATGCCGTGGCTGAGTGAAATGGGACGCAGTGACTGAGGGGAATGGGATGCAGTGACTGATGGAAATGGGATGCAGTGACTGAGGGAAAGCAGATGCAGTGCCTGTGGAAACGGGATGCTGTGACTGAGTGTAATGGGTTGCAGTGACTGAGTGAAATGGGATGCAGTGCCTGAGTGAAATAGGCTGCAGTGCCTGAGTGAAATGGGCAGCAGTGCCTGAGTGAAATGGGCTGCAGTGCCTGAGTGAAATGGGCTGCAGTGCCTGAGTGAAATGGGCTGCAGTGCCTGTGGAAACGGGATGCTGTGACTGAGTGTAATGGGTTGCAGTGACTGAGTGAAATGGGATGCAGTGACTGAGTGAAATGGGATGCCATGGACTGAGTGAAATCGGATGCAGTCAATGTGGGAAATGGGATGCAGTGACTGAGGGAAACCGATTGCAGTGACTGAGAAAATGGGATTCAGTACCTGACGGAAATTGAATGCAGCATCAGTGAGAAACGGGACGCAGTGACTGAGTGAAATGGGATGCAGTGACTGAGGGAAATGGCTGCAGTGACTCAGGGTTATGGGATGCACTGACTGAGTGAAATGTGATGCAGTGGCTGAGTGAAATGTGATGCAGTGACTGAGGGAAAAGACATGCAGTGAATGTGGGAAAATGGATGCAGTGACTGAGGGAAATGGGAGTGAGTGACTGACTGAAATGGGAGGGAGTGACTGACTGAAATGGGACAAAGTGACTGACTGAAATGGGAGGGAGTGACTGAGTGAAGTGGGAGGCAGTGACTGAGTGAAGTGGGAGGCAGTGACTGAGTGAAATGGGTGGCAGTGACTGAGTGAAGTGGGAGGCAGTGACTGAGTGAAATGGGTGGCAGTCACTGAGTGAAATGGGAGGCAGTCACTGAGTGAAATGGAATGCTGTGACTGAGTGAAATGCGATGCAGTTAATGGCAAAAGGAGGTGCAGTGACTGAGTGAAGTGGGTGGCAGTGACTGAGTGAAATGGGTGGCAGTGACTGTGTGAAGTGGGAGGCAGTGACTGTGTGAAGTGGGAGGCAGTGATTGCGTGAAGTTGGAGGCAGTGACTGAGTGAAATAGGATGCACTCACTGAGTGAAATGGGATGCTGTGACTGATGGAAATGGGATACTGTGACTGAGGATAATGTGATGCAGTGACTGAGTGAAATGGGATGCAGTGACTGTGGGAAATGGGTTGCAGTGACTGTGGGAAATGGGACGCAGTGACTGAGGGAAATGGGACGCAGTGACTGAGTGTAATGGGACGAATTGACTGAGTGTAATGGGACGAATTGACTGAGTGTCATGGGACGCAGTCACTGAGTGAAATGGGACGCAGTCACTGAGTGAAATGGGATGCTGTGACTGAGGGAAATGTGATGCAGTGTCTGTGTGAAATGTGATGCAGTGACTGAGGGAAATGGGATGCAGTGGCTGATGGAAATGGGTTGCAGTGACTTAGTGAAATGGGAGGCAGTGACTGAGTGAAATGGGAGGCAGTGACTGAGTGAAATGGGAGGCAGTGACTGAGTGAAATGGGATGCACTCACTGAGTGAAATGGGATGCTGTGACTGATGGAAATGGGATACTGTGACTGAGGGTATTGGGGTGCAGTGACTGAGTGAAATGGAATGCAGTGACTGTGGGAAATAGGTTGCAGTGACTGTGGGAAATGGGTTGCAGTGACTGAGGGAAATGGGACGCAGTGACTGAGTGTAATGGGACGCAGTGACTGAGTGCAATGGGACGAATTGACTGAGTGAAATGGTTTGCTGTGACTGAGGGAAATGTGATGCAGTGTCTGTGTGAAATGTAATGCAGAACTGAGGGTAATGGGATGCAGTGGCTGATGGAAATGGGTTGCAGTGACTGAGTGAAATGGGATGCAGTGACTGATGGAAATGGAATGCAGTGACTGATGGAAATCTGATGCAGTGACAGGGAAAGGAGATGCAGTGACTGTGAATGTGGGATGCTGTGACTGAGGGAAATGGATGCACTGTCTCAGTTGAATAGGACTCACTGTATCCGTTAAATGGGATGCAGTGCCTGAGTGAAATTGGATGCAGTGCCTGAGTGAAATGGGCTGCAGTGCCTGAGTGAAATGGGCTGCAGTGCCTGAGTGAAATGGGCTGCAGTGACTGATGGAAATGGGATGCAGTGACTGTGGAAAGCAGATGCAGTGCCTGTGTAAACGGGATGCTGTGACTGAGTGTAATGGGTTGCAGTGACTGAGTGAAATGGGATGCAGTGACTGAGTGAAATGGAATGCCGAACTGAGGGAAATGGGATGCAGTGACTGAGTGAAATGGGATGCCATGGACTGAGTGAAATCGGATGCAGTCAATGTGGGAAATGGGATGCAGTGACTGAGGGAAATCGATTGCAGTGACTGAGAAAATGGGATTCAGTACCTGACGGAAATTGAATGCAGCATCAGTGAGAAACGGGATGCAGTGACTGAGTGAAATGGGTGGCAGTGACTGAGTGAAATGGGATGCAGTGACTGAGGGAAATGGGATGCAGTGACTGTGGGAAATGGGATGTAGGGACTGACGGAAATGGGACGCTCTGACTGAGTGTAATGTGATGCAGTGAAGAAGTGAAACTGAATGCAGTTACTGTGTGAATTGGGATGCAGTGGCTGTGTGAGTTGGGATGCAGTGACTGAGTGAAATGAGATGCAGTGACTGAGTGAAATGGAAAGCATTGGCTGATGGAAATGGGTTGCAGTTGCTGAGTGAAATGGGATGCCGTGCCTGAGTGAAATGGGATGCCGTGGCTGAGTGAAAGGGGATGCCGTGGCTGAGTGAAATGGGATGCCGTGGCTGAGTGAAATGGGATGCCGTGGCTGAGTGAAATGGGATGCAGTGACTGACGGATAGGAAATGCAGTGACTGTGGGAAATGGGATGCAGTGACTGAGGGAAAGGAAATGCCATGACTGTAGGAAATGGGATGCAGTGACTGAGGGTAATGGGATGCAGTGACTGAGTGACATGAGAGGCAGTGACTGAGTGAGAGTGAAATGGAATGCAGTGACTGATGGAAATGGAATGCAGTGACTGATGGAAATCTGATGCAGTGACAGGGAAAGGAGATGCAGTGACTGTGAATGTGGGATGCTGTGACTGAGAGAAATGGATGCACTGTCTCAGTTGAATAGGATTCACTGTATCCGTTAAATGGGATGCAGTGCCTGAGTGAAATTGGATGCAGTGCCTGAGTGAAATAGGCTGCAGTGCCTGAGTGAAATAGGCTGCAGTGCCTGAGTGAAATGGGCTGCAGTGCCTGAGTGAAATGGGCTGCAGTGCCTGAGTGAAATGGGCTGCAGTGCCTGAGTGAAATGGGATGCAGTGCCTGAGTGAAATGGGATGCAGTGCCTGAGTGAAATGGGATGCAGTGACTGATGGAAATGGGATGCAGTGACTGAGGGAAAGCAGATGCAGTGCCTGTGGAAACGGGATGCTGTGACTGAGTGTAATGGGTTGCAGTGACTGAGTGAAATGGGATGCAGTGACTGAGTGAAATGGGATGCCATGGACTGAGTGAAATCGGATGCAGTCAATGTGGGAAATGGGATGCAGTGACTGAGGGAAACCGATTGCAGTGACTGAGAAAATGGGATTCAGTACCTGACGGAAATTGAATGCAGCATCAGTGAGAAACGGGATGCAGTGACTGAGTGAAATGGGATGCAGTGACTGAGGGAAATGGGATGCAGTGACTGTGGGAAATGGGATGTAGGGACTGACGGAAATGGGACGCTCTGACTGAGTGTAATGTGATGCAGTGAAGAAGTGAAACTGAATGCAGTTACTGTGTGAATTGGGATGCAGTGGCTGTGTGAGTTGGGATGCAGTGACTGAGTGAAATGAGATGCAGTGACTGAGTGAAATGGAAAGCATTGGCTGATGGAAATGGGTTGCAGTTGCTGAGTGAAATGGGATGCAGTGGCTGAGTGAAATGTGATGCAGTGGACTGAGTGAAATGGGAGGCAGTGACTGAGTGAAATGGGATGCCGTGGCTGAGTGAAATGGGACGCAGTGACTGAGGGGAATGGGATGCAGTGACTGAGTGAAATGGGATGCATTGACTGAGTCAAATGGGACGCAGTGACGGAGTGAAATGGGATGCAGTCACTGAGGGAAATGGGATGCAGTGATGGATGGTAATGGGATGCAGTGACTGAGTGAAATGTGATGCAGTGGCTGAGTGAAATGGGATGCAGTCACTGAGTGAAATGGGATGCAGTGATGGATGGTAATGGGATGCAGTGACTGAGTGAAATGGGTGGCAGTGACTGGGTGAAGTGGGAGGCAGTGACTGTGTGAAATGGGAGGCAGTGACTGAGTGAAATGGGAGGCAGTCACTGAGTGAAATGGGATGCTGTGACTGAGGGTAATGGGATACTGTGACTGGGGGTAATGGGATGCAGTGACTTGAGTGAAATGGGATGCAGTGACTGTGGGAAATGGGTTGCAGTGACTGTGGGAAATGGGACACAGTGACTGAGGGAAATGGGACGCAGTGACTGAGTGTAATGGGACGCAGTGACTGAGTGTAATGGGACGAATTGACTGAGTGAAATGGGACGCAGTCACTGAGTGAAATGGGATGCTGTGACTGAAGGTAATGGTATGCAGTGGCTGATGGAAATGGGTTGCAGTGACTTAGTGAAATGGGAGGCAATGACTGAGTGAAATGGGAGGCAGTGACTGAGTGAAATGGGAGGCAGTGACTGAATGAAATGGGGAGCAGTGACTGAGGGAAATGGGTGCAGTGACTGAGGGAAATGGCTGCAGTGGTTATGGGATGCACTGACTGAGTGAAATGTGATGCAGTGGCTGAGTGAAATGTGATGCAGTGGCTGAGTGAAATGTGATGCAGTGACTGAGGGAAAGGACATGCAGTGAATGTGGGAAAATGGATGCAGTGACTGAGGGAAATGGGAGTGAGTGACTGACTGAAATGGGAGGGAGTGACTGACTGAAATGGGAGGGAGTGACTGACTGAAATGGGAGGGAGTGACTGAGTGAAATGGAATGCTGTGACTGAGTGAAATGCGATGCAGTTAATGGCAAAAGGAGGTGCAGTGACTGAGTGAAGTGGGTGGCAGTGACTGAGTGAAATGGGTGGCAGTGACTGTGTGAAGTGGGAGGCAGTGACTGTGTGAAGTGGGAGGCAGTGATTGCGTGAAGTTGGAGGCAGTGACTGAGTGAAATAGGATGCACTCACTGAGTGAAATGTGATGCTGTGACTGATGGAAATGGGATACTGTGACTGAGGATAATGTGATGCAGTGACTGAGTGAAATGGGATGCAGTGACTGTGGGAAATGGGTTGCAGTGACTGTGGGAAATGGGTTGCAGTGACTGTGGGAAATGGGACGCAGTGACTGAGGGAAATGGGACGCAGTGACTGAGTGTAATGGGACGCAGTCACTGAGTGAAATGGGATGCTGTGACTGAGGGAAATGTGATGCAGTGTCTGTGTGAAATGTGATGCAGTGACTGAGGGAAATGGGATGCAGTGGCTGATGGAAATGGGTTGCAGTGACTTAGTGAAATGGGAGGCAGTGACTGAGTGAAATGGGAGGCAGTGACTGAGTGAAATGGGAGGCAGTGACTGAGGGGAATGGGATGCAGTGGCTGATGGAAATGGGATGCAGTGACTGAGGGAAATGAGATGCAGTGACTGAGGGGAAGGAGATGCAGTGACTATGGGAAATGGAATGCTGTGTCTGAGTGTAATGGGATGCACTGTCTCAGTTAAATGGGATGCAGTGACTGAGTGAAATGGGATGCTCTGACTGAGTGAAGTGGGATGCTGTGACTTCGGGACATGGGATGCTGTGACTGAGGGTAATGCGATGCAGTGACTGAGGGAATGGAGATGCAGTGACTGTGGGAAATGGGTTGCAATGACTGAGTGACATGTGATGCAGTGACTGAGTGAAATGGGATGCAGTGACCGAGTGAAATGTGATGCAGTGACTGAGTGAAATCGGATGCTGTGACAGAGGGAAAGGAGACGCACTGAATGTGGGAAATGGGATGCAGTGACTGAGTGAAATGGGATGCAGTGACCGAGTGAAATGTGATGCAGTGACTGAGTGAAATCGGATGCTGTGACAGAGGGAAAGGAGACGCACTGAATGTGGGAAATGGGATGCAGTGACTGAGTGAAATGGGATGCAGTGACTGAGTGAAGTGGGAGGCAGTGATTGCGTGAAGTGGGAGGCAGTGACTGAGTGAAATGGGATGCTGTGACTGATGGAAATGGGATACTGTGACTGAGGGTATTGGGGTGCAGTGACTGAGTGAAATGGAATGCAGTGACTGTGGGAAATGGGTTGCAGTGACTGTGGGAAATGGGTTGCAGTGACTGTGGGAAATGGGGTGCAGTGACTGAGGGAAATGGGACGCAGTGACTGAGTGTAATGGGACGCAGTGACTGAGTGCAATGGGACGAATTGACTGAGTGAAATGGGATGCTGTGACTGAGGGAAATGTGATGCAGTGTCTGTGTGAAATGTAATGCAGAACTGAGGGTAATGGGATGCAGTGGCTGATGGAAATGGGTTGCAGTGACTGAGTGAAATGGGATGCAGTGACTGATGGAAATGGAATGCAGTGACTGATGGAAATCTGATGCAGTGACAGGGAAAGGAGATGCAGTGACTGTGAATGTGGGATGCTGTGACTGAGGGAAATGGATGCACTGTCTCAGTTGAATAGGATTCACTGTATCCGTTAAATGGAATGCAGTGCCTGAGTGAAATTGGATGCAGTGCCTGAGTGAAATGGGCTGCAGTGCCTGAGTGAAATGGGCTGCAGTGACTGATGGAAATGGGATGCAGTGACTGTGGAAAGCAGATGCAGTGCCTGTGTAAACGGGATGCTGTGACTGAGTGTAATGGGTTGCAGTGACTGAGTGAAATGAGATGCAGTGACTGAGTGAAATGGAATGCCGAACTGAGGGAAATGGGATGCAGTGACTGAGTGAAATGGGATGCCATGGACTGAGTGAAATCGGATGCAGTCAATGTGGGAAATGGGATGCAGTGACTGAGGGAAATCGATTGCAGTGACTGAGAAAATGGGATTCAGTACCTGACGGAAATTGAATGCAGCATCAGTGAGAAACGGGATGCAGTGACGGAGTGAAATGGGATACAGTGACTGAGGGAAATGGGATGCAGTGACTGTGGGAAATGGGATGCAGTGACTGATGGAAATGGAATGCAGTGACTGATGGAAATCTGATGCAGTGACAGGGAAAGGAGATGCAGTGACTGTGAATGTGGGATGCTGTGACTGAGGGAAATGGATGCACTGTCTCAGTTGAATAGGATTCACTGTATCCGTTAAATGGGATGCAGTGCCTGAGTGAAATTGGATGCAGTGCCTGAGTGAAATAGGCTGCAGTGCCTGAGTGAAATGGGCTGCAGTGCCTGAGTGAAATGGGCTGCAGTGCCTGAGTGAAATGGGATGCAGTGCCTGAGTGAAATGGGATGCAGTGCCTGAGTGAAATGGGATGCAGTGACTGATGGAAATGGGATGCAGTGACTGAGGGAAAGCAGATGCAGTGCCTGTGGAAACGGGATGCTGTGACTGAGTGTAATGGGTTGCAGTGACTGAGTGAAATGGGATGCAGTGACTGAGTGAAATGGGATGCCATGGACTGAGTGAAATCGGATGCAGTCAATGTGGGAAATGGGATGCAGTGACTGAGGGAAACCGATTGCAGTGACTGAGAAAATGGGATTCAGTACCTGACGGAAATTGAATGCGGCATCAGTGAGAAACGGGATGCAGTGACTGAGTGAAATGGGATGCAGTGACTGAGGGAAATGGGATGCAGTGACTGTGGGAAATGGGATGTAGGGACTGACGGAAATGGGACGCTCTGACTGAGTGTAATGTGATGCAGTGAAGAAGTGAAACTGAATGCAGTTACTGTGTGAATTGGGATGCAGTGGCTGTGTGAGTTGGGATGCAGTGACTGAGTGAAATGAGATGCAGTGACTGAGTGAAATGGAAAGCATTGGCTGATGGAAATGGGTTGCAGTTGCTGAGTGAAATGGGATGCAGTGGCTGAGTGAAATGTGATGCAGTGGACTGAGTGAAATGGGAGGCAGTGACTGAGTGAAATGGGATGCCGTGGCTGAGTGAAATGGGACGCAGTGACTGAGGGGAATGGGATGCAGTGACTGAGTGAAATGGGACGCATTGACTGAGTCAAATGGGACGCAGTGACTGAGTGAAATGGGATGCAGTCACTGAGGGAAATGGGATGCAGTGATGGATGGTAATGGGATGCAGTGACTGAGTGAAATGTGATGCAGTGGCTGAGTGAAATGGGATGCAGTCACTGAGTGAAATGTGATGCTGTGATGGATGGTTTTGGGATGCAGTGACTGAGTGAAATGGGTGGCAGTGACTGGGTGAAGTGGGAGGCAGTGACTGTGTGAAATGGGAGGCAGTGACTGAGTGAAATGGGAGGCAGTCACTGAGTGAAATGGGATGCTGTGACTGAGGGTAATGTAATGCAGTGACTGAGTGAAATGCGATGCAGTTAATGGCAAAAGGAGACGCAGTGACTGAGTGAAATGGGAGGCAGTGACTGTGTGAAGTGGGAGGCAGTGACTGTGTGAAGTGGGAGGCAGTGATTGCGTGAAGTTGGAGGCAGTGACTGAGTGAAATAGGATGCACTCACTGAGTGAAATGTGATGCTGTGACTGATGGAAATGGGATACTGTGACTGAGGATAATGTGATGCAGTGACTGAGTGAAATGGGATGCAGTGACTGTGGGAAATGGGTTGCAGTGACTGTGGGAAATGGGTTGCAGTGACTGTGGGAAATGGGACGCAGTGACTGAGGGAAATGGGACGCAGTGACTGAGTGTAATGGGACGCAGTGACTGAGTGTAATGGGACGAATTGACTGAGTGTCATGGGACGAATTGACTGAGTGAAATGGGACGCAGTCACTGAGTGAAATGGGATGCTGTGACTGAGGGAAATGTGATGCAGTGTCTGTGTGAAATGTGATGCAGTGACTGAGGGAAATGGGATGCAGTGGCTGATGGAAATGGGTTGCAGTGACTTAGTGAAATGGGAGGCAGTGACTGAGTGAAATGGGAGGCAGTGACTGAGTGAAATGGGAGGCAGTGACTGAGTGAAATGGGAGGCAGTGACTGAGGGGAATGGGATGCAGTGGCTGATGGAAATGGGATGCAGTGACTGAGGGAAATGAGATGCAGTGACTGAGGGGAAGGAGATGCAGTGACTATGGGAAATGGAATGCTGTGTCTGAGTGTAATGGGATGCACTGTCTCAGTTAAATGGGATGCAGTGACTGAGTGAAATGGGATGCTCTGACTGAGTGAAGTGGGATGCTGTGACTTCGGGACATGGGATGCTGTGACTGAGGGTAATGCGATGCAGTGACTGAGGGAATGGAGATGCAGTGACTATGGGAAATGGAATGCTGTGTCTGAGTGTAATGGGATGCACTGTCTCAGTTAAATGGGATGCAGTGACTGAGTGAAATGGGATGCTCTGACTGAGTGAAGTGGGATGCTGTGACTTCGGGACATGGGATGCTGTGACTGAGGGTAATGCGATGCAGTGACTGAGGGAATGGAGATGCAGTGACTGTGGGAAATGGGATGCAGTGACCGAGTGAAATGTGATGCAGTGACTGAGTGAAATCGGATGCTGTGACAGAGGGAAAGGAGACGCACTGAATGTGGGAAATGGGATGCAGTGACTGAGTGAAATGGGATGCAGTGACTGAGTGAAGTGGGAGGCAGTGATTGCGTGAAGTGGGAGGCAGTGACTGAGTGAAATGGGATGCACTCACTGAGTGAAATGGGATGCTGTGACTGATGGAAATGGGATACTGTGACTGAGGGTATTGGGGTGCAGTGACTGAGTGAAATGGAATGCAGTGACTGTGGGAAATGGGTTGCAGTGACTGTGGGAAATGGGTTGCAGTGACTGTGGGAAATGGGTTGCAGTGACTGAGGGAAATGGGACGCAGTGACTGAGTGTAATGGGACGCAGTGACTGAGTGCAATGGGACGAATTGACTGAGTGAAATGGGATGCTGTGACTGAGGGAAATGTGATGCAGTGTCTGTGTGAAATGTAATGCAGAACTGAGGGTAATGGGATGCAGTGGCTGATGGAAATGGGTTGCAGTGACTGAGTGAAATGGGATGCAGTGACTGATGGAAATGGAATGCAGTGACTGATGGAAATCTGATGCAGTGACAGGGAAAGGAGATGCAGTGACTGTGAATGTGGGATGCTGTGACTGAGGGAAATGGATGCACTGTCTCAGTTGAATAGGATTCACTGTATCCGTTAAATGGAATGCAGTGCCTGAGTGAAATTGGATGCAGTGCCTGAGTGAAATGGGCTGCAGTGCCTGAGTGAAATGGGCTGCAGTGACTGATGGAAATGGGATGCAGTGACTGTGGAAAGCAGATGCAGTGCCTGTGTAAACGGGATGCTGTGACTGAGTGTAATGGGTTGCAGTGACTGAGTGAAATGAGATGCAGTGACTGAGTGAAATGGAATGCCGAACTGAGGGAAATGGGATGCAGTGACTGAGTGAAATGGGATGCCATGGACTGAGTGAAATCGGATGCAGTCAATGTGGGAAATGGGATGCAGTGACTGAGGGAAATCGATTGCAGTGACTGAGAAAATGGGATTCAGTACCTGACGGAAATTGAATGCAGCATCAGTGAGAAACGGGATGCAGTGACTGAGTGAAATGGGATACAGTGACTGAGGGAAATGGGATGCAGTGACTGTGGGAAATGGGATGTAGGGACTGACGGAAATGGGACGCTCTGACTGAGTGTAATGTGATGCAGTGAAGAAGTGAAACTGAATGCAGTTACTGTGTGAATTGGGATGCAGTGGCTGTGTGAGTTGGGATGCAGTGACTGAGTGAAATGAGATGCAGTGACTGAGTGAAATGGAAAGCATTGGCTGATGGAAATGGGTTGCAGTTGCTGAGTGAAATGGGATGCAGTGGCTGAGTGAAATGTGATGCAGCGGACTGACTGAAATGGGAGGCAGTGACTGAGGGGAATGGGATGCAGTGACTGAGTGAAATGGGACGCATTGACTGAGTCAAATGGGACGCAGTGACCGAGTGAAATGGGATGCAGTCACTGAGGGAAATGGGATGCAGTGATGGATGGTAATGGGATGCAGTGACTGAGTGAAATGTGATGCAGTGGCTGAGTGAAATGGGATGCAGTCACTGAGTGAAATGGGATGCAGTGATGGATGGTAATGGGATGCAGTGACTGAGTGAAATGGGTGGCAGTGACTGGGTGAAGTGGGAGGCAGTGACTTGAGTGAAATGGGATGCAGTGACTGTGGGAAATGGGTTGCAGTGACTGTGGGAAATGGGACGCAGTGACTGAGTGTAATGGGACGCAGTGACTGAGTGTAATGGGACGAATTGACTGAGTGAAATGGGACGCAGTCACTGAGTGAAATGGGATGCTGTGACTGAAGGTAATGGTATGCAGTGGCTGATGGAAATGGGTTGCAGTGACTTAGTGAAATGGGAGGCAATGACTGAGTGAAATGGGAGGCAGTGACTGAGTGAAATGGGAGGCAGTGACTGAATGAAATGGGAGGCAGTGACTGAATGAAATGGGGTGCAGTGACTGAGGGAAATGGGTGCAGTGACTGAGGGAAATGGCTGCAGTGACTCAGGGTTATGGGATGCACTGACTGAGTGAAATGTGATGCAGTGGCTGAGTGAAATGTGATGCAGTGACTGAGGGAAAGGACATGCAGTGAATGTGGGAAAATGGATGCAGTGACTGAGGGAAATGGGAGTGAGTGACTGACTGAAATGGGAGGGAGTGACTGACTGAAATGGGAGGGAGTGACTGAGTGAAGTGGGAGGCAGTGACTGAGTGAAGTGGGAGGCAGTGACTGAGTGAAGTGGGAGGCAGTGACTGAGTGAAATGGGTGGCAGTGACTGAGTGAAGTGGGAGGCAGTGACTGAGTGAAATGGGTGGCAGTCACTGAGTGAAATGGAAGGCAGTCACTGAGTGAAATGGAATGCTGTGACTGAGTGAAATGCGATGCAGTTAATGGCAAAAGGAGGTGCAGTGACTGAGTGAAGTGGGTGGCAGTGACTGAGTGAAATGGGTGGCAGTGACTGTGTGAAGTGGGAGGCAGTGACTGTGTGAAGTGGGAGGCAGTGATTGCGTGAAGTTGGAGGCAGTGACTGAGTGAAATAGGATGCACTCCCTGAGTGAAATGGGATGCTGTGACTGATGGAAATGGGATACTGTGACTGAGGATAATGTGATGCAGTGACTGTGGGAAATGGGTTGCAGTGACTGTGGGAAATGGGTTGCAGTGACTGTGGGAAATGGGACGCAGTGACTGAGGGAAATGGGACGCAGTGACTGAGTGTAATGGGACGAATTGACTGAGTGTCATGGGACGAATTGACTGAGTGAAATGGGACGCAGTCACTGAGTGAAATGGGATGCTGTGACTGAGGGAAATGTGATGCAGTGACTGAGGGAAATGGGATGCAGTGGCTGATGGAAATGGGTTGCAGTGACTTAGTGAAATGGGAGGCAGTGACTGAGTGAAATGGGAGGCAGTGACTGAGTGAAATGGGAGGCAGTGACTGAGGGGAATGGGATGCAGTGGCTGATGGAAATGGGATGCAGTGACTGAGGGAAATGAGATGCAGTGACTGAGGGGAAGGAGATGCAGTGACTATGGGAAATGGAATGCTGTGTCTGAGTGTAATGGGATGCACTGTCTCAGTTAAATGGGATGCAGTGACTGAGTGAAATGGGATGCTCTGACTGAGTGAAGTGGGATGCTGTGACTTCGGGACATGGGATGCTGTGACTGAGGGTAATGCGATGCAGTGACTGAGGGAATGGAGATGCAGTGACTGTGGGAAATGGGTTGCAATGACTGAGTGAAATGTGATGCAGTGACCGAGTGAAATGTGATGCAGTGACTGAGTGAAATCGGATGCTGTGACAGAGGGAAAGGAGACGCACTGAATGTGGGAAATGGGATGCAGTGACTGAGTGAAATGGGATGCAGTGACTGAGTGAAGTGGGAGGCAGTGATTGCGTGAAGTGGGAGGCAGTGACTGAGTGAAATGGGATGCACTCACTGAGTGAAATGGGATGCTGTGACTGATGGAAATGGGATACTGTGACTGAGGGTATTGGGGTGCAGTGACTGAGTGAAATGGAATGCAGTGACTGTGGGAAATGGGTTGCAGTGACTGTGGGAAATGGGTTGCAGTGACTGAGGGAAATGGGACGCAGTGACTGAGTGTAATGGGACGCAGTGACTGAGTGCAATGGGACGAATTGACTGAGTGAAATGGGATGCTGTGACTGAGGGAAATGTGATGCAGTGTCTGTGTGAAATGTAATGCAGAACTGAGGGTAATGGGATGCAGTGGCTGATGGAAATGGGTTGCAGTGACTGAGTGAAATGGGATGCAGTGACTGATGGAAATGGAATGCAGTGACTGATGGAAATCTGATGCAGTGACAGGGAAAGGAGATGCAGTGACTGTGAATGTGGGATGCTGTGACTGAGGGAAATGGATGCACTGTCTCAGTTGAATAGGATTCACTGTATCCGTTAAATGGAATGCAGTGCCTGAGTGAAATTGGATGCAGTGCCTGAGTGAAATGGGCTGCAGTGCCTGAGTGAAATGGGCTGCAGTGCCTGAGTGAAATGGGCTGCAGTGACTGATGGAAATGGGATGCAGTGACTGTGGAAAGCAGATGCAGTGCCTGTGTAAACGGGATGCTGTGACTGAGTGTAATGGGTTGCAGTGACTTGAGTGAAATGGGATGCAGTGACTGTGGGAAATGGGTTGCAGTGACTGTGGGAAATGGGACGCAGTGACTGAGTGTAATGGGACGCAGTGACTGAGTGTAATGGGACGAATTGACTGAGTGAAATGGGACGCAGTCACTGAGTGAAATGGGATGCTGTGACTGAAGGTAATGGTATGCAGTGGCTGATGGAAATGGGTTGCAGTGACTTAGTGAAATGGGAGGCAATGACTGAGTGAAATGGGAGGCAGTGACTGAGTGAAATGGGAGGCAGTGACTGAATGAAATGGGGTGCAGTGACTGAGGGAAATGGGTGCAGTGACTGAGGGAAATGGCTGCAGTGACTCAGGGTTATGGGATGCACTGACTGAGTGAAATGTGATGCAGTGGCTGAGTGAAATGTGATGCAGTGACTGAGGGAAAGGACATGCAGTGAATGTGGGAAAATGGATGCAGTGACTGAGGGAAATGGGAGTGAGTGACTGACTGAAATGGGAGGGAGTGACTGACTGAAATAGGAGGGAGTGACTGAGTGAAGTGGGAGGCAGTGACTGAGTGAAGTGGGAGGCAGTGACTGAGTGAAGTGGGAGGCAGTGACTGAGTGAAATGGGTGGCAGTGACTGAGTGAAATTGGATGCAGTGCCTGAGTGAAATGGGCTGCAGTGCCTGAGTGAAATGGGCTGCAGTGCCTGAGTGAAATGGGCTGCAGTGACTGATGGAAATGGGATGCAGTGACTGTGGAAAGCAGATGCAGTGCCTGTGTAAACGGGATGCTGTGACTGAGTGTAATGGGTTGCAGTGACTGAGTGAAATGGGATGCAGTGACTGAGTGAAATGGAATGCCGAACTGAGGGAAATGGGATGCAGTGACTGAGTGAAATGGGATGCCATGGACTGAGTGAAATCGGATGCAGTCAATGTGAGAAATGGGATGCAGTGACTGAGGGAAATCGATTGCAGTGACTTTGAAAATGGGATTCAGTACCTGACAGAAATTGAATGCAGCATCAGTGAGAAACGGGATGCAGTGACTGAGTGAAATGCGATGCAGTGACTGAGGGAAATGGGATGCAGTGGCTGAGTTAAATGTGATGCAGTGACTGAGTGAAATGGGAGGCAGTGACTGAGTGAAATGGGTTGCAGTGACTTAGTAAAATGGGAGGCAGTGACTGAGTGAAATGGGAGGCAGTGACTGAGTGAAATGGGAGGCAGTGACTGAGGGGAATGGGATGCAGTGGCTGATGGAAATGGGATGCAATGACTGAGGGGAAGGATATGCAGTGACTGTGGGAAATGGAATGCTGTGTCTGAGTGTAATGGGATGCACTGTCTCGGTTCAATGAGATTCTCTGTCTCAGTTAAATGGGATGCAGTGACTGAGTGAAATGGGATGCTCTGACTGAGTGAAGTGGGATGCTGTGACTTGGGGACATGGGATGCTGTGACTGAGGGTAATGCGATGCAGTGACTGAGGGAATGGAGATGCAGTGACTGTTTGAAATGGGTTGCATTGACTGAGTGAAATGGGATGCTGTGACAGAGGGAAAGGAGACGCACTGAATGTGGGAAATGGGATGCAGTGACTGAGTGAAATGGGGTGCAGTGACTGAGTGAAATGGGATGCAGTGACTGACTGAAATGGGATGGATTGACTGAGGAAAGGAGATGCAGTGACGATGGGAAATGGGATGAAGTGACTGCGTGAAATGGGATGCAGTGACTGAATGAAATGGGATGGAATGACTGACTGAAATGGGATGGAGTGTCTGAGTGAAAAGGGATGGAGTGACTGAGTGAAATGGGAGGCAGTGACTGAGTGAAATGGGATGCAGTGACTTTGGGAAATGGGATGCAGTGACTGAGTGAAATGGGGTGCAGTGACTGAGTGAAATGGGACGCAGTGACTGAGTGAAATGGGACGAATTGACTGAGTGAAATGGGATGCAGTGACTGAGTGAAATGGGATGCAGTGACTGAGTGAAATGGGATGCCGTGACTGTGGGGAATAGGGTGCGGTGACTGAGGGAAATGGATGCACTGTCTCAGTTGAATAGGATTCAGTGCCTCCGTTGAATAGGATGTAGTGACTGAGTCAAATGGGATGCTGTGACTGAGTGAAATGGAATGCAATGTCTGAGTGAATATGATGAAGTGGCTGTGTGAAATGGGATGCAGTGGCTGAGTGAAATGGGGATGCAGTGACTGAGGGAAATGAGATGCAGTGACTGAGGAAAATGAGATGCAGTGACTGAGGGAAAGGAGATGCAGTGACTGTGGCAAATGGAGTGCTGTGACTGAGGGTAATGGGATGCACCGTCTCAGTTCAATGAGATTCACTGTCTCAGTTAAATGGGATGCAGTGACTGAGTGAAACGGGATTCTCTGACTGAGTGAAATGGGATGCTGTGACTGAGGGAAAGGAGATGCAGGGACTGTGGGAAATCGATTGCAGTGACTGTGGGAAATTGATTGCAGTGACTGTGGGCAATGGGTTCCAGTGACTGAGGGAAATGGGACGCACTGACTGAGTGAACTGGGACGCAGTGACTGAGGGAAATGGGATGCAGTGACTGCGGGAAATGGCATACCGTGACTGATGGAAATGGGATGCAGTGTCTGAGGGAAAGGAAATGAAGTGACTGTCGGAAATGGTATGCAGTGACTGAGGGAAATGGGATACAGTGACTGAGTGAAATGGGAGGCAGTAGCTGAGTAAAATGGGGTGCAGTCACTGAGCGAAATGGGATGCAGTGACTGAGGGAAATGGGGTGCAGTCACTGAGCGAAATGGCAGGCAGTGACTGAGTGAAATGGGAGGCAGTGACTGAGTGAAATGGGAGGCAGTAGCTGAGTGAAATGGGGTGCAGTCACTGAGTGAAATGGGATGCAGTGATGGACGGTAATGGGATGCAGTGACTGAGTGAAATGGGATGCAGTGACTGAGTAAAATGGGATGCAGTGACTGAGTGAAATGGGATGCAGTGACTGCGTGAAATGGGATGCAGTGACTGAGGGAATTGGGATGCAGTGACTGAGGGAATTGGGATGCAGTGGCTGAAGGAAAGGAGACGCAGTGACTTTTGGGAACAGGTTGCAGTGATTGAGTGAAATAGGATGCAGTGATTGAGTGAAATGCGATGCAGTGACTGAGTGAAATGGAAAGCATTGGCTGATGGAAATGGGATGTATGGGCTGAGTGAAATGGGATGCAGTGGCTGAGTGAAATGGGATGCAGTGACTGAGTGAAATGCGATGCTGTGACTAAGTGAAATGGGGTGCAGAGACTGAGTGAAATGGGATGCTGTGCCTCAGTGGAATGGGATGCAGTGACTGAGGGAAAGGTGATTCAGTGACTGTGGGAAATGGCAAGCTGTGACTGAGGAAAGGAGATGCAGTGACTGTGGGAAATGGGATGCAATGACGGAGGGAAATGGGACGCAGTGGCTGAGTGAAATGGGATGCTGTGACTAAGTGAAATGGGGTGCAGAGACTGAGTGAAATGGGATGCTGTGCCTCAGTGGAATGGGATGCAGTGACTGAGGGAAAGGTGATTCAGTGACTGTGGGAAATGGCAAGCTGTGACTGAGGAAAGGAGATGCAGTGACTGTGGGAAATGGGATGCAATGACGGAGGGAAATGGGACGCAGTGGCTGAGTGAAATGGGATGCCGTGTCTGTGGGAAACGGGATGCAGTGACTGTGGGAAACGGGATGCAGTGACTGTGGGAAATGTGATGCAGTGACTGAGGGAAATGGGATTCAGTGACTGCGTGAAATGGGATGCAGTGACAGCGTGAAATGGGATGCAGTGACTGAGTTAAATGGGATGCAGTGACTGATGTAAATGGGATGCAGTGACTGAGGGAAAGGAGATGCAGTGCCTGTGGAAACGGGATGCTGCGACTGAGGGTAAAGGGTATGCAGTGACTGTGGGAAATGGGATGCAGTGACTGAGTGAAATGGGATGCAGTGGCTGAATGGAATGGGAGGCAGTGACTAAGGGAAATGGGATGCTGTGACTCAGTGGAATGGGATGCAGTGACTGAGGGAAAGGTGATTCAGTGACTGTGGGAAATGGCAAGCTGTGACTGAGGAAAGGAGATGCAGTGACTGTGGGAAATGGGACGCAATGACGGAGGGAAATGGGACGCAGTGACTGAGTGAAATGGGATGCAGTGACTGAGTGAAATGGGATGCAGTGACTGCGTGAAATGGGATGCAGTGACTGAGGGAATTGGGATGCAGTGGCTGAAGGAAAGGAGACGCAGTGACTTTTGGAAACAGGTTGCAGTGATTGAGTGAAATAGGATGCAGTGATTGAGTGAAGTGCGATGCAGTGACTGAGTGAAATGGAAAGCATTGGCTGATGGAAATGGGATGTATTGGCTGAGTGAAATGGGATGCAGTGGCTGAGTGAAATGGGATGCAGTGACTGAGTGAAATGCGATGCTTTGACTAAGTGAAATGGGGTGCAGTGACTGAGTGAAATGGGATGCTGTGCCTCAGTGGAATGGGAGGCAGTGACTGAGGGAAAGGTGATTCAGTGACTGTGGGAAATGGCAAGCTGTGACTGAGGAAAGGAGATGCAGTGACTGTGGGAAATGGGATGCAATGACGGAGGGAAATGGGATTGCCGTGACTGTGGAAAGGAGATGCAGTGACTGAGTGAAATGGGATGCCGTGTCTGTGGGAAACGGGATGTTTTGACTGTGGGAAATGTGATGCAGTGACTGAGATAAATGGGATGCAGTGACTGATGTAAATGGGATGCAGTGACTGAGGGAAAGGAGATGCAGTGCCTGTGGAAACGGGATGCTGCGACTGAGGGTAATGGGTATGCAGTGACTGTGGGAAATGGGATGCAGTGACTGAGTGAAATGGGATGCAGTGGCTGAATGGAATGGGATGCAGTGACTAAGGGAAATGGGATGCCGTGACTCAGTGGAATGGGATGCAGTGACTGAGGGAAAGGTGATTCAGTGACTGTGGGAAATGGCAAGCTGTGACTGAGGAATGGAGATGCAGTGACTGTGGGAAATGGGACGCAATGACGGAGGGAAATGGGACGCAGTGACTGAGTGAAATGGGATGCAGTGGCTCAGTGAAATGGGATGCAGTCACTGAGTGAAATGGGATGCCGTGGCTGAGTGAAATGGGATGCCGTGGCTGAGTGAAATGTGAAGCAGTGACTGAGGGAAATGGGATGCAGTGGCTGAGGGAAATGGGATGCAGTGACTGAATGAAATGGGATGCTGTGACTGTGGGAAATGGGTGGCAGTGACTGTGTGAAGTGGCAGGCAGTGACTGAGGGAATTGGGATGCAGTGACTGATTGTAATGGGATGCAGTGACTGAGTGTAATGGGATGCAGTGACTGAGTGAAAGGGGACGCAGTGCTCGCGGGAAATGGGACGCAGTGACTGAGTGATATAGGATGCAGTGACTGAGTGTAATGGGATGCAGTGACTGAGTGTAACGTGATGCCGTGACTGTGGGGAATAGGGTGCGGTGACTGATGGAAATGGATTCACTGTCGCAGTTGAATAGGATTCACTGTCTCCATGAAATGGGATGCAGTGACTGAGGGAAATGGGATGCAGAGACTGACTGAAATGGGAGGGAGTGACTGAAATGGGAGGGAGTGACCGACTGAAATGGGAGGGAGTGACTGACTGAAATCCGATGTAGTGACTGAGTGAAATGGGATGCAGTGACTGCGTGAAATGGGTTGTAGTGACTGAGTGAAATGGGATGCAGTGACTGAGTGAAATGGGATGCAGTGACTGAGTGAAATGGGATGCAGTGACTGAGTGTAATGGGATGCAGTGACTGAGTGAAATGGGACGCACTGACTGAGGGAAATGGGATGCAGTGACTGAGTGCAATGTGATGCCGTGACTGTGGGGAATAGGGTGTGGTGACTGATGGAAGTGGATTCCCTGCCTGATTTGGACAGGTGTCACTGTCTCCTGCTCAGAGGGACTGGCCCCCGCAGCCCTGACCCACTCACTGCGACTTGCCCCCTGCAGTCCTGACCCGCTCACTGCGACTTGCCCCCCGCAGACCTGACCCGCTGACAGGGACTTCCCCCTTGCAGTCCTGTCCCGCTGACAGGGACTTGCCCCCGCAGCCCTGACCCGCTCACTGCGACTTGCCCCCCGCAGACCTGACCCGCTCACTGCGACTTGCCCCCCGCAGTCCTGAACCGCTCAAAGCGACTTGCCCCCCGCAGCCCTGACCCGCTCACTGCGACTTGCCCCCCGCAGTCCTGAACCACTCAAAGCGACTTGCCCCCCGCAGCCCTGACCCGCTCACTGCGACACTGCCCCCCGCAGCCCTGACCCGCTCACTGCGACTTGCCCCCCGCAGCCCTGACCCGCTCACTGCGACTTGCCCCCCGCAGACCTGAACCGCTCAAAGCGACTTGCCCCCCGCAGCCCTGACCCGCTCACTGCGACACTGCCCCCCGCAGCCCTGACCCACTCACTGCGACTTGCCCCCCACAGCCCTGAACCGCTCACTGCGACTTGCCCCCCGCAGTCCTGACCCGCTGACAGGGATTTGCCCCTTGCAGTCCTGTCCCACTCACTGTCACTTGCCCCCTGCAGCCCTGACCCGCTCACAGGGACTGGCCCCCAGCAACCCTGACCCGCTCACTGCGACTTGCCCCCGCAGTCCTGACCCGCTCACTGCGACTTGCCACCCGCAGTCCTGACCCGCTCAGAGGGACTGCCCCCGGAGCCCTGACCCGCTCAGAGGGACTGGCCCCGCAGCCCTGACCCGCTCACAGGGACTGGCCCCCGCAGGCCTGACCCGCTCACAGGGACTGGCCCGCCGCAGCCCTGACCCGCTCACAGGGACTGGCCCCCCACAGACCTGACCCGCTCACTGCGACTTGCCCCCCGCAGCCCTGACCCGTTCACTGCGACTTCCCCCCGCAGACCTGACCCGCTCACTGCGACCTGCCCCCCGCAGCCCTGACCCGCTCAGGGGTCCCGGCCCCCCACAGCCCTGACCCGCTCACTGCGACATGCCCCCCGCAGCCCTGACCCGCTCAGAGGGACTGGCCCCCGCAGCCCTGACCCGCTCACAGGGACTGGCCCCCCGCAGCCCTGACCCGCTTACTGCGACATGCCCCCCGCAGCCCTGACCCGCTCACTGCGACACTGCCCCCTGCAGCCCTGACCCGCTCACGGACCGGCCCCCCGCTGCACTGACCCGCTCACTGCGACACTGCCCCTCGCAGCCCTGACCCGCTCACTGCGACTGGCCCTCCCGCAGCCCTGACCCGCTCACTGCGACTTGCACCCCGCAGCCCTGACCCGCTCACGGGGACTTGCACCCCGCAGCCCTGACCCGCTCACGGGGACTTGCCCCCGCAGTCCTGTCCCACTCACATTGACTTGCTCCCGCAGCCCTGACCCGCTCACTGCGACTGGCCCCCCGCAGTCCTGTCCCGCTGACAGTGACTGGCCCCCCGCAGCCCTGACACGCTCACTGAGACTTGCCCCCCCGCAGTCCTGACCCACTCACTGCGACTGTCCACCCGCAGCCCTTACCCGCTCACTGCGACTTGCCCCCCGCAGCCCTGACACGCTCAATGCGACACTGCCCCCCGCAGTCCTGACCCCCTCAGAGGGACTGGTCCCTGCAGCCCTGAACTGCTCACTGCGACTTGCCCCCTGCAGACCTGACCCATTTCACTGCGACTTGCCCCCCGCAGCCCTGATCCGCTCACAGCGACTGGCCCCGGCAGCCCTGACCCGCTCACTGCGACTTGCCCCCCGCAGTCCTGTCCCGCTGACAGGGACTTGCCCCCCTGCAGTCCTCACCCGCTGACTGCGACTTGCCCTCCGCAGTCCTGACCCGCTCACTGCGACTTGCCCCCCGCAGCCCTGACTTGCTCACTGCGACTTGCCCTCCGCAGACCTGACCCGCTCAGGGGGCCCGGCCCCCCGCAGCCATGACCCGCTCAGGGGGTCCGGTCCCCCGCAGCCATGACCCGCTCACTGCGACTTGCCCCCCGCAGCCCTGACCCGCTCACTGCGACTTGCCCCCCGCAGTCCTGACCCGCTGACAGGGATTTGCCCCCAGCAGCCCTGACCCGCTCACTGCGACACTGCCCCCCGCAGTCATGAACCGCTCACTGCGACTTGCCCCCCGGAGCCCTGACCCGCTCAGAGGGACTGGCCCCGCAGCCCTGACCCGCTCACAGGGACTGGCCCCCGCAGACCTGACCCGCTCACTGCGACCTGCCCCCCGCAGCCCTGACCCGCTCAGGGGTCCCGGCCCCCCGCATCCCTGACCCGCTCACTGCGACTTGCCCCCCGCAGCCCTGACCCGCTCACTGCGACACTGCCCCCTGCAGCCCTGACCCACTGACGGGGACCGGCCCCCCGCAGCCCTGACCCGCTCACAGGGACTGGCCCCCGCAGACCTGACCCGCTCACTGCGACCTGCCCCCCGCAGCCCTGACCCGCTCAGGGGTCCCGGCCCCCCGCAGCCCTGACCCGCTTACTGCGACACTGCCCCCTGCAGCCCTGACCCGCTCACGGGGACCGGCCCCCCGCTGCACTGACCCGCTCACTGCGACACTCCCCCTCGCAGCCCTGACCTGCTCACTGCGACTTGCCCCCCGCAGCCCTGACTCGCTGACAGGGACTTGTCCCCGCAGCCCTGACCCGCTCACTGCGACTGGCCCTCCCGCAGCCCTGACCCGCTCACTGCGACTTGCACCCCGCAGCCCTGACCCGCTCACGGGGACTTGCCCCCGCAGTCCTGTCCCACTCACATTGACTTGCTCCCGCAGCCCTGACCCGCTCACTGCGACTTGCCCCCCGCAGCCCTGACCCACTCACTGCGACTTGCCCCCCGCAGCCCTGATCCGCTCACAGCGACTGGCCCCGGCAGCCCTGACCCGCTCACTGCGACTTGCCCCCCGCAGTCCTGTCCCGCTGACAGGGACTTGCCCCCCCGCAGTCCTCACCCGCTGACTGCGACTTGCCCTCCGCAGTCCTGACCCGCTCACTGCGACTGGCGACCCGCTCACTGCGACTTGCCGCCCGCAGCCCTGACTTGCTCACTGCGACTTGCCCTCCGCAGACCTGACCCGCTCACTGCGACCTGGCCCCCCGCAGCCATGACCCGCTCAGGGGGTCCGGCTCCCCGCAGCCATGACCCGCTCACTGCGACTTGCCCCCCGCAGCCGTGACTCGCTGACAGGGACTTGCGCCCGCAGCCCTGACCCGCTCACTGCGACTTTCCCCCCCGCAGCCCTGACCCGCTCACAGGGACTGGCCCCCGCAGCCCTGACCCGCTCACAGGGACTCTCCGCCGCAGCCCAGACTCGCTCACAGGGACAGGCGCCCGGCAGCCCTGACCCGCTCACTGCGACCTGCCCCCCTGCAGTCCTGTCCCGCTGACAGGGACATGCCCCCGCAGCCCTGACCCGCTCACTGGGACTGGCCCACGCATCCCTTACCTGCTCACAGGGACTGGCCTCCCGCAACCCTGACCCGCTCACGGCGACTTGCCCCCCGCATCCCTGACCCGCTCACAGGGATTCGCCCCCCGCAGCCTTGACCCGCTCACTGCGACTTGCGCCCCGCAGCCCTGACTTGCGCACTGCGACTTGCCCCCCGCTGCCCTGACCCGCTCACTGCGACTTGCCCTCCGCAGCCCTGACCCGCTCACTGCGACTTGCCCCCTGCAGTCCTGAACCGCTCAAAGCGACTTGCCCCCCGCAGCCCTGACCCGCTCACTGCGACTTGCCCCCCGCAGTCCTGAACCACTCAAAGCGACTTGCCCCCCGCAGCCCTGACCCGCTCACTGCGACACTGCCCCCCGCAGCCCTGACCCGCTCACTGCGACACTGCCCCCCGCAGCCTTGACACGCTCACTGAGACTTGCCCCCCGCAGTCCTGACCCACTCACTGCGACTGTCCACCCGCAGACCTGACCCGCTCACTGCGACCTGCCCCCCGCAGCCCTGACACGCTCAGGGGTCCCGGCCCCCTGCAGCCCTGATCCGCTCACTGCGACTTGCCCTCCGCAGCCCTGACCCGCTTACTGCGACTTGCCCCCCGCAGCCCTGACCCGCTCACTGCGACTTGCCCCCAGCAGCCCTGACCCGCTCACGGGGACCGGCCCCCCGCAGCCCTGACCCGCTGACTGCGACTTGCCCCCAGCAGCCCTGACCCGCTCACGGGGACCGGCCCCCCGCAGCCCTGACCCGCTGACTGCGACTTGCCCCCCGCAGCCCTGACCCGCTCAGTGCGACACTGTCACTCGCAGCCCTGACCCGCTCACTGCGACTTGCCCCCCGCAGCCCTGACACGCTGACAGGGACTTGCCCACCGCAGTCCTGTCCCGCTGACAGTGACTGGCCCCCCGCAGCCCTGACACGCTCACTGAGACTTGCCCCCCGCAGTCCTGACCCACTCACTGCGACTGTCCACCCGCAGTCCTTACCCGCTCACTGCGACTTGCCCCCCGCAGCCCTGACACGCTCACTGCGACACTGCCCCCCGCAGTCCTGACCCCCTCAGAGGGACTGGCCCCCGCAGACCTGACCCGCTCACTGCGACTTGCCCCCTGCAGACCTGACCCGCTCACTGCGACTTGCCCCCCGCAGCCCTGATCCGCTCACAGCGACTGGCCCCGGCAGCCCTGACCCGCTCACTGCGACTTGCCCCCCGCAGTCCTGTCCCGCTGACAGGGACTTGCCCCCCCGCAGTCCTCACCCGCTGACTGCGACTTGCCCTCCGCAGTCCTGACCCGCTCACTGCGACTGGCGACCCGCTCACTGCGACTTGCCGCCCGCAGCCCTGACTTGCTCACTGCGACTTGCCCTCCGCAGACCTGACCCGCTCACTGCGACCTGGCCCCCCGCAGCCATGACCCGCTCAGGGGGTCCGGCTCCCCGCAGCCATGACCCGCTCACTGCGACTTGCCCCCCGCAGCCGTGACTCGCTGACAGGGACTTGCGCCCGCAGCCCTGACCCGCTCACTGCGACTTTCCCCCCCGCAGCCCTGACCCGCTCACAGGGACTGGCCCCCGCAGCCCTGACCCGCTCACAGGGACTCTCCGCCGCAGCCCAGACTCGCTCACAGGGACAGGCGCCCGGCAGCCCTGACCCGCTCACTGCGACCTGCCCCCCTGCAGTCCTGTCCCGCTGACAGGGACATGCCCCCGCAGCCCTGACCCGCTCACTGGGACTGGCCCACGCATCCCTTACCTGCTCACAGGGACTGGCCTCCCGCAACCCTGACCCGCTCACGGCGACTTGCCCCCCGCATCCCTGACCCGCTCACAGGGATTCGCCCCCCGCAGCCTTGACCCGCTCACTGCGACTTGCGCCCCGCAGCCCTGACTTGCGCACTGCGACTTGCCCCCCGCTGCCCTGACCCGCTCACTGCGACTTGCCCTCCGCAGCCCTGACCCGCTCACTGCGACTTGCCCCCCGCAGTCCTGAACCGCTCAAAGCGACTTGCCCCCCGCAGCCCTGACCCGCTCACTGCGACTTGCCCCCCGCAGTCCTGAACCACTCAAAGCGACTTGCCCCCCGCAGCCCTGACCCGCTCACTGCGACACTGCCCCCCGCAGCCCTGACCCGCTCACTGCGACACTGCCCCCCGCAGCCCTGACACGCTCACTGAGACTTGCCCCCCGCAGTCCTGACCCACTCACTGCGACTGTCCACCCGCAGCCCTTACCCGCTCACTGCGACTTGCCCCCCGCAGCCATGACCCGCTCAGGGGGTCCGGCACCCCGCAGCCATGACCCGCTCACTGCGACTTGCCCCCCGCAGCCCTGACCCGCTCACTGCGACACTGCCCTCCGCAGCCCTGACCCGCTCACTGCGACTTGCCCCCCGCAGTCCTGACCCGCTGACAGAGATTTGCCCCCTGGAGCCCTGACCCGCTCAGAGGGACTGGCCCCGCAGCCCTGACCCGCTCAGAGGGACTGGCCCCCGCAGACCTGACCCGCTCACTGCGACCTGCCCCCCGCAGCCCTGACCCGCTCAGGGGTCCCGGCCCCCCGCAGCCCTGACCCGCTTACTGCGACTTGCCCCCCGCAGCCCTGACCCGCTCACTGCGACACTGCCCCCTGCAGCCCTGACCCGCTCACGGGGACCGGCCCCCCGCTGCACTGACCCGCTCACTGCGACACTGCCCCTCACAGCCCTGACCTGCTCACTGCGACTTGCCCCCCGCAGCCCTGACTCGCTGACAGGGACTTGTCCCCGCAGCCCTGACCCGCTCACTGCGACTGGCCCTCCCGCAGCCCTGACCCGCTCACGGGGACTTGCCCCCGCAGTCCTGTCCCACTCACATTGACTTGCTCCCGCAGCCCTGACCCGCTCACTGCGACTGGCCCCCCGCAGCCCTGACCCGCTGACTGCGACTTGCCCCCCGCAGCCCTGACCCGCTCAGTGCGACACTGTCACTCGCAGCCCTGACCCGCTCACTGCGACTTGCCCCCCGCAGCCCTGACACGCTGACAGTGACTGGCCCCCCGCAGCCCTGACACGCTCACTGAGACTTGCCCCCCGCAGTCCTGACCCACTCACTGCGACTGTCCACCCGCAGTCCTTACCCGCTCACTGCGACTTGCCCCCCGCAGCCCTGACACGCTCACTGCGACACTGCCCCCCGCAGTCCTGACCCCCTCAGAGGGACTGGTCCCTGCAGCCCTGAACTGCTCACTGCGACTTGCCCCCTGCAGACCTGACCCATTTCACTGCGACTTGCCCCCCGCAGCCCTGATCCGCTCACAGCGACTGGCCCCGGCAGCCCTGACCCGCTCACTGCGACTTGCCCCCCGCAGTCCTGTCCCGCTGACAGGGACTTGCCCCCCTGCAGTCCTCACCCGCTGACTGCGACTTGCCCTCCGCAGTCCTGACCCGCTCACTGCGACTTGCCCCCCGCAGCCCTGACTTGCTCACTGCGACTTGCCCTCCGCAGACCTGACCCGCTCAGGGGGCCCGGCCCCCCGCAGCCATGACCCGCTCAGGGGGTCCGGTCCCCCGCAGCCATGACCCGCTCACTGCGACTTGCCCCCCGCAGCCCTGACCCGCTCACTGCGACTTGCCCCCCGCAGTCCTGACCCGCTCACTGCGACACTGCCCCCCGCAGTCATGAACCGCTCACTGCGACTTGCCCCCCGGAGCCCTGACCCGCTCAGGGGGACTGGCCCCGCAGCCCTGACCCGCTCACAGGGACTGGCCCCCGCAGACCTGACCCGCTCACTGCGACCTGCCCCCCGCAGCCCTGACCCGCTCAGGGGTCCCGGCCCCCCGCATCCCTGACCCGCTCACTGCGACTTGCCCCCCGCAGCCCTGACCCGCTCACTGCGACACTGCCCCCTGCAGCCCTGACCCACTGACGGGGACCGGCCCCCCGCAGCCCTGACCCGCTCACAGGGACTGGCCCCCGCAGACCTGACCCGCTCACTGCGACCTGCCCCCCGCAGCCCTGACCCGCTCAGGGGTCCCGGCCCCCCGCAGCCCTGACCCGCTTACTGCGACACTGCCCCCTGCAGCCCTGACCCGCTCACGGGGACCGGCCCCCCGCTGCACTGACCCGCTCACTGCGACACTCCCCCTCGCAGCCCTGACCTGCTCACTGCGACTTGCCCCCCGCAGCCCTGACTCGCTGACAGGGACTTGTCCCCGCAGCCCTGACCCGCTCACTGCGACTGGCCCTCCCGCAGCCCTGACCCGCTCACTGCGACTTGCACCCCGCAGCCCTGACCCGCTCACGGGGACTTGCCCCCGCAGTCCTGTCCCACTCACATTGACTTGCTCCCGCAGCCCTGACCCGCTCACTGCGACTGGCCCCCCGCAGCCCTGACCCGCTGACTGCGACTTGCCCCCCGCAGCCCTGACCCGCTCAGTGCGACACTGTCACTCGCAGCCCTGACCCGCTCACTGCGACTTGCCCCCCGCAGCCCTGACACGCTGACAGGGACTTGCCCACCGCAGTCCTGTCCCGCTGACAGTGACTGGCCCCCCGCAGCCCTGACACGCTCACTGAGACTTGCCCCCCGCAGTCCTGACCCACTCACTGCGACTGTCCACCCGCAGCCCTGACCCGCTCACTGCGACTTGCCCCCCGCAGCCCTGACACGCTCACTGCGACACTGCCCCCCGCAGTCCTGACCCCCTCAGAGGGACTGGTCCCTGCAGCCCTGAACTGCTCACTGCGACTTGCCCCCTGCAGACCTGACCCATTTCACTGCGACTTGCCCCCCGCAGCCCTGATCCGCTCACAGCGACTGGCCCCGGCAGCCCTGACCCGCTCACTGCGACTTGCCCCCCGCAGTCCTGTCCCGCTGACAGGGACTTGCCCCCCTGCAGTCCTCACCTGCTGACTGCGACTTGCCCTCCGCAGTCCTGACCCGCTCACTGCGACTGGCGACCCGCTCACTGCAACTTGCCCCCCGCAGCCCTGACTTGCTCACTGCGACTTGCCCTCCGCAGACCTGACCCGCTCAGGGGGCCCGGCCCCCCGGAGCCATGACCCGCTCAGGGGGTCCGGCCCCCCGCAGCCATGACCCGCTCACTGCGACTTGCCCCCCGCAGCCCTGACCCGCTCACTGCGACTTGCCCCCCGCAGTCCTGACCCGCTGACAGGGATTTGCCCCCAGCAGCCCTGACCCGCTCACTGCGACTTGCCCCCCGGAGCCCTGACCCGCTCAGAGGGACTGGCCCCGCAGCCCTGACCCGCTCAGAGGGACTGGCCCCCGCAGACCTGACCCGCTCACTGCGACCTGCCCCCCGCAGCCCTGACACGCTCAGGGGTCCCGGCCCCCTGCAGCCCTGATCCGCTCACTGCGACTTGCCCTCCGCAGCCCTGACCCGCTTACTGCGACTTGCCCCCCGCAGCCCTGACCCGCTCACTGCGACTTGCCCCCAGCAGCCCTGACCCGCTCACGGGGACCGGCCCCCCGCAGCCCTGACCCGCTGACTGCGACTTGCCCCCAGCAGCCCTGACCCGCTCACGGGGACCGGCCCCCCGCAGCCCTGACCCGCTGACTGCGACTTGCCCCCCGCAGCCCTGACCCGCTCAGTGCGACACTGTCACTCGCAGCCCTGACCCGCTCACTGCGACTTGCCCCCCGCAGCCCTGACACGCTGACAGGGACTTGCCCACCGCAGTCCTGTCCCGCTGACAGTGACTGGCCCCCCGCAGCCCTGACACGCTCACTGAGACTTGCCCCCCGCAGTCCTGACCCACTCACTGCGACTGTCCACCCGCAGTCCTTACCCGCTCACTGCGACTTGCCCCCCGCAGCCCTGACACGCTCACTGCGACACTGCCCCCCGCAGTCCTGACCCCCTCAGAGGGACTGGCCCCCGCAGACCTGACCCGCTCACTGCGACTTGCCCCCTGCAGACCTGACCCGCTCACTGCGACTTGCCCCCCGCAGCCCTGATCCGCTCACAGCGACTGGCCCCGGCAGCCCTGACCCGCTCACTGCGACTTGCCCCCCGCAGTCCTGTCCCGCTGACAGGGACTTGCCCCCCCGCAGTCCTCACCCGCTGACTGCGACTTGCCCTCCGCAGTCCTGACCCGCTCACTGCGACTGGCGACCCGCTCACTGCGACTTGCCGCCCGCAGCCCTGACTTGCTCACTGCGACTTGCCCTCCGCAGACCTGACCCGCTCACTGCGACCTGGCCCCCCGCAGCCATGACCCGCTCAGGGGGTCCGGCTCCCCGCAGCCATGACCCGCTCACTGCGACTTGCCCCCCGCAGCCGTGACTCGCTGACAGGGACTTGCGCCCGCAGCCCTGACCCGCTCACTGCGACTTTCCCCCCCGCAGCCCTGACCCGCTCACAGGGACTGGCCCCCGCAGCCCTGACCCGCTCACAGGGACTCTCCGCCGCAGCCCAGACTCGCTCACAGGGACAGGCGCCCGGCAGCCCTGACCCGCTCACTGCGACCTGCCCCCCTGCAGTCCTGTCCCGCTGACAGGGACATGCCCCCGCAGCCCTGACCCGCTCACTGGGACTGGCCCACGCATCCCTTACCTGCTCACAGGGACTGGCCTCCCGCAACCCTGACCCGCTCACGGCGACTTGCCCCCCGCATCCCTGACCCGCTCACAGGGATTCGCCCCCCGCAGCCTTGACCCGCTCACTGCGACTTGCGCCCCGCAGCCCTGACTTGCGCACTGCGACTTGCCCCCCGCTGCCCTGACCCGCTCACTGCGACTTGCCCTCCGCAGCCCTGACCCGCTCACTGCGACTTGCCCCCCGCAGCCCTGACCCGCTCACTGCGACTTGCCCCCCGCAGTCCTGAACCGCTCAAAGCGACTTGCCCCCCGCAGCCCTGACCCGCTCACTGCGACTTGCCCCCCGCAGTCCTGAACCACTCAAAGCGACTTGCCCCCCGCAGCCCTGACCCGCTCACTGCGACACTGCCCCCCGCAGCCCTGACCCGCTCACTGCGACACTGCCCCCCGCAGCCCTGACACGCTCACTGAGACTTGCCCCCCGCAGTCCTGACCCACTCACTGCGACTGTCCACCCGCAGCCCTTACCCGCTCACTGCGACTTGCCCCCCGCAGCCATGACCCGCTCAGGGGGTCCGGCACCCCGCAGCCATGACCCGCTCACTGCGACTTGCCCCCCGCAGCCCTGACCCGCTCACTGCGACACTGCCCTCCGCAGCCCTGACCCGCTCACTGCGACTTGCCCCCCGCAGTCCTGACCCGCTGACAGAGATTTGCCCCCTGGAGCCCTGACCCGCTCAGAGGGACTGGCCCCGCAGCCCTGACCCGCTCAGAGGGACTGGCCCCCGCAGACCTGACCCGCTCACTGCGACCTGCCCCCCGCAGCCCTGACCCGCTCAGGGGTCCCGGCCCCCCGCAGCCCTGACCCGCTTACTGCGACTTGCCCCCCGCAGCCCTGACCCGCTCACTGCGACACTGCCCCCTGCAGCCCTGACCCGCTCACGGGGACCGGCCCCCCGCTGCACTGACCCGCTCACTGCGACACTGCCCCTCACAGCCCTGACCTGCTCACTGCGACTTGCCCCCCGCAGCCCTGACTCGCTGACAGGGACTTGTCCCCGCAGCCCTGACCCGCTCACTGCGACTGGCCCTCCCGCAGCCCTGACCCGCTCACGGGGACTTGCCCCCGCAGTCCTGTCCCACTCACATTGACTTGCTCCCGCAGCCCTGACCCGCTCACTGCGACTGGCCCCCCGCAGCCCTGACCCGCTGACTGCGACTTGCCCCCCGCAGCCCTGACCCGCTCAGTGCGACACTGTCACTCGCAGCCCTGACCCGCTCACTGCGACTTGCCCCCCGCAGCCCTGACACGCTGACAGTGACTGGCCCCCCGCAGCCCTGACACGCTCACTGAGACTTGCCCCCCGCAGTCCTGACCCACTCACTGCGACTGTCCACCCGCAGTCCTTACCCGCTCACTGCGACTTGCCCCCCGCAGCCCTGACACGCTCACTGCGACACTGCCCCCTGCAGTCCTGACCCCCTCAGAGGGACTGGCCCCCGCAGACCTGACCCGCTCACTGCGACTTGCCCCCTGCAGACCTGACCCATTTCACTGCGACTTGCCACCCGCAGACCTGACCCGCTCACTGCGACTTGCCCCCCGCAGCCCTGATCCGCTCACAGCCACTGGCCCCGGCAGCCCTGACCCGCTCACTGCGACTTGCCCCCCGCAGTCCTGTCCCGCTGACAGGGACTTGCCCCCCCGCAGTCCTCACCCGCTGACTGCGACTTGCCCTCCGCAGTCCTGACCCGCTCACTGCGACTGGCGACCCGCTCACTGCGACTTGCCCCCCGCAGCCCTGACTTGCTCACTGCGACTTGCCCTCCGCAGACCTGACCCGCTCACTGCGACCTGGCCCCCCACAGCCATGACCCGCTCAGGGGGTCCGGCCCCCCGCAGCCATGACCCGCTCACTGCGACTTGCCCCCCGCTGCCGTGACTCGCTGACAGGGACTTGCGCCCGCAGCCCTGACCCGCTCACTGCGACTTGCCCCCCGCAGCCCTGACCCGCTCACAGGGACTGGCCCCCGCAGCCCTGACCCGCTCACAGGGACTCTCCGCCGCAGCCCAGACTCGCTCACAGGGACAGGCGCCCGGCAGCCCGGACCCGCTCACTGCGACCTGCCCCCTTGCAGTCCTGTCCCGCTGACAGGGACATGCCCCCGCAGCCCTGACCCGCTCACAGGGACTGGCCCACGCATCCCTTACCTGCTCACAGGGACTGGCCTCCCGCAACCCTGACCCGCTAACGGCGACTTGCCCCCCGCATCCCTGACCCGCTCACAGGGATTCGCCCCCCGCAGCCTTGACCCGCTCACTGCGACTTGCGCCCCGCATCCCGGACTTGCGCACTGCGACTTGCCCCCCGCTGCCCTGACCCGCTCACTGCGACTTGCCCTCCGCAGCCCTAACCCGCTCACTGCGACTTGCCCCCCGCAGTCCTGAACCGCTCAAAGCGACTTGCCCCCCGCAGCCCTGACCCGCTCACTGCGACTTGCCCCCCGCAGTCCTGAACCACTCAAAGCGACTTGCCCCCCGCAGCCCTGACCCGCTCACTGCGACACTGCCCCCCGCAGCCCTGACCCGCTCACTGCGACACTGCCCCCCGCAGCCCTGACACGCTCACTGAGACTTGCCCCCCGCAGTCCTGACCCACTCACTGCGACTGTCCACCCGCAGCCCTTACCCGCTCACTGCGACTTGCCCCCCGCAGCCCTGACACGCTCACTGCGACACTGCCCCCCGCAGTCCTGACCCCCTCAGTGGGATTGGTCCCTGCAGCCCTGACTTGCTCACTGCGACTTGCCCTCCGCAGACCTGACCCGCTCACTGCGACCTGGCGCCCCGCAGCCATGACCCGCTCAGGGGGTCCGGCCCCCCGCAGCCATGACCCGCTCACTGCGACTTGCCCCCCGCAGCCGTGACTCGCTGACAGGGTCTTGCGCCCGCAGCCCTGACCCGCTCACTGCGACTTGCCCCCCGCAGCCCTGACCCGCTCACAGGGACTGGCCCCCGCAGCCCTGACCCGCTCACAGGGACTCTCCGCCGCAGCCCAGACTCGCTCACAGGGACAGGCGCCCGGCAGCCCGGACCCGCTCACTGCGACCTGCCCCCCTGCAGTCCTGTCCCTCTGACAGGGACATGCCCCCGCAGCCCTGACCCGCTCACAGGGACTGGCCCACGCATCCCTTACCTGCTCACAGGGACTGGCCTCCCGCAACCCTGACCCGCTCACGGCGACTTGCCCCCCGCATCCCTGACCCGCTCACAGGGATTCGCCCCCCGCAGCCTTGACCCGCTCACTGCGACTTGCGCCCCGCAGCCCTGACTTGCGCACTGCGACTTGCCCCCCGCTGCCCTGACCCGCTCACTGCGACTTGCCCTCCGCAGCCCTGACCCGCTCACTGCGACTTGCCCCCCGCAGTCCTGAACCGCTCAAAGCGACTTGCCCCCCGCAGCCCTGACCCGCTCACTGCGACTTGCCCCCCGCAGTCCTGAACCACTCAAAGCGACTTGCCCCCCGCAGCCCTGACCCGCTCACTGCGACACTGCCCCCCGCAGCCCTGACCCGCTCACTACGACACTGCCCCCCGCAGCCCTGACACGCTCACTGAGACTTGCCCCCCGCAGTCCTGACCCACTCACTGCGACTCTCCACCCGCAGCCCTTACCCGCTCACTGCGACTTGCCCCCGGCAGCCCTGACACGCTCACTGCGACACTGCCCCCCGCAGTCCTGACCCCCTCAGTGGGACTGGTCCCTGCAGCCCTGAACTGCTCACTGCGACTTGCCCCCTGCAGACCTGACCCATTTCACTGCGACTTGCCCCCCGCAGCCCTGATCCGCTCACAGCGACTGGCCCCGGCAGCCCTGACCCGCTCACTGCGACTTGCCCCCCGCAGTCCTGTCCCGCTGACAGGGACTTGCCCCCCCGCAGTCCTCACCCGCTGACTGCGACTTGCCCTCCGCAGTCCTGACCCGCTCACTGCGACTGGCGACCCGCTCACTGCGACTTGCCGCCCGCAGCCCTGACTTGCTCACTGCGACTTGCCCTCCGCAGACCTGACCCGCTCACTGCGACCTGGCCCCCCGCAGCCATGACCCGCTCAGGGGGTCCGGCTCCCCGCAGCCATGACCCGCTCACTGCGACTTGCCCCCCGCAGCCGTGACTCGCTGACAGGGACTTGCGCCCGCAGCCCTGACCCGCTCACTGCGACTTTCCCCCCCGCAGCCCTGACCCGCTCACAGGGACTGGCCCCCGCAGCCCTGACCCGCTCACAGGGACTCTCCGCCGCAGCCCAGACTCGCTCACAGGGACAGGCGCCCGGCAGCCCTGACCCGCTCACTGCGACCTGCCCCCCTGCAGTCCTGTCCCGCTGACAGGGACATGCCCCCGCAGCCCTGACCCGCTCACTGCGACTTGCCCCCCGCAGCCCTGACTTGCTCACTGCGACTTGCCCTCCGCAGACCTGACCCGCTCGCTGCGACCTGGCCCCCCGCAGCCATGACCCGCTCAGGGGGTCCGGCCCCCCGCAGCCATGACCCGCTCACTGCGACTTGCCCCCCGCAGCCGTGACTCGCTGACAGGGACTTGCGCCCGCAGCCCTGACCCGCTCACTGCGACTTGCCCCCCGCAGCCCTGACCCGCTCACAGGGACTGGCCCCTGCAGCCCTGACCCGCTCACAGGGACTCTCCGCCGCAGCCCAGACTCGCTCACAGGGACAGGCGCCCGGCAGCCCGGACCCGCTCACTGCGACCTGCCCCCCTGCAGTCCTGTCCCGCTGACAGGGACATGCCCCCGCAGCCCTGACCCGCTCACAGGGACTGGCCCACGCATCCCTTACCTGCTCACAGGGACTGGCCGGAAAGAGGTTGCAGTGACTGGGGGAAATGGGTTGCAGTGACTGTGGGAAATGTGTTGGAGTGACCTAGGGAAATGGGATGCAGTGAGTGAGGGAAATGAGTTGCAGTGCCTGAGTGAAATGGGCTGCAGTGCCTGTGTCAAATGGGCTGCAGTGCCTGAGTGAAATGGGCGGCAGTGCCTGAGTGAAATGGGCGGCAGTGCCTGAGTGAAATGGGCGGCAGTGCCTGAGTGAAATGGGCTGCAGTGCCTGAGTGAAATGGGCTGCAGTGCCTGAGTGAAATGGGCTGCAGTGCCTGAGTGAAATGGGATGCAGTGACTGAGTGAAATGGGATGCAGTGACTGAGTGAAATGGGATGCTGTGACTGAGGGAAATGGGATGCAGTGACTGTGGGAATTGGGTTGCAGTGACTATAGGAAAAGGTTGCAGTGACTGAGGGAAATGTGACGCAGTGACTGAGGGAAATGGGAGGCAGTGACTATGGGAAATGGGATGCACTGACTGAGGGAGATGAGGTGCTCAGACTGAGTGAAATGTGATGCAGTGACTGAGGGAAATGTGACGCAGTGACTGAGGGAAAGGAGATGCAGTGACTGACTGAAATGGGAGGAAGTGACTGACTGAAATGGGAGGCAGTGACTGAGTGAAATGGGAGGCAGTGACTGAGTGAAGTGGGAGGCAGTGACTGAGTGAAATGTGATGCAGTCACCGAGTGAAATGTGATGCAGTCACTGAGGGAAATGAGATGCAGTGACTGAGGAAGGGACATGCAGTGACTGAGTGAAATGGGGTGCTGAGATTCGGTGAAATGTGATGCAGTGACTGAGTGAAATGGGATGCAGTCACTGAGTGAAATGGGATGCAGTCACTGAGGGAAATGAAATGCAGGGACAGAGGGTTATGAGACGCAGTGACTGAATGAAATGCGATGCAGTGACTGTGGGAAAGGAGATGCAGTGACTGGGGGAAATAGGTTGCAGTGACTGGGGGAAATGGGTTGCAGTGACTGTGGGAAATGGGTTGCAGTGACTGAGGGAAATGGGATGCAGTGACTGAGTGAAATTGGCTTCAGTGCCTGAGTGAAATGGGCTGCAGCGCCTGAGTGAAATGGGCTGCAGCGCCTGAGTGAAATGGGATGCAGTGACTGAGGGATAATGGGATGCAGTGACTGATGGAAATGGGATGCACTGACTGAACGAAATGAGATGCAGTGACTGAGGGAAATGAGATGCAGTGACTGAGGGAAATGAGATGCAGTGACAGAGGGAAATGAGATGCAGTGACTGAGGGACAGGTGGTGTCGTGACTGAGGGACAGGAGGTGCCGTGACTGTGGGAAATGAGATGCCGTGACTGTGGGAAATGAGATGCAGTGACTGTGGGAAATGAGATGCAGTGACTGTGGGAAATGGGTTGCAGTGACTGTGAGAAAAGTTTGCAGTGACTGTGGGAAAAGGGAGGCAGTGACTGAGTTTAATGTGATGCAGTGACTGAGTGAAATGGGATGCAGTGACTGAATGAAATGGGATGCAGTGACTGTGGGAAATGTGATGCAGTGACTGAGGGAAATGTGATGCAGTGACTGAGTGAAATGGGACGCAGTGACTGAGGGTAATGGGACGCAGTGACTGAGGGAAGTGAGATGCAGTGACTGAGGGAAAGGAGATGCAGTGACTGTGGGAAATGAGATGCAGTGCCTGAGTGAAATGGGATGCACTGCCTGAGTGAAATGGGATGCTGTGACTGAGTAAAATAGGATGCAGTGACTGTGGGAAATGAGTTGCAGTGACTGTACGAAAAGGTTGCAGTGACTGAAGGATTTGGGATGCAGTGACTGAGGGAAATGGAATGCAGTGACTGAGGAAAGGACATGCAGGAAATATGGGAAATGGGTTGCACTGACTGAGTGAGATGGGGTGCTCAGACGGAGTGAAATGTGATGCAGTGACTGAGGGAAAGGAGATGCAGTGACTGTGGGAAATGGAATGCTGTTACTGAGGGTAATGGGATGCTGTGACTGAGTGTATTGGGATGCTGTGACTGAGAGAAATGGGATGCTGTGACTGTGGGAATTGGTTTGCTGTGACTGTGGGAAACGTTTGCTGCGACTGTGGGAAACGGGAGGCAGTGACTGAGGGAAACGGGAGGCAGTGACTGAGTGAAGTGGGAGGCAGTGACTGAGTGAAGTGGAATGCAGTGACTGAGGGAAATTGGATGCAGTGACTGAGGGAAATGGGAGGTAGTGACTGACTGAAATGGGATGCAGTGACTGGGTGAAATGGGATGCAGTGACTGAGTGAAATGTGATGCAGTGACTTAGTGCAATGGGATGCAGTGACTGAGTGAAATGGGAGGCAGTGACTGTGGGGAGTAGGGTGTGGTGACTGATGGAAATTGATTCACTGTCTCAGTTGAACAGGTTTCACTCTCTCTGTTAAATGGGATGCAGTGACTGAGTGAAATGGGATGCAGTGACTGAGTGAAATGGGTTGCAGTGACTGAGTGAAATGGGATGCAGTGACTGAGTGATAATGGGATGCAGTGACTGATGGAAATGGGATGCAGTGACTGAGTGAAATGGGATGCAGTGACTGAGGGAAATGGGATGCAGTGACTGAGGGAAATGGGAGGCAGTGACTGAGGGAAATGGGAGGCAGTGACTGTGGGAAATGGGATGCACTGACTGAGTGAGATGGGGTGCTCAGACTGAGTGAAATGTGATGCAGTGACTGAGTGAAATGTGATGCAGTGACTGAGGGAAAGGAGATGCAGTGACTGACTCAAATGGGAGGTAGTGACTGACTGAAATGGGAGGCAGTGACTGAGTGAAGTGGGAGGCAGTGACTGAGTGAAGTGGGAGGCAGTGACTGAGTGAAGTGGGATGCAGTGACTGTGGGTAATGGGATGCAGTGACTGAGGCTAATTAGATGCAGTGACTGAGTGAAATGGGATGCAGTGACTGAGTGAAATGAGATGCACAGATTGTGTGAAATGGGATGCACTGATTGTGTGAAATGGGATGCAGTGACTCTGTCAAATGGGACGCAGTGACTCAGTGAAATGTGATTCACTCACTGAGTGAAATGTGATTCCGTCACTGAGTGAAATATGATGCACTCACTGAGTGTACTGTCATTCAGTCACGAGTAAACTGTGATTCAGTCACTGAGTGAACTGTGATGCAGTCACTGAGTGAAATAGGATGCAGTGACTGAGTGAAATGGGATGCAGTGACTGAGTGACATGAGTTGCAGTGACAGAGGTACTGGGAAGGAGTTTCTGAGTTAATAGGGCATCAGTGCCCGATTGGGCATGGGGTGCAGTGACTGAGGGAAATGGGATGCAGTGACTGAGGGAAATGGATGCAGTGACTGAGTGACATGAGTTGCAGTGACAGAGGGACATGGGATGCAGTGACTTAGGGACATGGGATGCAGTGACTGAGGGATATGGGATGCAGTGACACACGGACATGGGATGCAGTGACACACGGACATGGATGCACTGACTGAGGGAATTATGATGCAGTGACTGCGTGAAATGGGATGCAGTGACTGAGTGAAATGCGATGCAGTCACTGAGTGCAATGTGATGCAGTGACTGAGTGAAATGTGATGCAGTGACTGCTTGAAATGGGATGCATCACTGAGTGCAATGGGATGCAGTGAATGGGTGAAATGGGATGCAGTGAATGATGGAAATTGGATGTAGTGAAAGAGTGACATGAGCTGCAGTGTCTGATGTAAAAGTGATGCAGTGACTGAGGGAAATGGGATGCAGTGACTGAGGGAAATGGATGAATGGGCCCCGCAGCCCTGCCCTGCTCACAGGGACTGCCCCTGCAGCCCTGACCCGCTCACAGCGACTTGCCCTCCCACAGTCCTGTCCCGCTCACAGCGTACTGCCCCCCGCAGCCATGTCCCGCTCACAGGGACTGGCCGCCGCAGCCCTGACCCGCTCACAGGGACTGGCCCCCGCAGCCCTGGCCCCGACAGCCCTGACCCGCTCACAGGGACTGGCCCCCGCAGCCCTGACACGCTCACAGGGACTGGACCCCGCAGCCCTGTCCCGCTCACAGCGGACTGGGCCCCGCAGCCCGGTCCCGCTCACAGGGACTGGTCCCCGCACCCCTGTCCCGCTCATAGGGACTGGGCCCCGCACCCCTGTCCCGCTCACAGGGACTGGGACCCGCAGCCCTGCCCTGCTCACAGGGACTGTCCCCGCAGCCCTTACCCGTTGACAGGTGCTGGCCCCCGCAGCCCTGACCTGCTCACAGCGACTTGCCCCCCGACAGTCCTGTCCCGCTCACAGCGTACTACCCCCCGCAGCCCTGATCCGCTCACAGTGAACAACCCCCCGTAGCCCTGACCCGCTCACAGGGACTAGGCCCCGCTGCCCTGTCCCGCTCAGAGGGACTGGTCCCCGCAGCCCGGACCCGCTCGCAGCGTACTGCCCCTGGCAGCCGTGTCCCGCTCACAGTGTACTGCCCCCAGCAGCCCTCACCCGCTCACAGGGACTGCCCCCCGTAGCTGTGGCCCACTAACAAGGACTGGCCCTCAGCAGTCCTGTCCCGCTCACAGCGTACTGCACGCGGCAGCCGTGTCCTGCTCACATTGTACTGCCCCCCGCAGCCCTGTCCCGCTCACAGGGACTGGGCCCAACAGCCCTGACCCGCTCACAGGGACTGGGCCCCGCGGCCCTGACCCGCTCACAGCGTACTGCCCCCCGCAGCCGTGTCCCGCTCACAGGGACTGGCCCGCGCTGCCCTGTCCCGCTCACACCAACTTGCCCCCCGCAGTCCTGTCCCGCTCACAGCGTACTGCCCCCTGCAGCCGTGTCCCGCTCACAGGTACTGGCCCCCGCAGCCCTGTCCCGCTCACTGCGTACTGCCCCCCGCAGCCCTGAACCGCTCACAGTTACTGCCCCCCGCAGCCGTGTCCCGATAACAGGGACTGGGCCCCGCAGCCCTGTCCCGCTCACAGGGACTGGGCCCCGCAGCCCTGACCCACTAACAGGGACTGGGCCCCGCAGCCCTGTCCCGCTCACAGCGTACTGCCCCCGGCAGCCCTGACCCGCTCACAGGTACTGCCCCCCGCAGCCGTGACCCGCTAACAAGGACTGGGCCCCGCAGCCCTGACCCGCTCACAGCGCACTGCCCCCTGCAGCCTTGTCCCCCTCACAGCGGACTGGGCCTCTCAGCCATGTCCCGCTCACAGGGACTGGGCCCCGGAGCACTGTCCCGCTCACAGCGACTGGCCCCCGCAGCCCTGACCCACTAACGGAGACTTGCCCCCGCAGCCCTGACCCGCTCACAGCGTACTGCCTCCCGCAGCCGTGGCACGCTCACAGGGACTGGCCCCCACAGCCCTGATCTGCTCACAGGGACTGGGCCCTGCAGCCCTGTCCCGCTCACAGCGTACTGCCCCCAGCAGCCCTGACCCGCTCACAGGGACTGCCCCCCGTAGCTGTGGCCCACTAACAGGGACTGGCCCTCAGCTGTACTGCCCCCCGCAGCCGTGTCCTGCTCACAGCGGACTGGACCCCGCAGCCCTGTCCCGCTCACAGGGACTGGGCCCTGCAGCGCTGTCCCGATTACAGTGTACTGCCCCCCGCAGCCCTGTCCTGCTCACAGGGACGAGCCACCGCAGACGTTTCCCGCTCACAGGGTCTGGCCCCCGCAGCCCTGACCCGCTCACAGGGACTGGGCCCTGCAGCCCTGACCCGCTCACAGGGACTGGGCCCCGCAGCCCTGACCCGCTCACAGCAGACTGGGCCCCGCAGCCCTGTCCTGCTCACAGGGTATTGCCCCCCCGCAGCCGTGTCCCGCTCACAGGGACGGGCCCCCGCAGCCCTGACCCGCTCACAGGAATTGGGCCTCGCAGCCCTGTCCCGCTCACAGGGACTGGGCCCCTCAGCCCTGTCCCGCTGACGGGGATGGGCCCCACAGCCCTGACCCGCTCACAGGGACTGGCCCCCAGCAGTCCTGACCCGCTGACAGCGACTTGCCCCCCGCAGCCCTGTCCCACTCACAGGGACTGGGCCCTGCAGCGCTGTCCCGCTTACAGTGTCCTGCCCCCATCAGCTATGACCCGCTCACAGGGACTGGGCCCCGGAGCACTGTCCCGCTCACAGCGACTGGCCCCCGCAGCCGTATCCTGCTCACAGCGGACTGGACTCTGCAGCCCTGTCCCGCTCACAGGGACTAGCCACCTCAGACGTTTCCCGCTCACAGGGTCTGGCCCCCACAGCCCTGACCCGCTCAGAGGGACTGGGCCCAACAGCCCTGACCCGCTCACAGGGGCTGGGCCCCGCAGCCCTGTCCCTCTCACAGGGACTGGGCCCTGCAGTCCTGTCCCACTAACAGCGTACTGCCCCCCGCAGCCGTGTCCCGCTCACAGGGACGGGCCCCCGCAGCCCTGACCCGCTGACAGGGCCTGGCCCCCAGCAGTTCGGACCCGCTCACAGCGTACTGCCCCCCCGCAGCCGTGTCACACAAAAATGGACTGGGGCCCGGAGCACTGTCCCGCTCACAGCGACTGGCCCCCGCAGCCCTGACCCACTAACAGAGATTGGCCCCCGCAGCCCTGACCCGCTCACAGCGTACTGCCCCCGACAGCCGTGTCCCGCTCACAGCGGACTGGGCCCCGCAGCCCTGTCCCGCTCACAGCGTATTGCCCCCCGCCGCCCTGACCCGCTCACAGGGACCCTGGCCCCGCCACCCTGACCCGCTCACAGCGGCCTGGGCCCCGAATCCCTGACCCGCTCGCAGCGGCCTGGGCCCGGGCGCCCTGACCCGCTCGTAGCCGCCTGCCCCCGCCGCCCTGACAGGCTCGCAGCGGCCTGCCCCCACCGCCCTGACCCGCTGGCAGAGACTGGGCCCCGCCGCCCTGACCCGCTCACAGTGGCCTGGGCACCGAAGCCCTGACCCGCTCACAGCGTATTGCCCCCTGCAGTCCTGACCCGCTCACAGCGGCCTGCCCACTCAGTCCTGACCCGCTGGCAGGGACTGGGCCCCGGCGCCCTGAACCGCTCGTAGCCGCCTGCCCCCGCCGCCCTGACCCGCTCACAGGGACTGTGTCCCGCAGCCCTGATCCGCTCACAGCAACTTGCCCCCTGCAGCCCTGAACCGCTCACAGGGACTGCGCTCCGCAGCCCTGTCCCGCTCACAGCGGCCTTCCCCCGCCGCCCTCACCCGCTCACAGTGGCCTGCCCCCGCAGCCCTGTTCCGCTCACATCGTATTGCCCCCTGCAGTCCTGTCATGCTCACAGGGAGCGGGGCCCCGCTGCCCTGTCCGGCTCACAGCGGCCTGCCCCCGCCGCCCTGAGCCGATCGCAGCGACCTGCCCCCGCAGCCCTGACCCCCTCACAGGTACTGGCCCCCGCAGCCCTGACCCGCTCACAGGGACTGTCCCCCGCAGCCCTGACCCGCCCCCGCAGCCCTGTCGCGCTGACAGGGACTGGGCCCCTCCTCCCTGAACCGCTCGCAGTGGCTTGGGTCCCGAAGCCCTGACCCGCTCACAGCGGCCTGGGCCCCGCAGCCCTGACCCGCTCACAGCGGCCTGACCCCTGCGCCTTGACCCGCTCACAGCGGCCTGCCCCCGCCGCCCTGACCCGCTGACAGGGACTGGGCCCCGCAGCCCTGACCCGCTCACAGCGGCCTGGGCCCCGAAGCCCTGACCCGCTCACAGTGGCCTGGGCCCCGAAGCCCTGACCCGCTCACAGCGGCTTGCCCCTGCAGCCCTGTCCCTCTGACAGGGAGTGGGTTACCCAGCCCTGTCCCGCTCACAGGGACTGGGCCCCGCTACCCTGTCCCGCTCACAGCGTATTGCACCCTGCAGTCCTGTCCTGCTCAAAGCGACTTGCCCCCGCCGCCCTGTCCCGCTCACAGCGTACTGACCCTGCAGCCTTGTCCCGCTCACAGGGACTGGCCCCGGACCACTGTCCCGCTCACAGCGACTGGCCCCCGCAGCCCTGACCCACTAACAGGGACTGGCCTCCGCAGCCCTGACCCACTCACAGCGTACTGCCCCCGACAGCTGTGTCCCGCTCACAGCGGACTGGGCCCTGCAGCGCTGTCCCGCTTAGAGTGTACTGCCCCCCGCAGTCCTGTCCCGCTCACAGGGACTAGCCACCGCAGACATTTCCCGCTCACAGGGTCTGGCCCCCGCAGCCCTGACCCGCTCACAGGGACTGGGCCCAACAGCCCTGACCCGCTCACAGGGACTGGGCCCTGCAGCCCTGTCCCACTCACAACGTACTGCCCCCCGCAGCCGTGTCCCGCTCACAGCAGATTGGGCCCCCGCAGCCCTGACCCGCTCACAGCTTACTGCCCCCAGCAGCCGTGTCCCGCCCACAGGGACTGGCCCGCGCAGCCCTGTCCTGCTCACAGTGGACTGGGCCCCGCAGCCCTGTCCCGCTCACAAGGTATTGCCCCCTGCAGCTGTGTCCCGCTCACAGGGCCTGGCCCCCAGCAGTCCTGACCCGCTCACAGCGACTTGCCCCCCGCAGCCCTGTCCCGCTCACAGCGTACTGCCCCCCGCAGCCGTGTCCCGCTCACAGCGTACTGCCCCCCGCAGCCGTGTCCCGCTTACAGGGTCTGGCCCCCGGAGCCCTGACCCACTCACAGGGCCTTCGCCCCGCAGTCCTGACCCGCTCACAGCGACTTGCCCCCTGCAGTCCTGACCCGCTCACAGCGTTCTGACCCCCGCAGCCCTGTCCCGCTCACAGTGACTGGCCCCCGCAGCCCTGACCCGCTCACAGAGACTTGCCCCCCGCAGTCCTGTCCCGCTCACAGCTGACTGCCCCCCGCAGCCGTGTCCCGCCCACAGGTACTGGGCCCTGCAGCCCTGTCCCACTCACAAGGTATTGCCCCCTGCAGCCGTGTCCCGCTCATAGGGACGGGCCCCCGCAGCCCTGACCCGCTCACAGGGCCTGGCCCCCCGCAGTCCTGACCCGCTCACAGCGACTTGCCCCCTGCAGTCCTGACCCGCTCACAGCGTACTGACCCCCGCAGCCCTGACCCACTAACACGGACGGGCCCGCGCAGTCCTGTCCCGCTCACAGCGGACTGGGCTCCGCAGCCCTGTCCCGCTCACAAGGTATTGCCCCCCGCAGCCCTGTCCCGCTCCCAGACTGGCCCCCGCAGCCCTGTCGCGCTGACAGGGACTGGGCCCCGCCTCCTTGTCCCGCTCAAAGTTACTTGCCCCCGCAGCCCTGACCCACTCACAGTGACTTTCCCCCTCAGTCCTGACCCCCTCACAGGGACTGTCCCCCGCAGCCCTGACCCGCTCCCGGACTGGCCCCCGCAGCCCTGTCGCGCTGACAGGGACCGGGCCACGCCGCCCTGACCTGCTCACAGTGGCCTGGGCCCCGCCGCCCTGACCCGCTCACGGCGGCCTGCCCCCTCAGTCCTGACCCGCTCGCAGTGGCCTGGGCCCCGAAGCCCTGACCCGCTCGCAGCGGCCTGCCCCCGCCGCCCTGACCCGCTTGCAGCGGCCTGGGCCCTGCCGCCCTGACCCGCTCACCGCGGCCTGGGCCCTGCAGACCTGTGCCGCTCACAGCGGCCTGAACCCTGCGCCTTGACCCGCTCACAGCAGCCTGCCCCCGCTGCCCTGACCCGCTGACAGGTACACTGGGCCCCGCAGCCGTGAGCCGCTCACAGCGGCCTGGGCCCCGAAGCCCTGACCCGCTCACAGCGGCTTGCCCCTGCAGCCCTGTCCCTCTGACAGGGACTGGGCCCCCCAGCCCTGTCCCGCTCACAGGGACTGGGCCCCGCAGCCCTGACCCGCGCACAGCGGCCTGTGCCCCGCACCCCTGACCCGCTCACAGCGACTTGCCCCCTGCGCCTTGACCCGCTCACAGCGTATTGCCCCCTGCAGTCCAGACCCGCTGACAGCGACTTGCCCCCGCAGCCCTGTCCCGCTCACAGCGTATTGCCCCCCGCCGCCCTGACCCGCTCACAGGGATTGGCCCCCGCAGCCCTGACCTGCTCACAGGGACCCTGGCCCCGCTGCCCTGACCCGCTCAGAGCGGCCTGGGCCCCCCAGCCCTGTCCTGCTCACAGGGACCCTGGCCCCGCTGCCCTGACCCGCTCGCAGTGGCCTGGGCCCCGAAGCCCTGACCCGCTCACAGCGTATTGCCCACTGCAGTCCCGACCCGCTCACAGTCGCCTGCCCACTCAGTCCTGACCCGCTCATAGGGACTGGCCCCCCACAGCCCTGTCCCGCTCACAGCGGCTCGCTCCCGCAGCCCTGACCCGCTCACAGCGACTGGCCCCAGCAGCCCTGACCCGCTCACAGCGACTTGCCCCCTCCAGTCCTGTCGTGCTCGCAGCGACTTGCCCCGCAGCCCTGACCTGCTCACAGGGACTGGCCCCCACAGCCCTGTCGCGCTCACAGCGACTTGCCCCCTGCAGTCCTGTCGCGCTCACAGTGACTTGCCCCGTCATTCCTGTCCCACTGACGGGGGCCGGCCCCCGCAGCCCTGTCCCACTGACGGGGGCCGGCCCCCGCAGCCCAGACCCGCTCACGGGGTCCGGCCCCCGCAGCCCTGTCGCGCTGACGGCGTCCGGCCCCCGAAGCCCTGTCGCGCGGACAGGGTTTGGCCTCCATAGCCCTGTCCCACTCATAGGGACTGGCCCCCGCGGCCCAGACCTGCTCACAGGGACTGGCCCCCGCAGCCCTGTCCCGCTTACAGGGACTTGGCCCCGCAGCCCTGACCCGCTCACAGGGACTGGCCCCTGCAGCCCTGACCCGCGCTCAGGGACTGGCCCCCGCAGCCCTGACCCGCTCACAGCGATTTGCCCCCGCAGCTCTGTCCCGCTGACAGGGACTCGCCCCCGCAGCTCTGTCCCGCTGACAGGGACTAGTCCCCTCAGCCCTGTCCCGCAGACAGGGACTGGCCCCCTCAGCCCTGTCCCGCTGACAGGGACTGGCCCTCGCAGCCCAGTCCCGCTGACAGGGACTGGCCCCCGCATCCCTGACCCGCTGACAGGGACTGGCCCCCGCAGCCCTGTCCCGCTGACAGGGACTGGACCCCGCAGCCCTGTCCCGCTTACAGGGACTTGGCCCCGCAGCCCTGACCCGCTGACAGGGACTGGCCCCCGCAGCCCTGTCCCGCTGACAGGGACTGGACCCCGCAGCCCTGTCCCGCTGACAGGGACTGGACCCCGCAGCCCTGTCCCGCTGACAGGGACTGGTCCCCGCAGACCTGTCCCGCTCACAGGGACTGGCCCCCGCAGACCTGTCCCGCTGACAGGGACTGGCCCCCACAGCCCTGTCCCGCTGACAGGGACTGGCCCCCGCAGTCCTGTCCCGCTGACAGGGACTGGCACCTGCAACGCTGTCCCGCTGACAGGGACTGGCCCCCGCATCCCTGACCCGCTCACAGGGACTGGCACCCACAGCCCTGACCCGCTCACAGCAATTTGCCCCCTGCAGTCCTGTCCTGCAGACAGGGACTGGCCCCCGCTGCCCTGTCCCACTGACAGTGACTGGCCACCGCACTCCTGTCCCGCTCACAGCGGTTTGCCCCCGCACTCCTGTCCCGCTCACAGCGGTTTGCCCCATGCAGTCCAGTCACGCTCACAGCGACTTGCTCCCTCAGTCCTGACCCGCTCATCGGGCCTGACCCCCGCAGCCCTGACCCGCTCACAGCGATTTGTCACCCGCAGCCCTGACCCGCTCACAGGGACTGGCAGCCGCAGCTGTGACCCGCTAACAGGTACTGGCACCCACAGCCCTGACCCGCTCACAGCGGCTGGCCCCCCGCAGCCCTGTCCTGCTGACAGCGACTTTCCCCCGCAGCCCTGTCCCGCTGAAGCGACTTACCCCTGCAGCCCTGACCCGCTCACAGGTTTGGCCCCCGCATTGCTGTCGCTGTCACAGCAGCTGGCCCCCGCAGGCCTGACCGGCTCGCAGCGATTTGCCCCCAGCAGTCCTGTCGCGCTCTCAGGAACTGGCCCCTGCAGCCCTGTCCAGCTGACAGCAACGGGCCCCCGCAGTCCTGACCTGCTCACAGGGACTGGCCCCCGCAGCCCTGACCCGCTCCCGGACTGTCCCCCGCACCCCTGTCCTGCTCACAGGGACTGGGCCCCGCCTCCCTGACCCGCTCGCAGTAAACTGGGCCCCGCAGCCCTGATCCGCTCACAGCGGCCGGCCCCCACCGCCCTGACCCGCTCACAGCAGCCTGCCCCCACCACCCTGACCTGCTCACAGCGGCCTGCCACCTCCGCCCTGTCCCACTCAGTGTATTGCCCCCCGCAGCCCTGACCCGCTCACAGCGGCCTGGGCCCCGCAGCCCTGTGCCGCTCACAGGGACTGGGCCCCGCAGCCCTGTCCCGCTTACAGGGACTGGGCCCCGCAGCCCAGACCCGCTCACAGGGACTGGGCCCCGCAGCCCTGTCCCACTGACAGGGACTGGCCCTGCAGCCCAGACCCGCTCACAGGGACTGAACCCCGCAACCCTGGCCCGCTCACAGCGACTTGCGCCCCGCTGTCTGGACCCGCTCACAGCGACTTGCCCTCCGCAGCCCTGTCCCTCTCACAGGGACTGTGCCACGCCGCCCTGTCGCACTGACAGGGACTGGGCCCCGCCTCCTTGTCCCGCTCAAAGTTACTTGCCCCCGCAGCCCTGACCCGCTCACAGTGACTTTCCCCCTCAGTCCTGACCCCCTCACAGGGACTGTCCCCCGCAGCCCTGACCCGCTCGCAGTGGCCTGGGCCCCGAAGCCCTGACCCGCTCGCAGCGGCCTGCCCCCGCCGCCCTGACCCGCTTGCAGCGGCCTGGGCCCTGCCGCCCTGACCCGCTCACCGCGGCCTGGGCCCTGCAGACCTGTGCCGCTCACAGCGGCCTGAACCCTGCGCCTTGACCCGCTCACAGCAGCCTGCCCCCGCTGCCCTGACCCGCTGACAGGTACACTGGGCCCCGCAGCCGTGAGCCGCTCACAGCGGCCTGGGCCCCGAAGCCCTGACCCGCTCACAGCGGCTTGCCCCTGCAGCCCTGTCCCTCTGACAGGGACTGGGCCCCCCAGCCCTGTCCCGCTCACAGGGACTGGGCCCCGCAGCCCTGACCCGCGCACAGCGGCCTGTGCCCCGCACCCCTGACCCGCTCACAGCGACTTGCCCCCTGCGCCTTGACCCGCTCACAGCGTATTGCCCCCTGCAGTCCAGACCCGCTGACAGCGACTTGCCCCCGCAGCCCTGTCCCGCTCACAGCGTATTGCCCCCCGCCGCCCTGACCCGCTCACAGGGATTGGCCCCCGCAGCCCTGACCTGCTCACAGGGACCCTGGCCCCGCTGCCCTGACCCGCTCAGAGCGGCCTGGGCCCCCCAGCCCTGTCCTGCTCACAGGGACCCTGGCCCCGCTGCCCTGACCCGCTCGCAGTGGCCTGGGCCCCGAAGCCCTGACCCGCTCACAGCGTATTGCCCACTGCAGTCCCGACCCGCTCACAGTCGCCTGCCCACTCAGTCCTGACCCGCTCATAGGGACTGGCCCCCCACAGCCCTGTCCCGCTCACAGCGGCTCGCTCCCGCAGCCCTGACCCGCTCACAGCGACTGGCCCCAGCAGCCCTGACCCGCTCACAGCGACTTGCCCCCTCCAGTCCTGTCGTGCTCGCAGCGACTTGCCCCGCAGCCCTGACCTGCTCACAGGGACTGGCCCCCACAGCCCTGTCGCGCTCACAGCGACTTGCCCCCTGCAGTCCTGTCGCGCTCACAGTGACTTGCCCCGTCATTCCTGTCCCACTGACGGGGGCCGGCCCCCGCAGCCCTGTCCCACTGACGGGGGCCGGCCCCCGCAGCCCAGACCCGCTCACGGGGTCCGGCCCCCGCAGCCCTGTCGCGCTGACGGCGTCCGGCCCCCGAAGCCCTGTCGCGCGGACAGGGTTTGGCCTCCATAGCCCTGTCCCACTCATAGGGACTGGCCCCCGCGGCCCAGACCTGCTCACAGGGACTGGCCCCCGCAGCCCTGTCCCGCTTACAGGGACTTGGCCCCGCAGCCCTGACCCGCTCACAGGGACTGGCCCCTGCAGCCCTGACCCGCGCTCAGGGACTGGCCCCCGCAGCCCTGACCCGCTCACAGCGATTTGCCCCCGCAGCTCTGTCCCGCTGACAGGGACTCGCCCCCGCAGCTCTGTCCCGCTGACAGGGACTAGTCCCCTCAGCCCTGTCCCGCAGACAGGGACTGGCCCCCTCAGCCCTGTCCCGCTGACAGGGACTGGCCCTCGCAGCCCAGTCCCGCTGACAGGGACTGGCCCCCGCATCCCTGACCCGCTGACAGGGACTGGCCCCCGCAGCCCTGTCCCGCTGACAGGGACTGGACCCCGCAGCCCTGTCCCGCTTACAGGGACTTGGCCCCGCAGCCCTGACCCGCTGACAGGGACTGGCCCCCGCAGCCCTGTCCCGCTGACAGGGACTGGACCCCGCAGCCCTGTCCCGCTGACAGGGACTGGACCCCGCAGCCCTGTCCCGCTGACAGGGACTGGTCCCCGCAGACCTGTCCCGCTCACAGGGACTGGCCCCCGCAGACCTGTCCCGCTGACAGGGACTGGCCCCCACAGCCCTGTCCCGCTGACAGGGACTGGCCCCCGCAGTCCTGTCCCGCTGACAGGGACTGGCACCTGCAACGCTGTCCCGCTGACAGGGACTGGCCCCCGCATCCCTGACCCGCTCACAGGGACTGGCACCCACAGCCCTGACCCGCTCACAGCAATTTGCCCCCTGCAGTCCTGTCCTGCAGACAGGGACTGGCCCCCGCTGCCCTGTCCCACTGACAGTGACTGGCCACCGCACTCCTGTCCCGCTCACAGCGGTTTGCCCCCGCACTCCTGTCCCGCTCACAGCGGTTTGCCCCATGCAGTCCAGTCACGCTCACAGCGACTTGCTCCCTCAGTCCTGACCCGCTCATCGGGCCTGACCCCCGCAGCCCTGACCCGCTCACAGCGATTTGTCACCCGCAGCCCTGACCCGCTCACAGGGACTGGCAGCCGCAGCTGTGACCCGCTAACAGGTACTGGCACCCACAGCCCTGACCCGCTCACAGCGGCTGGCCCCCCGCAGCCCTGTCCTGCTGACAGCGACTTTCCCCCGCAGCCCTGTCCCGCTGAAGCGACTTACCCCTGCAGCCCTGACCCGCTCACAGGTTTGGCCCCCGCATTGCTGTCGCTGTCACAGCAGCTGGCCCCCGCAGGCCTGACCGGCTCGCAGCGATTTGCCCCCAGCAGTCCTGTCGCGCTCTCAGGAACTGGCCCCTGCAGCCCTGTCCAGCTGACAGCAACGGGCCCCCGCAGTCCTGACCTGCTCACAGGGACTGGCCCCCGCAGCCCTGACCCGCTCCCGGACTGTCCCCCGCACCCCTGTCCTGCTCACAGGGACTGGGCCCCGCCTCCCTGACCCGCTCGCAGTAAACTGGGCCCCGCAGCCCTGATCCGCTCACAGCGGCCGGCCCCCACCGCCCTGACCCGCTCACAGCAGCCTGCCCCCACCACCCTGACCTGCTCACAGCGGCCTGCCACCTCCGCCCTGTCCCACTCAGTGTATTGCCCCCCGCAGCCCTGACCCGCTCACAGCGGCCTGGGCCCCGCAGCCCTGTGCCGCTCACAGGGACTGGGCCCCGCAGCCCTGTCCCGCTTACAGGGACTGGGCCCCGCAGCCCAGACCCGCTCACAGGGACTGGGCCCCGCAGCCCTGTCCCACTGACAGGGACTGGCCCTGCAGCCCAGACCCGCTCACAGGGACTGAACCCCGCAACCCTGGCCCGCTCACAGCGACTTGCGCCCCGCTGTCTGGACCCGCTCACAGCGACTTGCCCTCCGCAGCCCTGTCCCTCTCACAGGGACTGTGCCACGCCGCCCTGTCGCACTGACAGGGACTGGGCCCCGCCTCCTTGTCCCGCTCAAAGTTACTTGCCCCCGCAGCCCTGACCCGCTCACAGTGACTTTCCCCCTCAGTCCTGACCCCCTCACAGGGACTGTCCCCCGCAGCCCTGACCCGCTCACAGGGACTGGTCCCCTCAGCCCTGTCCCGCAGACAGGGACTGGCCCCCGCAGCCCTGTCCCGCTGACAGGGACTGGCCCCCGCAGCCCTGTCCCGCTGACAGGGACTGGACCCCGCAGCCCTGTCCCGCTGACAGGGACTGGTCCCCTCAGCCCTGTCCCGCTGACAGGGACTGGCCCCCGCATCCCTGACCCGCTCACAGGGACTGGCACCCACAGCCCTGACCCGCTCACAGCGATTTGCCCCCTGCAGTCCTGTCCTGCAGACAGGGACTGGCCCCCGCTGCCCTGTCCCACTGACAGTGACTGGCCCCCGCAGCCCTGACCCGCTCACAGCGATTTTCCCCCGCTGTCCTGTCCCGCTGACAGGGACTCGCCCCCACAGCCCTGTCCCGCTGACAGCGATTTGCCCGCGCAGCCCTGTCCCGCTGACAGCGATTTGCCCCCGCACTCCTGTCCCGCTGACAGCGATTTGCCCCCGCACTCCTGTCCAGCTCACAGCGGTTTGCCCCCGCACTCCTGATCCGCTCACAGCGGTTTGCCCCATGCAATCCAGTCACGCTCACAGCGACTTACTCCCTCAGTCCTGACCCGCTCATCGGGACTGACCCCCGCAGCCCTGACCCGCTCACAGCGATTTGTCACCCGCAGCCCTGACCCGCTCACAGGGACTGGCAGCTGCAGCTGTGACCCGCTAACAGGTACTGGCCCCCACAGCCCTGGCCGTCTCGCAGCGATTTGCCCCCAGCAGTCCTGTCGCGCTCTCAGGAACTGGCCCCTGCAGCCCTGTCCAGCTGACAGCAACGGGCCCCCGCAGTCCTGACCTGCTCACAGGGACTGGCCCCCGCAGCCCTGACCCGCTCCCGGACTGTCCCCCGCACCCCTGTCCCGCTCACAGGGACTGGGCCCCGCCTCCCTGACCCGCTCGCAGTGAACTGGGCCCCGCAGCCCTGTCCCGCTCACAGCGGCCGGCCCCCACCGCCCTGACCCGCTCACAGCAGCCTGCCCCCACCGCCCTGACCTGCTCACAGCGGCCTGCCACCTCCGCCCTGTCCCACTCAGTGTATTGCCCCCCGCAGCCCTGTCCCGCTCACAGCGTATTGCCCCCTGCAGTCCAGACCCGCTCACAGCGGCCTGCCCCCGCCGCCCTGACCCGCTCACAGCGGCCGGCCCCCGCCGCCCTGACCCGCTCACAGCGGCTGGCCCCCGCAACCCGGTCCCGCTCACAGCGTATTGCCCCCTGCAGTCCTGTCCCGCTCACAGGGACTGGGCCCCGCTGCCCTGTCCCGCTCACAGGGACTGGGCCCCGCTGCCCTGTCCCGCTCACAGGGACTGGGCCCCGGCGCCCTGACCCGCTCACAGCAGCCTGCCCCCGCCGCCCTGACCCGCTTGCAGCGACCTGGGCCCCGGCGCCCTGACAGGCTCGCAGCGGCCTGCCCCCGCCGCCCTGACCCGCTGGCAGGGACTGGGCCCTGCTGCCCTGACCCGCTCACAGCGGCCTGGGCCCCGCAGCCCTGACCCGCTCACAGGGACTGGCCCCCTGCAGCCAGACCCGCTCACAGTGACTGGCCCCCGCAGCCCTGACCCGCTCACAGGGACTGGTCCCCGCAGCCCTGACCCGCTCACAGGGGCTCGCCCCCACAGCCCTGACCCGCTCACGGGCTGGCCCCCTGCAGTCCTGACCCGCTCACAGGGGCTGGCCCCCTGCAGTCCTGACCCGCTCACAGGGACTGGACCCTTGCAGCCCTGACCCGCTCACACCGATTTGCCCCGTGCAGTCCTGTCCCGCTGACAGGGACTTGCCCCCGCAGCCCTGAGCCGCTCACAGGAACTGGCCCCCGCAGCCCTGACCCGCGCACGGGGACTGGCCGTCGCAGCCCTGACCCGCTCACAGCGACTTGTCCCCCGCAGCCCTGTCCCGCTGACAGCGACTTGACCCCGCAGGCCTGTCCCGCTGACAGGGACTTGCCCCCGCAGCCCTGACCCGCTGACAGGGACTGGCCCCCTGCAGTCCGACCCGCTCACAGGGACTGGCCCCCGCTGCCCTGACCCTCTCACAGGGACTGGCCCCCAGAGCCCTGACCTGCTCACAGCAACTTGCCCCTCCGTCGTGACCCGCTCACAACGACTTGTCCCCTCTGTCCTGACCCGCTCACAGCGTCTTGCCTCCCATCCCTCTGAGACAGGTCTCCCCTTGCTCAGAAACGGTCCCAATTATCCATGAACCGGAAACCCTGCCCCCTGTGCCAGCTCCTTAACCATGCATTCATCTCACCTGTCTTTCTCTGACTTAGCTCACTAAGATGTGGCACTCATGGCAACCCATAAATTATTACCCTCTCGGTCCTGCCTTTCAGCCTCTTTGCTAACTCCTTGCACATAGTCTGCAGGATGTCTTCCCTCTTTCTGCACATGTCATTGGTACCAACGTGCACCGTGGCCTCTGGCTGCTCACCCTCCCCTTTAAGAATTTGTTGCAACCAATCAGAGATGTCCTTGACCTTGCACCAGGCGAAGCAACACACAGCCCTGGTGTCTCAAATGTGGCTTCAGAATCTATGCCCCCAACGAATGAGTCTCCAACCACACTCACTCACTTGGATTTGCCTTACTCTGTCCCACAGCAGGGTGGTTTGCACTATGGACCTGGCTACTGCTGATTATATAACTGACCCACTTTAGTTTTAGATCAGTGTTAACCTTGGTTTAGTGGATAGCTAAGCACCTCAGTAGTCTACAATACAGGAGAAATACATTATAAGCTGACAGATTCTGTGACAGTCAAGAACAAGCACTGAATTGTTCTGACCTCATTTCCAACACCTGGCCCGTAGCCTTGCATGGCTTGGATTGCACTTGCACATTATAAAAAAATAAATGTAACGATGATGTGAGGGTAAGGACATGGAATTTTTTTGATATGGTCATATTCTCTCTTGTTGGAGCTGATTGCTGCTTAGCACTTGTATGGTGCAAATGTAACTTATCCTTTATCAGGCCAAGCCAGATTGTTGTCCAAGTCTCACTGTATTTTCTCATTGTTGACTTAATGTTGGTTCGGCCCAACAGTGTTGTACATACCCTGCCTATTCTGAAACTCTACCACTTAATATTAAGTCTAATAAAGACAAGTATCCAATCTGCCTTCCAAACCACTTCAACGACCTGGTCCATTACATTGGGGGCTCAACAGGCATGCACATCAAGATCCTGAGATCCCTCTGATCATTGGTGCTTGTGAGGTCCCTATGATTCATCATGGGCTCCAAGATCTGATTGTGCTGTGTCACCTAATCCTTATCCCATTTGTCCTTACATGAAATAATGTTCACAAACGCTTCTCAAAAATTCTTCCCAATCCTACTTTTTGCAATCATGACACAGGTGAGCATAAAACTTGGAACACGACAGCAACAGGAATGTGCCCTTTGGCCCACCATGTTGGGCCAAACATGACAACAAATGAAATAATCCCTTCTGCCTGTCCTTGATCCATAGTCCTCCATTCCTTGCATATTCGTGCACTTAACTAAAAGTCCCTTTTAAATGCTTTCATCGTATCTGCATCCACTACCACCCCGGGCAATGTATTCCACACTTTTAACATGCTCAGTGTGAAATATTTGCCCCTCACATCTCTTTTGAACTTCCCCCCTCTCAGCTTAAATGCATGCCCCCTAATAGTGGACACTTCAACTCCGGGGGAGAAATTTTCTGACCGTTAGCTGTATTTATGTATCTCCTAATTTTGTAGACTTCTATCAAGCCTGCCCTCAGCTTCTACTGCTCCAGAGAAAATGAAGAGTTTTTCCAGCTTCTCCCTCTCGTTCATACCCTCTATTCCAGTCAGCATGCTGGTAAATCTCTTCTGCACCCTGTCCAAAGCCTGCACGTCCTTAGTGTAATGTGGCGGCCAGAATTGAATGCAATACTCTGTGTGGTCTCACCAAAGTCTTGTAAAGCAGCAATGTGACATCCTGACTCTTGCACTGAGTTCCCCTATGAATAAAGGCAAGCATGCGATTTGCCTTCTTGACCACCCTATCTACTTGTGTGGCTACTGTCAGGGAGTTATGGTCTAGGACCCCAAGATCCCTCTGGACATCACTGCTGTTTGGGGTCCTGCCATTAACTGTGTATCCCTTTCCTTAACACTTGGTCTCCTAAAATGCAACACCTCATGCCTGCCCAGATTAAATTCCATCGGCCATTTCTCCGCTCGTGTTTGCAATTGGTCTGTATCTTGCTGTGTCCTTTGACAACCTTCCATGCTGTCCACAAGTCCACTGGTCCTTATATCATCTGCAAACTTAGTAATCCCCCATCTATATTTGCAACCAAGTCATTTACATATATCACAAACAGCAGAAGTCACATCGATGCGGAACACCACTCGTCACTGAGCTGCAGCCAGAAAAACAGCTTTCCACCACTGAGACGGCAAGAACTGTAGATGCTGGAATCAGAGATAACCAAGTGTGGAGCTGGAGGAACGCAGCAGGTCAGGCAGCATCAGAGGAACATGAAAGCTGACATTGTTGATGCTGCCTGGCCTGCTGTGTTCCTCCAGCCCTATACTGTGTTCTCTTTGTTAGCCTTCCACCGCTACCGTCTGCCTGATATGGGCAGGCCAAGTCACCACGGATCTCATGGATCTTAATCTTCTGGATGAGCATACCATGAGGGACCTTGTTGAAAACCTTCGTAAAATCCATGTATATGTTATCAACTGTTCTACCCTAATTGATCACCCTTGTCACCTCCTTGAAAACTTCAACTGACTTGGTAAGACATAACCTGCCCCGCATAATGCCATGCTGGCTGTCCCTTATTAGCCCATACCTTTGAGACATGAGACACTCACCAGTCTGTAGTTTCCTGGAAAGTCCCCGTTTTCCTGCTTGAACAGAGGAACGACTTTATCCACTCACCAGTCTCCGCAACCCCTCCAGTGCCTGGCAAGGATATCAGATCCTGTTGAAAGTGGGGTGTTGATGCATTTGTGTAATGATTGTGTTTTGTTTCAGCCCTAACATTCAAAGCAGTGCAAGAATGTCTTTGTGCAGCAGGCGAGTTGTGATGAGACTGAGCCTTCATACAATTGCAAGATGTTGAAAATTTGCCATTATTTATGAAAACAGTGATAAATTTCCATGATTAACATTTCTGTTACACTGCAATGATTATCCCGTGGCATGTAAAATCAGAAAGATACGATAAAATGAGACTGGGTCATATGCAGGGAGAATGTTTGCCTTTCATGTCTATAGAAGTAGTGAAATATTTCCATGAATTTTAGAGTCACTTTTCCGTTCATTGAAGGACACAATCATCGCCTTGGAAGCTTCATCACGATACTACTTTGCACTTCTGAAGAGGGAAGAAGAAATCAATATGCAAATTCAATTCCATGGTTTTGGAAGTCCCATTGAGAACACGATTCATTTGCGCCGGCACAATGCTCTGACCGAGAAAGAATTGAAGGTGAGTTTGTAGTTTGGAAGATCGCAGCAATTTATGCATCAACTTCTTCATCGATAATGTTCCATTGCTTTCAAACTGCATTTTCCACTCTGCAAGATAATAACTGTTAGAACAAGCAACAGTATCGGTAGATGGTCTATGGGGAATGCAATGTTACAAAACCCAATCCATTCAACAACATATTTCAGATAAGTCAACAAATTAAATATTCCAGCACTGGATAAAACAAGGAAGATGAGAGTGAGGAGGCAATAGCTCTGATGACAAAAGAACAGAAATTTACCTTTATCCATTTGAGCAAAAAAGCAGGCACGCAAATAAATAATCATCTAACAATGCACGTGTGCAACGGAGGCTACAGGGGGACTAAGAATGCCGAATTGTTGTCATGCGTATTGTTGAAAGGGTGATTGAAACAGAATCTGTGGTAAATTTGAAGAAATACAGATGATGCATCTCAGGATGTTGGAGGAAGAACATTTATGGACTGAGGCAAATTGTATTGCCCTTTTCAGGAGTTATTAGGTTCATAATGAATTGAAAGACTTCCTTCCGTGCTGAAAGCTTTAGTTTAGTTGCAGCTGGATGACAATTTCTGTTCCTGGTAGTATTTAGCAAACTGTTAAAAGTGAATGTCACTGCACAGAATTCCAAACATGACTCCAATCAGTAGAGAAAATATCCAAGGGGTATCATGAGTTGTATCCTCTCATGTTGAACAATGCAGCTACAGATACAATGGAGGCACTGATGATAATCTTCCAAGAATCCTCAGATTGTGGAAAATTCTCAGAGGATTGAAAGATTGTGAACATAACACCATTATTACAAAGATGCTTCGACAAAATAGCATGCCAGTATTGCCAATTTAGGTCAAGCTGGGTAGATGTTCATGCCGGCCATGAAAGATGAAATAACAGGGTACTGAATGTGCTATAACATCCGACAGAGTTAACATCCTTTTATAAAGGGGAAATAATACTTGACAAACTTGCTACAGTGCTTTGAGAAGGAAACAAACATTACTGATGAAGGACCACCAGTTGATGTAGTACATTGAGATTTCAACAAAGCATTTGATAAGGTACAGCTCATAAGGTGTCTCAGATGAAAAGAGCCCATGTGTTCAAGGGTAGTTTGTTCGGATGGACAGAGGACTGCATCGTAAATAGAAGTAGAGTTGTAGCAGCAGGATGGTAACTGACAAGTCATGTACGGCCACAGAGCGAATGCTGCGGAGGCCATGCACCTCATGTTGACTGGGTTGATTTTGGAAATGGCGTAGGGGATTGCTATGCTTAGGAAAGTTGGGCAGGCTGGGACTACGTTCATTGGCGTTTATAAGATTGAAAAAATCTTATTTTTTCAACATGTAAGATTCTAAAGAGGCTTGATAGTGTATATCCGGAGAGATTACTCCCATTTGTGAAAGATTTTACGACCAGAGGCCACATTTTCAAATTGGTTGCCTATTAATTCAGGGAAGAATTACTTCTTTCAGGTTGTAGCACTCTATTGAACACTTTAGCCAAGAAGATTTTTGAGGTAATGCCATTAGTCATATGCTAGGCTGTAACGGCCAGGTTAATTTTTAAATCAAGAAACAATGATAATGAGAAAAGGGTCGAGGCCTGAAACGTCAGCTTTTGTGCTCCTGAGATGCTGCTTGGCCTGCTGTGTTCATCCAGCTTCACACTTGGTTATCTTGGATTCTCTAGCATCTGAGCTTCCCATTATCAGTGATAATGAGAAAAGGGTAGTCTTTGCAGTGGAGATACTTCAAGGATCCCCTTATTACTAAAGAATACAGGGAGGAATTAAACACATCACTACCACACCATCACTACCATTAGAGAAGTAGCAGGAGACAATCTAATGGAGTGAAAGCAGATTAGACTCTTTGCCGTGATGGTTTACTTTCTAAGATTCTCAACAATGAGCTTCAGAGTCGGTGTATGCGTTGATTGTAATTTCCCAAAAAGGTTTAGATTCTAGAGAAGCATCTGAGGGCTGGAAAACTGCCGATGTGACATACCTATTTAAAAAGGAGAGAGGCAGAAAGAAGATAACTACAACCGAAACAACGTAACATCTATTGTTGGAAATATGTGGCAATCAACTATGAAGAAAATAATAGCAGGACATTTGGAAAATCAGAATCTAATCAAACAGAATCACCATAGATAATGGGAACTGCAGATGCTGGAGAATCCAAGATGACAAAATGTGAGGCTGGATGAACACAGCAGGCCAAGCAGCATCTCAGGAGCACAAAAGCTGACGTTTCGGGCCTATACCCTTCATCAGAGAGGGGGATGGGGTGAGGGTTCTGGAATAAATAGGGAGAGAGGGGGAGGCGGACTGAAGATGGAGAGAAAAGAAGATAGGTGGAGAGAGTATAGGTGGGGAGGTAGGGAGGGGATAGGTCAGTCCAGGGAAGACGGACAGGTCAAGGAGGTGGGATGAGGTTAGTAGGTAGATGGGGGTGCGGCTAGGGCTGGGAGGAAGGGATGGGTGAGAGGAAGAACAGGTTAGGGAGGCAGAGACAGGTTGGAATGGTTTTGGGATGCAGTGGGTGAAGGGGAAGAGCTGGGCTGGTTGTGTGGTGCAGTGGGGGGAGGGGACGAATTGGGCTGGTTTAGGGATGCGTGGGAGAGATTTTGAAACTGGTGAAGTCCACGTTGATACCATTATGGTGCAGGGTTCCCAGGCGGAATATGAGTTGCTGTTCCTGCAACCTTGGGGTGGCATCATTGTGGCACTGCAGGAGGCCCATGATGGCCATGTCATCTAAAGAATGGGAGGGGGAGTGGAAATGGTTTGCGACTGGGAGGTGCAGTTGTTTGTTGCGAACTGAGCGGAGGTGTTCTGCAAAGCGGTCCCCAAGCCTCCGCTTGGTTTCCCCAATGTTGAGGAAACCACACCGGGTACAGTGGATGCAGTATACCACATTGGCAGATGTGCAGATGAACCTCTGCTTAATGTGGAATGTCATCTTGGGGCCTGGGATAGGGGTGAGGGAGGTGGTGTGGGGCAAGAGTAGCATTTCCTGCGGTTGCAGGGGAACGTGTCGGGTGTGGTGGGGTTGGAGGGCAGTGTGGAGCGAACAAGGGAGTCACGGAGAGAGTGGTCTCTCCGGAAAGCAGACAGGGGTGGGGATGGAAAAATGTCTTGGGTGGTGAGGTCGGATTGTAGATGTCGGAAGTGTCAGAGGATGATGCGTTGTATCCGGAGGTTGGTGGGGTGGTGTGTGAGAACGAGGGGGATCCTCTTGGGGCGGTTGTGGCGGGGGCGGGGTGTGAGGGATGTGTTGCGGGAAATATGGGAGATGCGGTCAAGGGCGTTCTCGATCACTGTTGGGGGCAAGTTGCGGTCCTTGAAGAACTTGGACATCTGGGATGTGCGGGAGTGGAATGTCTTATCGTGGGAGCAGAAGCGGCGGAGGCGGAGGAATTGGGATTAGGGGATGGAATTTTTGCAGGATTGTGGGTGGGAGGAGGTGTATTCTAGGTAGCTGTGGGAGTCGGTGGGCTTGAAATGGACATCAGTTACAAGCTGGTTGCCTGAGATGGAGACTGAGAAGTCCAGGAAGGTGAGGGATGTGCTGGAGATGGCCAAGAGAACTGAAGGTTGGGGTGGAAGGTGTTGGTGAAGTGCATGAACTGTTTGAGCTCCTCTGGGGAGCAAGAGGCGGCACCGATACAGTCATCAATGTACCGGAGGAAGAGGTGGGGTTTGGGGCCTCCAGTGACAGTGCAGCACTCCCTTAATATTGTGAAAGATTTTACGACCAGAGGCCACATTTTCAAATTGGTTGCCAATTAATTTAGGGGAAGAATTACTTCTTTCAGGTTGTAGCAATCTATTGAACACTTTAGCAGAGAAGTTTTTAGAGGTAATGCCATTAATTATATGCTCGGCTGAGATGGCCAGGTTAATTTTTAAATCAAGGAACAACGACAATGAGAAAAGGGTAGCCTTTACAGTGGAAGATACTTCAAGGATCCCGTTATTACGAAAGAATACAGGGAGGAATTAAACACATCACTACCACACCATCACTACCATGAGAGAAGTAGCAGTAGACAATCTAATGGAGTGAAAGCAGATTGGACTCTTCGCCGTGATGGTTGACTTTCTAAGATTCTAAATAATGAGCTTCAGAGTCGGTATATGCATTGACTGTAATTTCCCAAAAAGGTTCAGATTCTCGAGAAGCATCTGAGGGCTGGAAAAATGCTGATGTGACGTCCCTATTTAAAAAGGAGAGAGGCAAAAAGAAGATAACTACAACCGAACCAGTCTAATATCTATTGTTGGAACTGTGTGGCAATCAACTATGAAGAAAATAATAGCAGGACATTTGGAAAATCATAATCTAATCAAACAGAATCACCATAGCCTGATGAAAGAGAAATTATGTCTGGCTAATTTGTTTGGGTTTTTGGAGGAAGTTTTGGGAGGAGAATTAACAGAGGAAAACCAGTAAATGTGTTGTGTTTGGACTTGGAGAAAGCATTGAGAATGTACACAAAAGTAATAAGCTGAGAGCTGAGGTTTTGAAGGTAGTATATTGCTATGGATCAGTATGCTTTGCATGTTCTGGAAGAAGAGATCACATCTCGAGTGAAATGCACCAAGTGAATATATATTTTGGGGAACTTGGTGGCAATGCGGTAAGTCAGTGCAGAGGGTAAGAGGTGCCATTTGCTTGCTTTTTTTGCCTTATAGTTCATAAGCATTTTTTTTTTGAGACAGGGTGAATTGAAGCCAGAATCAGGGACCGAGAGGGTGAACCAGGTTCATTGGTTGGTGATCGCTACTGGTTTAAGAATCTATTATCGGTAGCTTTCAGATTGAAAGTAAATCGGAGAAATATTTACAGGCTACAAACTAAAAGACCAGAATGTTTTCAAATCAAATTAAGATCGAAGTAATTGAAATGGAGATGCCAGGCCAGATGATGATTTGTACCTACATGACGGGCGAGTGGTCAGGCCCCAGACTCCAGCTTACGTTTGATGAACTGGAATCTCAGTTTTCACCAATCAACAAATCATGTGGGGCAGAGTTACCAGGGAATGCTGTGCTTCAGGAGGCAGTCACACACCTTAGATTAACTAGCTGAAATTCGGTCAGTGGCCAATGACAAAGAACAGGGCAGGTGGAAGGATCCAGGATGTAGTGCAGAAGGAACCTTGGCCTTTGATCTTATCGAACAGGTTTGAGATTCTTTCTTCGTGTGTGGATGAGAGTGCAGGGTATAGGGAAGATGAGTAAACTGACTGTAGCACTGTGGGACAGGTGGGACATTCAGGAGGGGATAAAAAGTGAAATGTAGTTATAATCAGAGGTAGTATAGTTAGGGGAATGAACACTGTTCGTTGTGACCAGGATCGAGAGTCTCGAAAGTAGTGTTGCCTGCCTGGTGCCCAGGTTCAGGATATTCCATCTCGGCTACAAAGGAACTTGAAGTGGGAGGAGTAGAAATCCAGCTTTTGTGGTCCACACAGGTACCATTGATATGGAAGAAAGAGGAAAGAGGTTCTCCTGAGGGATTATGAGCACCGAGGTGCTGAGGTGAGAAAGCAGAACCAGAATGGTAATAATCTCTGGATTATTATCTGAGCAATTTGGCACGGTGTGAACATAATTATAGATGTACATTGTTCAAATGGTGGCATGGCAGAAATGTGTTTGAATTCATGGGACATTGGCATCGGTACGGGGAAGGAGGGAGTCGTTCTGGTGTTATAGGCTCGACGAGAATCATATTGGGACAAGTATCCTCGCAAAATACAGAGCTAGGTCTGGGGCTAGGGCGTTAAAATAAAAAGTGTGGAGTGGGTGAGCTCAGTTGCATGGAAAATTGTGGAAAAAGTTAGAAGCTGGTAAGTGCTCAGCAAAGTTTCCAGAGCAAGTAATAGGACAAAAAGTTTGGAAATGGCCATGAGTCTCACTTCAGCTGCAGCAGATAAGAAGGGTGGCTGTAAATGCCAGACTGAAGATCTTGTATTGAATTGCAGGGAGTGTATGAAACAAAGTGAATGAGTTTGTGGTGCAGATTGAAATTGACAGATACATCACTCTGGGTATCACAGAGAGGTGGTTGTTCGGGGATAAGTGTTGGGAATGAAATAGCCCATGATTCATGTCCGATAGAAAGAACAGGCAAATGGGCAGAGATAAGAAAGTGTGGAGCTGGATGAGCACAGCAGGCCAAGCAGCATCTCAGGAGCGTAAAAGCTGACGTTTTGTGCCGAGACCCTTCTACTTCTGTGTGTTCATCCTGATCCACACTTTGTTATCTTGGATTCTGAAACATCTGCAGTTCCCATTATCTCCGATACAAATGGACAGAGATGCCAGGGTTGGCTTGTCCGTAAGAAATGAGGTCGCGCTGAAGGAACCACAGCTCTTGTGCTTGTTTATTAATGACTTGGAGGAAAGAGGTGCATGTGCTGTGGCTAAATTTGTAGATGACAGAAAAAATATTTAGAAAGACAAGGCATGGCCCAGAAACAGAGATTTACCGGGATGTTACTTGGATCGGAATGTATTAGCTATAAGGAGGGTTTGGTGTAAATGCTGTGTCATGATAAATGTAATGAGATCAACCATGATCTCACCGAATGATGGAGGAATATTCAATGGGCCAAATGGCTTTTTTTGTGAGTCTTCTTGTTTGACAATGCATTCATGAAGGTGTTTTTTTTTCTCTCTTGGATAAGATGTGAAAATGAAATGTATACGAGATAATGGGAACTGCAGATGCTGGAGAATCCAAGACAACAAAATGTGAGGCTGGATGAACACAGCAGGCCAAGCAGCATCTCAGGAGGACAAAAGTGCTCCTGAGATGCTGCTTGGCCTGCTGTGTTCATCCAGCCTCACATTTTGTTGTCATGAAATGTATACACTTCCTTTTCATCTGGGAATAAATAATTGTTCTGAACAATTTCCATTGACTAATAGCAATCTGACAAGCTTCGCAATGTAAAGAGATTTTTAGCTTCTTTTTAATTGTAAAGGTATTCTTTGGAATTAATTTGGCATATATTATTTGCATCTCAGGAAGTATGTTCATCACTGCATCTCAAAAAGTGCTCTGTTGTATAACAACAGCTTTTTAAAGATCACTTCAATGGTTGTGATTTTCAGTTGCCATAACACACATTAAATTACACTGTTGGCCAATCTGTCCATGATTATTTCATTATCTTATGCTTCAAACAGACAAGGAAATATTGGTGATGCAATGAAGAGTTTGATTCTCAAATATAATTGCTGTTATAGTTTCCACTTGGAAGAAAGATTCACATCAAATTGACTGGTCAAGGAAATGGGACACTGACTGTGAGTACTTTGAATGTTCGAGTTACTCCTAAAATGAAAGTTATGACCTTGATGATTTCTCTTTCATGCAGCTATGAAGAGACTCTTTTAAAATATCCTCTAGGTTAGTGGTTCAGGCATAAAAGTGCAATATGTATATTTATGTATATACATGTACATGCGTCATCTGAAAAGATAATGAGTATAAATCACTTGTGACAAGGTGAGAATGAGTTATCCAGATAGTAAGAACTGCCAATGTTGGTGTCTGAGATAACACATTGTGGAGCTGGAGGAACACAGCAGGGCAGGCAGCATCAGAGGCTCAAGAAAGTTGAGGTTTTGGGTCAGGACCCTTCCTGAGAAATGGAGGGTGGAAGGGAGCTCAGAAACAAGGAGTGTGGAGGGGGAGGTGGTGCTGGAGAAGGTAGGTGGGATGGTAATAAGTGAGTACTATCCAGATTGGAACAGATTTTCCCCAGGGGGTATTGAGTACGAATTCCAAATCACTCTCAAAATCTTAGTGACTGTTAACATTGATGTTTTTTGTCTGTGTGTTTCAGTAATTGCATGACAGTTGAATGGTTCGTTGAGAGTGAGGAACCTATGGACTCTCACACACCAAGATGGAATTTAGTTCGAAGAGTGACTTCAAAATAGTTGCTTGCTTTTAAAATCTTGACCGTTTTTGCTGTCCAGTTGAATGAATTTAGCTCATACTGCTTCAATCGGAATTAGTGTTTAATAGGAACACATTTGTGAAACTTACAGTTCCGTAAGTTTTAGCATAAACTGGTGCAGCCTTTCGGTGCTTGCAAAAAGGCTCATCTCTCCATTAATACCGAAGGAAAATGGGAGTTTAAAAGTAAGTTCACCCGCTGTCAGGGAATGAAATGTTAATGTTGACTCGAACATAATTTTTTAAAAAGTCATTTCTTTGTGTAACACTGAACTCAAATTAAAATTTGGATATGCTAGTTTTACAGATGGTTGGATATTGAATTCATTTTAAATGAGGGTGAAGATCACTTTAAATCCAGCATATTTGTGAAGAAAAGAAATAGCATGTCAAATAAAATTAACTGCATGACTCTTCATAGCCCTGTATGTAGAATTTCATTCTGAACTATGAGACAGTTGTGACCCCATACTACCTCAGTGCCCATGGCAAGAGTAAGACTCCTGTTTGACGTGCTGTGCACTGCATGGAATGGCGGCAACATCAGATTCATTGATGCTTGAGAATCAAAAGAATATGACGATAAGATTTAAAATCAAAATCTCATTGAACACTTCAAGGAATGTATTAGGAAGATTTGGAAAACATGTATGACTAAGAGAAGGTGGTGGCGCAGATCACATAGACCTGAGTGCTAAAACTTATAACAAATTTCACATTGAATGGAACAGTTTAAACAGGCTGGAGGAAGCAGACATGCCAGCCCAAACTTTTTGAATTTGAACATTCTGTTCGTAAACATCAGCAAAATTGTGGGAAACATGTTTATTCTTTCTCTTTTATTGCACAGAACCATACGATTAGACTGTTTTGATGAGGAATTTAAAGATTATGTGTCCCATCCGTTTGACTCACCGTTTGGTACCATAGGTTGGTACGATCTTCGTTCGAGAAGAAAAAGGGATGTTCCAGATACAGAAAATCGTCAAACCATTTACTACAAAGTCCGTTTCTGGTTAGTATTAATTAATGCAGTTAACATTTTTAGCTCGACATGATTGCACAATGGAGTCAATAAGAAAATTCCATCTGATATTCCACATAAATTTTAAGTGGATATTAAAGCAGCTCATTTCTTTTTCACGCTGTATGCTGCTTTTAAGAATGGTTGTCTTCTTGTCGAAATGTTTAGCTTTGACTCCATGGCTTCTTCCATTAGCTCACATTGAAACACATGTTTCTTCAGCCAAAAATGCACGTTTACCCGGTGTAGCTTGACTAACCTTCCCCTGTGGTCGTTCCTCTGAAATCCCCTGCAGTAGCTCCCCTGAAAAACAACTATACCATTTTGGATACTGTTCCGGGGGATGACTTAGCAGGGGTATGCAGTAGGGTGCAGGTCTCTGGCACAGAGTCTGTCCCTCTTGCACAGAACGGAAGCGGGGATAGGAAGAGAGTGATAGTCATTGGGGACTGAATAGTTAGAGGGACTGATAGAAGATTTGCCGGGAACGAAAGAGACTCACGATTGGTGTGTTGCCTACCAGGTGCCAGGGTCTGTGATGTCACGAATATCCTGGGTGGGAAATTGGCTAGTGCCATTCGGTTGGATTTAAACGAGCTCAGAAGGGGGATGGGAAACTGAGGTGTAGTCCTAGTACACAGGAGGATGAGCATAGGGAGGACATGGTCAGGACCTCACTGTCACAGAAGTGTGCTGGCAGACAGCAAGCTGGATTGAAGTGTGACGACTTTAATGCCGGGAGTATCCGGAATAATGTAGGTGAGCTTGCAGCTTGGATAGGTACCTGGGACTTCGATGTTGTGGCCATTTCGGAGGCATGGATAGAGCAGGGTCAGGAATGGATGTTGCATGTTCTCGGGTTTAGATCTTTCATTCAGGTCTGGGAAGGTGGTAAAAGAGGGGGAGGTGTGGCTTTGTTGGTCAAGGACAGTATAACGGCGGCTGAAAGAACCTTTGAGGACTCGTCTACTGCGGTTGTATGGGCTGAGGTTGCCAAGGAAGGTTTGTCGACTGAGTCAGTGTGGGTCGAAGTTCGGAACAGCAAGGCAGCAGTCACCTCACTGCGGGTTTTCTACAGACCCCAAATAGCAGTTGGGAGATCGAAGAACTCATTGGCCGGCAGATTGTTGAAAAGTGCAAACGTAGCAGGGTTGTTGTTCAGGGTGACTTCAACTTTCCCAATATAGATTGAAACCTCCTCAGTGCAGATGGTTTGGATGGAGCCGTTTTTGTCAGGTGTGTTCAGGAGGGTTTCCTGACTCAGTATGTGGACAGGCCGACGAGGCGGGAGGCCATTTTGGATTTGGTGCTCGGCGATGAGCCAGGACAGGTGTCAGATCTCGTGGTGGGAGAACACTTTGGCGACAGTGACCGCAAGAGCCTCCCATTTACCATAGCCATGGAAAGGGAAAGGAGCAGTTACCAGGGGAAGATATTTCACTGGGGTCAAGGAAACTATGATGCTATCAGACAGGAGTAAGTACAGAATGGGAGCAATTGTTCCACAGAAAGGGCGCAGCAGACATGTGGAGGCTGTTCAAGGAGCAGTTGTTGCGAGTGATGTATAAATTTGTTCCTCTGAGACAGGTAAGAAGGGGTAAGATTAAGGAGCCTTGGATGACGGGTACAGAGGTGCTTCTTGTCAAAAAGAAAAGGCAGCGTACGTAAGGTGGAGGAAGTGAGGGTCTAGCACAGCTTTAGAGTATTACAGGCCTGCTCGGAAGGAGCTCAAAAGATATTGCCTGTACAATTGTTACCTGTTACAACCTTTGCGTCCACGCTTGCTCATTCAATGGTGTCAAGATGCCAGCAGTGCATGTACCTTCTCCATCCCGTAATGCCGTCAGCTCACACAAGACATAGTCCTTACTTAAAATCTTCTGATCAACCAAAGTTCATTGTACTGGACATTTTAGTTATCTGTCATGAAACGAAAACTGATTCTGACTGGCATGACCTGCAGTGCAAATGAATATAATCTGCGAAACGAGATTCCTTATGGGCTTGCAGCCGCTACAAAGAATTGCTTTTCAAAGACGTTGCATACATACATTTTTTTCTCCTATCACCTTAGATTATTTTTTTGTTTATGCATGTTGTGTGGGTTTCCAGTCAGGCGCATAAACACAGGTTGATGCAGTCACTGTTACAACACGGTATTGAAAGAGAATTTGTGATCTTTGGAGTTTCATTCCAGTGTATGAAGGAGTGCACCATCAAGCGACTTCAGAGCACTGCTGGCGACAAATTGTTGCAAGTTTTCAAGTGTTACTGATCGTCACATAAAATATGGCCTTTTTGTTGTTGCACTTTTCATCTTAACTGCAACATATCTAGTATTTAGGCTTGGAAACTATTTCAAGTTTTTTGATTTACTTGTTCAAAATCATTTATGATTGTTGTCATGATATCTACAATATGTTATTTTGATTGGACAAAGAGGATTGGATCTGTCTTAATGGAAATAATGTATGCGCTTATAAAACCCCTTCTGGGCAAGGTAGTTGCTCAGTGGTTAGAGCTGCTCATGCACTGGGGAGCCAATTGAGATTCCAGTCTTGGGTAACTATCTGTGTGGAATTGACACGTCCTCCCCGCGTCTGCGAGGGGCTTCCGCCAGGTGCTGCAGTTTCCTCCCATTGTTCAAAGATGTGCAGGTCCTTATATGTGATTTGTGAAGCATTTCTTAAATGTTTCAATCCTGCCAGCATCCAGTGCCTTGGACAAAATAACTGGAGATGAATAAAAGATACAGTGCCTTTTGACACCATTTCCTGCTGGATTTTCATCAATCCTGCTTTATATCGGTGACAACTTCCATGACCTTTTTTGATGCTCTGTCTGAATTGACAGTCTAGTTCCAAATATTTGTTGTGCAGTATTTCAAGGTCTCTGTTATAGCATACCCACGAATGTCCACTTCAAAAGATACTTCCATATCATAGAATCCCTACGGTGTGGAAACAAGCCCCTTTTGACCCAAGAAGTCCACGGCCACCCTCCAAAGAGCGTCTCACCCTGACTCATCCCCCGACCCTTTCCTCAGTAACCCTACATTTCCCATGACTAACACACCTAATCTACACATCCCTAAACACAATGGGCAAGTTTGGCATGGCCCATACACTGAGCCTGCACATCTTTGGACTGTGGGAGGCAACCAGAGCACCCAGCAGGAACCCATGCAGGCATGGGCAGAATGTACAAACTCCGCACAGAAAATCGTCCAACGGTGGGATCGAACCTGGGTCCCTGGCGCTGTGAGTCAGCAGTGCTAACCACTGAGCCACCGTGCTGCCCTTGGAGTTAGACAGAGCTTGCTTGTTCCTGGGTGGCCTCAAACTGCCAACCTCCACTTCGTGGGAAAAGTGCTGACCAACGGCACTCATCTTCACTGGTTTTTGCTTTGTATCATTGAATTCAATCCTTCAAACTCTATGATAAATATTTAAATTTCCATTGATATGTGAGCGTTGTTTTTAGTTCGTAGTATTGGTTTATTATGTTTCATTGGTACATAATGAATATTGTATGTATATGCAAATGGGCAAGTTGGTAGCGATGCAGTCCGCAGACCTGGAGGATAATAACACTGTCCTCCAATCGCCCACGATGCCCTCTGCAAATTGGTAGAAAACAAAAATTTCTATAAGATTCATCTCTCCTCCCGTCAGTCGATCAAAATTAATTCATGATTTTGTACAGGCCAATAACCGTAAGATTACACGAGCCTAAACAAAACTACTGGCTCATATTAGTTCAGTAAAGTGAAAGGGCAACAATAGAGGTAGTAGGAACTGCAGATGCTGGAGAATCTGAGATAAGAAGGTGTAAAGCTGGATGAACACAGCAGGCCAAGCAGTATCATTCGGCTCTACACCTTGTTATCTCAGATTCTCCAGCGCCAATTTTCTGAAGTCGGGTCTCGTCCCGAAACATCAGCTTTCTTGCTTCTCTGATGCTGCTTGACCTGCTGTGTTCATCCAGCTCTCCACCTTGGGCAACAATAGAGTATGCTTTAAGTCACTAGAGGGGTTTGTCTTCCTTAGGGTGGAGTTAGTGGAACCGAAAAAGATGTCTCCCTCACAGCGTTTGTGACAAAAAAATTGCATCGTTCCTTGGCGGCCTTTCAACAGAAGAATATTCAGAGATTTCCCGAGTGGTAAGAATGTAACTTCTTTTACTTCTCTTTATCTCACTTTTTCCAAAATTGGAAAATAGATTTTAGAAATAACATCGAGCTGATGAAGTGTGAAAAGAATAATAATTCCAAGCAGTGGTGGGAGTTGGTCAGTGAGGTGGGAGGAGTGGATAGGTGGGAGAGAAGGCGGACAGGTCATGGAGGCGGGGATGAGGGGTGGAACTAGTCTTGGGATGAGGCTGGCGGGTGGGGAGATTTTGAGGGTGGCCAAGTCCACATTGAGGCTATTGAGTTGGAAGCTCCCGAGGCAGAATATGAGGTGCTGCTCCTCCAGTTTCTGGGTGGTTTGGTTGTGACACTGGAAGAGGCCCAGGATGGACATGTCATTCAGGGAGTGGGAGGGGGAGTTGAAGTGATGCAATGATTTGGACATGAAAATAGAAGGTGTGGTGAGTAAGTTTCCCAATGATTGAAGGTGTAGTAGCCAGCCAAGAAGGTCACCTCAGAATACAATGGGACATTGACAAGGGCCAATAAACTGAGGAATGGCAGATGGTGTTGAGGTTAGACAAATGTGAGGTGCTACATTTTGGAAAGGCAAATCAGGGCAGCACGTTTACACTCAAGGTTGTGGGGAGTGTTGCTTAATAAAGAGACACTGGAGTGCAGTTTCGTAGTTGCATCAAAGTACAGCCACCGGTAGAAAGGATATGAAGGAGACATTTGGTGTGCTCGCCTTTATCGGTCAGTGCATTGAGTATAGGAGTTGGGAGATCACTTAGCAGCCATATAGGATGTTGGTTCGGCTGCTTTTGGAATACTGCAATCGATTTTGGTCTCCTTGCGAGAGGAAGGATGTCGGTGCAACATTGAGGGCCGAAGGGCCTGTTCTGCGCTGTGTTGTTGTATGTTGTAAACTTGAAAGGGTTCAGAGAAGATCTACAAGGATGTTATGAGCATCGGAGGTTGGAGGTATACCGTGGGCTTGAACAGGCAGCTATTTCTTGGAACTTTGGAGTTCAGGGCTGACCATATAGAAGTTTCTACAATTACGAGGGACATGGATCGAGCGAACAGCCAAGATCTTTCCCCCGGGTTGCTGGAATCCAAAACTGGAGGGAATAGGTTAAAAATGAGAGAGGGAAGATTTAAAATGGACCGGATTTTTTTCATAGTGGTGCATGTATGGAGTGAGCTGCCAGAGGAAGTGGTGGAGGCTTGTACGTTTAAAAGGCATGTGGATGGGTATATGAATAGGATGGGTTGAGAGGAATATGGGCCAAATGCTGGCAAATGGGACTAAATTAATTTAGGATATCTGGTCAACATAGACAAATTGGGCCAAAGGATCTGTTTCCCGACTGTACATCTCTCTGATTCTCAGTGTCTTTTTTCTTAACCACGTGGCCCATAATTAGAAAAACTTGAATCAGGATTTGGGAATATGACAATTCTAATTGGATCTGTTTGATGAAATTAACTCTGTTCGTAATGGTGGTTGAATTATGATTCGTCAAATTTGAGTTTATTGCAGCATCTTATAGAATAGAGGAAACACATGTAATCAAAATTGAAAATCAAAACTTGGTAAAATTTTGCATTGGAAATACATGACCAGCCATTGGAGGAGATTCATGACCATTGCATTCAAGTGAGAACAACAAATGCGATTCAGTGACTCAGTGAAATGGGATTCAGTGACTCAGTGAAATTGGATGCAGTGACTGTGTGAACTGGGATGCAGTGACTGAGGGTAATGGGATGCAGTGACTGAGGGTAATTAGATGCAGTGACTGAGTGAAATAGGATGCAGTGACTGCGGGAAATGGGTTGTAGTGACTGCGGGAAATGGGTTGTAGTGACTGAGGGAAATGGGATACAGTGACTGATGGAAATGGGATGCGTTGACTGATGGAAATGGGATGCGTTGACTGATTGAAAGGAGATGCAGTGACTGTGGGAAATGGCATGCTGTGTCTGAGGGTAATGGAATGCAGTGACTGAGGGGAATGGGATGCCGAGACTGATTGAACTGGGTTGCAGTGACTGAGTAAACTGGGATGCTATGACTATGTCTAATGGGATGCAGTGACTGAGGGAAATGGGATCCAGTGACTGTGGGAAATGGGTTGCAGTGACTGTGGGAAATGGGTTGCAGTGTCTGAGTGAAATGAGCTGAAGTGAATGTGTGAACTGGGATGCAGTGACTCATGGAGATGGGATGCTGTGACTGAGTGAAATGGGATGCTGTGACTGAGGGTAATGGGAGGCAGTGACTGAGGGAAAGGTGATTCCGTGTATTTGGGAAATGGGATGCGGTGACTGTGGCGAATGGGATGCAGTGACTGTGGGAGATGGAATGCAGTGACTGATGGAAATGGGATGCAGTGACTGATGGTTTTGGGATGCAGTGACTCTTAAATGGGATGCAGTGACTGCGTGAAGTGGGCTGCAGTGACTGTGTCAAATGGGTTGCAGTGACTGAGTGAAATGGGATGCAGTGACTGATGGAAATGGGATGCAGTGACTGATGGAAATGGGATGCAGTGACTGATGGGAATGGGATGCAGTGTCTGAGGGAAATGGGATGTAGTGACTGATGGTAATGGGATGCAGTGACTTGGAAATGGGATGCAGTGATTGATGGAAATGGGACGCAGTGACTAAGTGAAATGGGACGCAGTGACTGATGGAAAGGAGATGCAGTGACTCTGTGAAATGGGATGCAGTGACTGAGTGAAATGAGATGCAGTGACTGAGGGAAATGGGATGCAGTGACTGAGGGAAATGGGATGCAGTGACTGAGGGAAATGGGTTGCAGTGACTGAGGGAAATGGGATGCAGTGACTGAGGGAAATGAGATGCCGAGACTGAGTGAACTGGGATGCAGTGACTGATGAAAATGGTATGCAGTGACTGAGGGAAATGGGATGCAGTGACTGACGGAAATGGAATGCAGTGTCTGTTGGAAATGGGATGCTGCGACTGAAGGTAATGGGATGCAGTGACTGAGGCTAATGGGATTCAGTGACTGTGGGGAATAGGATGCAGTGACTGAGGGAAATGGGATGCAGTGACTGAGGGAAATGAGATGCCGAGACTGAGTGAACTGGGATGCAGTGACTGACGGAAATGGTAAGCAGTGACTGATGGAAATGGGAAGCAGTCACTGACGGAAATGGAATGCAGTGTCTGTTGGAAATGGGATCCTGCGACTGAAGGTAATGGGATGCAGTGACTGAGGGTAATGGGATTCAGTGACTGAGATAAATGGGATGCAGTGACTGATGGAAATGGGATGCAGTGAATGAGGGAAATGGGATTCAGTGACTGAGATGAATAGGACGCAGTGACTGATGGAAATGGGATGCAGTGACTAGGGTAATGGGTTGCAGTCACTGAGTGAAATGGGATGCTGTGACACTGTGGAATGGGATGCAGTGACTCAGTGGAATTTGACGCATTGACTGAGGGAAAGGAGATGCAGTGAATGTGGGAAATGGGATGCTCTGACTGAGGGTTATGTGATGCAGTGACTGAGGGTAACGCGATGCAGTGACTGTGGTTAATGGGATGCAGTGAATGAGGGAGAGGAGATGCAGTGAATGTGGGAAATTGGATGCAATGACTGAGGGAAATGGGATGCACTGACTGATGGAAATCAGATGCAGTGTCTGAGGGAAATGGGATGCAGTGTCTGAGGGAAATGGGATGCTGTGACTGAGCGTACTGGGATGCAGTGACTGAGGGTAATGGGATGTAGTGACTGATGGTAATGGGATGTAGTGACTGATGGTAATGGGATGTAGTGACTGATGGTAATGGGATGCAGTGACTGAGGTGAAATGGGATGCAGAGACTGAGTGAAATGGCATGCAGTGATTGAGGAACGGCGATGCAGTGACTGTGGGAAATGGGATGCAGTGACTGATGGAAATGGGATGCAGTGACTGAGGACAATGGGATGCAGTGACTGAGTGAACTGTGATTCAGTCACTGAGTGAACTGTGATTCAGTCACTGTGATGCAGTGGCTGAGTGGAATGGGATGCAGTGACTGAGCGAAATGAGATGCAGTGACTGAGGGACATGGGATGCAGTGACTGAGGGACATGGGATGCAGTGACTGAGGGACATGGGATGCAGTGACTGAGGGACATGGGATGCAATGACTGAGGGACATGCGATGCAGTGACTGAGGGACATGCGATGCAGTGACTGAGGGACATGCGATGCAGTGACCAAGGGACATGGGATGCAGTGACAGAGGGACTGGGAAGGAGTGACTGAGTTAATAGGGAATCAATGCCCGAGCGGGCTTGGGTTGCAGTGACTGAGGGAAGTGGGATACAGTGCCTGACCGAAAAGCGACGCACTGACTGAGTGAAATGGGATGCAGTGACTGAGGGACATCGGATCTTGTGACTTACGGAAATGGGATGAAGTGACTGAGTGAGATGGGATGCACTGTCTGAGTGAAATGGGATGCAGTGTCTGAGTGAAATGGGATGCAGTGAATGAGTGAAATGAGATGCAGTGACTGATGGAAATTGGATGCACTGACAGAGTGACATGCGCTGCAGTGCCAGATAGAAATGTGATGCAGTTACTGTGGGACATGGGATGCAGTGACTGAGGTACTGGGAAGGAGTGACTGAGTTAATAGGGATGCAGTGCCCGAGGGGGCTTGGGGTGCAGTGACTGAGTGAAATGGGATGCAGTGACTGATGGAAATGGGATGCAGTGACTGAGAGAAAAGAGATACATTGACTGAGTGAAATGGGATGCAGTGACTGACGGAAATGGGATGCAGTGACTGAGTGAAGTGGAATGCAGTGACTTAGTGAAGTGGGATGCAGTGACTGAGTGAAGTCGGATGCAGTGACTGAGGGTAATAGGATGCAGTGACTGAGGACAATGGGATGCAGTGACTGGGAAATGGGATGCAGTGATTGATGGAAATGGGACGCAGTGACGAAGTGAAATGGGACGCAGTGACTGATGGAAAGGAGATGCAGTGACTCTGTGAAATGGGATGCAGTGACTGAGTGAAATGGGATGCAGTGACTGAGTGAAATGGGATTGCCGTGACTGTGGAAAGGAGATGCAGTGACTGAGGAAATGGGATGCAGTGACTGAGGGAAATGGGATGCAGTGACTGAGGGAAATGGGATGCAGTGACTGATGGAAATGGAATGCAGTGACTGACGGAAATGGAATGCAGTGACTGACGGAAATGGGATGCAGTGTCTGTTGGAAATGGGATCCTGCGACTGAAGGTAATGGGATGCAGTGACTGAGGGTAATGGGATGCAGTGACTGAGGGTAATGGGATGCAGTGACTGAGGATAATGGGATGCAGTGACTGAGTGAAATGGGATGCAGTGACTGAGGACAATGGGATGCAGTGAATGAGGACAATGGGATGCAGTGACTGAGGCAATGGGATGCAGTGACTGTGGGCAATGGGATGCAGTGACTGAGTGAAATTGGATTGCCGTGACTGTGGAAAGGAGATGCAGTGACTGAGGAAATGGGACGCAGTGACAGATGGAAATGGGATGCCCTGACTGAGTGTAAAGTGAAGCATTGAGTGAAATGGGATGCAGTGGCTGTGTGAAATGGGATGCATTGTCTGTGTGAAATGGGATGCAGTGGCTGTGTGAAATGGGATGCAGTGGCTGTGTGAACTGGGATGCAGTGACTGTGTGAATAGGGATGCAGTGACTGAGGGAAAGGAGGTGCAGTGTCTGTTTGAAATGGGATGCAGCGACTCAAGTGAATGGGATGCTGTGTCTGTGGGGAATGGGATGCAGTGACTGTGGGGAATGGGATGCAGTGACAGTGCGGAATGGGATGCAGTGACTGCGATAAATGGGATGCAGTGACTGATGGAAATGGGATGCAGTGAATGAGGGAAATGGGATGCAGTGAATGAGGGAAATGGGATTCAGTGACTGTGGGGAATGGGATGCAGTGACTGATGGAAATGGGATTCAGTGACTGAGATAAATGGGATGCAGTGACTGATGGAAATGGGATTCAGTGACTGAGATGAATGGGACGCAGTGACTGATGGAAATGGGATGCAGTGACTGAGGGTAATGGGTTGCAGTCACTGAGTGAAATGGGATGCTGTGACATTGTGGAATGGGATGCAGTGACTCACTGGAATGTGACGCATTGACTGAGGGAAAGGCGATGCCGTGAATGTGGGAAATGGGATGCAGTGACTGAGGGAAATGGGATGCAGTGACCGAGTGAAATGAGATGCAGTGACTGAGCGAAATGGGATGCAGTATTTTTGGGAAGTAGGATGCAATCACTGATTGAAATGAGATGCAGAGACTGTGGGAAAGGAGACGCTGAGTCCATGGGAAATGGGATACAGTGAGTGTTGGAAATTGAATGCAGTGTCTGTGAGATATGGGAACCAGTGACTGATGGAAATGGGATGCTGTGACTGTGTTGAAGGAGCTGCAGTGACTGAGTGAAATGTGATGCAGTGACTGAGTGAAATGGGATGCAGTGACTGAGTGAAATGGGATGCAGTGACTTACGGAAATGGGATGAAGTGACTGAGTGAGATGGGATGCAGTGTCTGAGTGAAATGGGATGCAGTGTCTGAGTGAAATGGGATGCAGTTAATGAGTGAAATGAGATGCAGTGACTGATGGAAATTGGATGCACTGACAGAGTGACATGCGCTGCAGTGCCAGATAGAAATGTGATGCAGTTACTGTGGGACATGGGATGCAGTGACTGAGGTACTGGGAAGGAGTGACTGAGTTAATAGGGATGCAGTGCCCGAGGGGGCTTGAGGTGCAGTGACTGAGTGAAATGGGATGCAGTGACTGATGGAAATGGGATGCAGTGACTGATGGAAATGGGATGCAGTGACTGAGTGAAAAGAGATACATTGACTGAGTGAAATGGTATTAAGTGACTGAGGGAAATGGTATGAAGTGACTGAGGGCAATGGGATGCAGTGACTGACGGAAATGGGATGCAGTGTCTGTGTGAAATGGGATCCTGCGACTGAGGTTCATGGGATGCAGTGACTGAGTGAAATGGGATGCAGTGACTGAGGGTAATAGGATGCAGTGACTGAGGACAATGGGATGCAGTGACTGGGAAATGGGATGCAGTGATTGATGGAAATGGGACGCAGTGACTAAGTGAAATGGGACGCAGTGACTGATGGAAAGGAGATGCAGTGACTGAGTGAACTGGGATGCAGTGACTGATGGAAATGGTATGCAGTGACTGAGGGAAATGGAATGCAGTGACTGAGTGAAATGGGATTGCCGTGACTGTGGAAAGGAGATGCAGTGACTGAGGAAATGGGATGCAGTGACTGAGGGAAATGGGATGCAGTGACTGAGGGAAATGGGATGCAGTGACTGAGGGAAATGAGATGCCGAGACTGAGTGAACTGGGATGCAGTGACTGATGGAAATGGTATGCAGTGACTGAGGGAAATGGAATGCAGTGACTGACGGAAATGGGATGCAGTGTCTGTTGGAAATGGGATCCTGCGACTGAAGGTCATGGGATGCAGTGACTGAGGGTAATGGGATGCAGTGACTGAGTGAAATGGGATGCAGTGACTGAGGGCAATGGGATGCAGTGACTGAGTGAAATTGGATTGCCGTGACTGTGGAAAGAAAATGCAGTGACTGAGGAAATGGGACGCAGTGACACATGGAAATGGGATGCCCTGACTGAGTGTAAAGTGAAGCATTGAGTGAAATGGGATGCAGTGGCTGTGTGAAATGGGATGCAGTGGCTGTGTGAAATGGGATGCAGTGGCTGTGTGAAATGGGATGCAGTGGCTGTGTGAACTGGGATGCAGTGACTGTGTGAACAGGAATGCAGTGACTGAGGGAAAGGAGATGCAGTGTCTGTTTGAAATGGGATGCAGCGACTCAAGTGAATGGGATGCCGTGTCTGTGGGGAATGGGATGCAGTGACTGTGGGGAATGGGATGCAGTGACAGTGCGGAATGGGATGCAGTGACTGCGATAAATGGGATGCAGTGACTGATGGAAATGGGATGCAGTGAATGAGGGAAATGGGATTCAGTGACTGTGGGGAATGGGATGCAGTGACTGATGGAAATGGGATTCAGTGACTGAGATAAATGGGATGCAGTGACTGATGGAAATGGGATGCAGTGAATGAGGGAAATGGGATTCAGTGACTGAGGGAAATGGGATGCAGTGACCGAGTGAAATGAGATGCAGTGACTGAGCGAAATGGGATGCAGTATTTTTGGGAAGTAGGATGCAATCACTGATTGAAATGAGATGCAGAGACTGTGGGAAAAGAGACGCTGAGTCTATGGGAAATGGGATACAGTGAGTGTCGGAAATTGAATGCAGTGTCTGTGAGATATGGGAACCAGTGACTGATGGAAATGGGATGATGTGACTGTGTTGAAGGAGCTGCAGTGATGGAGTCAATTGGGATGCAGTGACTGAGTGAAATGGGATGCAGTGACTGAGTGAAATGGGATGCAGTGACTGAGTGAAATGTGATGCATTGACTGCGTGAAATGGGATGCAGTGACTGCGTGAAATGGGATGCAGTGACTGCGTGAAATGGGATGCAGTGACTGCGTGAAATGGGAAGGAATGACTGCGTGAAATGCGATGCAGTGACTGCGTGAAATGGGACGCAGTGACTGAGTGAAATGTGATTCCGTCACTGAGTGAAATATGTTGCACTCACTGAGTGTACTGTGATTCAGTAACTGAGTGTACTGTGATGCAGTCACTGAGTGAAATGGGATGCAGTGGCTGAGTGAAATGAGATGCAGTGACTGAGTGAAATGAGATGCAGTGACTGAGTGAAATGGGATGCAGTGACTGAGGGACATGGGATGCAGTGACTGAGGGACATGGGATGCAGTGACTGAGGGACGTGGGATGCAGTGACTGAGGGACGTGGGATGCAGTGACTGAGGGACGTGGGATGCAGTGACTGAGGGACGTGGGATGCAGTGACTGAGGGACGTGGGATGCAGTGACGGAGGGACGTGGGATGCAGTGACTGAGGGACATTGGATGCCGTGACTGAGGGAAATGGGATGCAGTGACAGAGTGACATGAGCTGCAGTGATAGAGGGACTGAGAAGGAGTTTCTGAGTTAATAGGGAATCAGTGCCCGAGCGGGCTTGGGGTGCACTGACTGGGTGAAATGGGATACAGTGACTGAGGGACATGGGATGCAGTGACTTAGGGACATGGGATGCAGTGACACACGGACATGGGATGCAGTGACCTGAGGGAATTGGGATGCAGTGACTGAGGGAAATGGGATGCAGTGATTGCGTGAAATGGGTTGCAGTGACTGAGTGAAATGCGATGCAGTCACTGAGTGCAATGGGATGCATCACTGAGTGCAATGGGATGCAGGGACGAGGTGAAATGGGATGCAGTGACTGATGGAAATTGGATGCAAAGACTGAGGGAAATGGGATGCAGTCACTGAGGGAAATGGGATGCAGTGAGTGTGGGAAATTGAATGCATCGTCTGTGAGATACGGGAAACAGTGACTGTTGGAAATGTGATGCAGTGACTGTGGTGAAGGAGATGCAGTGATTGAGTAAATTGGATGCAGTGACTGAGTGAAATGTGATGCAGTGACTGAGTGAAATGTGATGCAGTGACTGAGTGAAATGTGATGCAGTGGCTGCGTGAAATGGGATGCAGTGACTGAGTGAAATGTGATGCAGTGACTGCTTGAAATTGGATGCATCACTGAGTGCAATGGGATGCAGTGACCGATGGAAATTGGATGCAGTGACAGAGTGACATGAGCTGCAGTGTCTGATGGAAATGTGATGCAGTGACTGAGGGAAATGGGATGCAGTGACTGAGGGAAATTGAATTCATCGTCTGTGAGATGCGGGAAACAGTGACTGATGGAAATGTGATGCAGTGACTGTGGTGAAGGAGATGCAGTGATTGAGTAGATGGGATGCAGTGACTGAGTGAAATGTGATGCAGTGACTGAGTGAAATGTGATGCAGCGACTGAGTGAAATGGGATGCACTGACCGAGTGAAATGGGATGCAGTGACTGAGGGAAATGGGACGCAGTATTTGTGGGAAGAAGGATGCAATCACTGAGTGAAATGAGATGCTGAGACTGAGGGCAAGGAGATGCAGTGACTATGTGCAAAGGGATGCAGTGAATGTGGGAAATTGAATGCAGCGTCTGTGAGATAAGGGAAACAGTGACTGATGGAAATGGGATGCACTGACTGTGTTGAAGGAGATGCAGTGACTGAGGGGAATGGGATGCAGTGACTGAGGGGAATGGGATGCAGTGACTGAGGGAAATGGGATGCAGTGACTGAGGGAAATGGGACGCAGTGACTGAGTGAAATGTGATTCAGTCACTGAGTGAAATTTGATTCCGTCACTGAGTGAAATGTGATGCACTCACTGAGTGAACTGTGATTCAGTCAGTGGGTGAACTGTGATGCAGTGACTCAGTGAACTGTGATGCTGTCACTGAGTGAAATGAGATGCACTGACTGATGGAATTTGGATGCAGTGGCAGAGTGACATGAGCTGCAGTGACTGAGTGACATGAGCTACAGTGACTGAGTGAAATGCGATGCAGTGACTGCTTGAAATTGGATGCATCACTGAGTGCAATGGGATGCAGTGACCGATGGAAATTGGATGCAGTGACAGAGTGACATGAGCTGCAGTGTCTGATGGAAATGTGATGCAGTGACTGAGGGAAATGGGATGCAGTGACTGAGGGAAATGGGATGCAGTGACTGAGGGAAATTGAATTCATCGTCTGTGAGATGCGGCAAACAGTGACTGATGGAAATGTGATGCAGTGACTGTGGTGAAGGAGATGCAGTGATTGAGTAGATGGGATGCAGTGACTGAGTGAAATGTGATGCAGTGACCGAGTGAAATGTGATGCAGTGACCGAGTGAAATGGGATGCACTGACCGAGTGAAATGGGATGCAGTGACTGAGGGAAATGGGATGTAGTATTTGTGGGAAGAAGGATGCAATCACTGAGTGAAATGAGATGCTGAGACTGAGGGCAAGGAGATGCTGTGACTCTGTGCAAAGGGATGCAGTGAATGTGGGAAATTGAATGCAGCGTCTGTGAGATAAGGGAAACAGTGACTGATGGAAATGGGATGCACTGACTGTGTTGAAGGAGATGCAGTGACTGAGTGGAATGGGATGCAATGACCGAGGGAACTGGGATGCAGTGACTGAGGGAAATGGGATGCAGTGACTGAGGGAAATGAGATGCAGTGACTGAGGGAAATGGGCCGCAGTGACTGAGTGAAATGTGATTCAGTCACTGAGTGAAATTTGATTCCGTCACTGAGTGAAATGTGATGCACTCACTGAGTGAACTGTGATTCAGTCAGTGGGTGAACTGTGATGCAGTGACTCAGTGAACTGTGATGCTGTCACTGAGTGAAATGAGATGCACTGACTGATGGAATTTGGATGCAGTGGCAGAGTGACATGAGCTGCAGTGACTGAGTGACATGAGCTGCAGTGACTGAGTGACATGAGCTGCAGTGACTGAGTGAAATGCGATGCAGTGGCTGAGTGAAATGGGATGAAGTGGCTGAGTGAAATGGGATGAAGTGGCTGAGTGAAATGGGATGCAGTGGCTGAGTGAAATGGGATGCAGTGACTGAGGGAACTGGGATGCAGTGACTGAGGGAAATGGGATGCAGTGACTGAGGGAAATGGGACGCAGTGACTGAATGAAATGTGATTCACTCACTGAGTGAAATGTGATTCAGTCACTGAGTGAAATGTGATACCGTCACTGAGTGAAATGTGATGCACTCACTGAGTGAACTGTGATTCAGTCAGTGGGTGAACTGTGATGCAGTGACTCACTGAACTGTGATGCTGTCACTGAGTGAAATGAGATGCACTGACTGATGGAAATTGGATGCAGTGACAGAGTGACATGAGCTGCAGTGACTGAGTGACATGAGCTGCAGTGACTGAGTGAAATGCGATGCAGTGGCTGAGTGAAATGGGATGCAGTGGCTGAGTGAAATGGGATGCAGTGGGGCGTGAAATGGGATGCAGTGACTGGTGGAAATGAGATGCAATGACTAAGGGAAAGGAAATGCAGTGTCTGTGGGAAATGGGATGCTGCGACTGAGGGTAATGGGATGCAGTGACTGAGGGTAATGGGATGCAGTGACTGATGGAAATGGATGCAGTGACTGAGTGAAATGGGATGCAGTGACTGATGGAAATTGGATGCAGTGACAGAGTGAGGTGATCTGCAGTGACTGAGTGAAATGAGATGCATTGTTTGATGGAAATATGTTGCAGTAACTGACGGAAATGAGATGTAGTGACTGAGGGACATGGGATGCAGTGACTGAGGAACATGGGATGCAGTGACTGAGCGAAATGGGATGCACGATTTTTGGGAAGTAGGATGCAATCACTGATTGAAATGAGATACAGAGACTGTGGGAAAGGAGATGCTGTGACGATGGGAAAATGGATGCAGTGACTGAGTGAAATGGGATGCAATGACTGCGTGAAATGCGATGCAGTGGCTGCGTGAAATGGGATGCAGTGACTCAGTGAAATGTGATTCAGTCACTGAGTGAAATGTGATTCCGTCACTGAGTGAAATATGATGCACTCACTCAGTGTACTGAGATTCAGTCACTGAGTCAACTGTGATTCAGTCACTGAGTGAACTGTGATGCAGTCACTGAGTGAAATGGGATGCAGTGGCTCAGGGAAATGGGATGCAGTGACTGAGTGAAATGGGATGCAGTGACTGATGGAAATGGGATGCAGTGACTCAGTGAAATGAGATACATTGACTGAGTGAAATGGAATGCAGTAACTGAGGGAAATGGGATACAGTGAATGAGGGAAATGGGATGCTTTGACTGAGTGAAATGAGATGCAGTGACTGAGGGACATGGGATGCAGTGACTGAGGGACATGGGATGCAGTGACTGAGGGACATGGGATGCAGTGACTGAGGGAAATGGGATGCAGTGACGAAGTGAAATGGGATGCAGTGACTGAGGGACGTGGGATGCAGTGAATGAGGGACGTGGGATGCAGTGACTGAGGGACGTGGGATGCAGTGACTGAGGGACATGGGATGCAGTGACTGAGGGACATGGCATGCAGTGACTGAGGGACATGGGATGCATCGGCTGAGTGAAATGCGATGCAGAGACTGAGGGAAAGGAGATGCTGTGACTGTGGGAAATGGGATGCAGTGAGTGTGGGAAATTGAATGCAGCGTCTGTGAGATACGGGAAACAATGACTGTTGGAAATGGGATGCAGTGACTGTGGTGAAGGAGATGCAGTGATTGAGTGAAATGGGAAGCACTGACTGAGTGAAATGTGATTCAGTCACTGAGTGAAATGGGATGCAGTCAGTGAGTGAAATGTGTTGCAGTCACTGAGTGAAATGGGATGCAGTGACTGAGTGAAATGGGATGCAGTGACTGAGGGAAATGGGATGCAGTCACTGAGGGAAATGGGATGCAGTCACTGAGGGAAATGGGATGCAGTGACTGAGGGAAATGAGATGCCGCGACTGAGTGAACGGGATGCAGTGACTGATGGAAATGGTATGCAGTGACTGAGGGAAATGAGATGCAGTGACTGACGGAAATGGGATGCGGTGTCTGTTTGAAAAGGGATCCTGTGACTGAAGTTAATGGGATGCAGTGACTGAGTGAAATGGGATGCAGTGACTGAGTGAGGTGGGATGCAGTGACTGAGTGAGGTGGGATGCAGTGACTGAGTGAGGTGGGATGCAGTGACTGAGGACAATGGGATGCAGTGACTGAGAGAAATGGGATGCCGTGACTGAGGGAAATGGGATGCAGTGACTCTGTGAAATGGGATGCAGTGACAGAGTGAAATGGGATGCAGTGACTGAGTGAAATGGGATTGCCGTGACTGTGGAAAGGAGATGCAGTGACTGAGGAAATGAGATGCAGTGACTGAGGAAATGGGATGCAGTGACTGAGGAAATGGGATGCAGTGACTGAGGAAATGGGATGCAGTGACTGAGGGAAATGGGATGCTGTGACTGAGGGAAATGAGATGACGTGACTGAGTGAACTGGGATGCAGTGACTGATGGAAATGGTATGCAGTGACTGAGGGAAATGGGAGGCAGTGACTGACGGAAATGGAATGCAGTTTCTGTTGGAAATGGGATCCTGCGACTGAGGGTAATGAGATGCCGTGACTGAGGGTAATGGGATGCAGTGACTGAGTGAAATGGGATGCAGTGACTGGGAAATGGGATGCAGTGACTGTGTGAAATGGGACGCAGTGACTGAGTGAAATGGGATGCAGTCACTGAGGGAAATGGGATGCAGTGACTGAGGGAAATGAGATGCCGCGACTGAGTGAACGGGATGCAGTGACTGATGGAAATGGTATGCTGTGACTGAGGGAAATGGGATGCAGTGACTGACGGAAATGGGATGCAGTGTCTGACGGAAATTGAATGCCGCATCAGTGAGAAACGGGATGCAGTGACTGAGAGAAATTGGAACCAGCGACTGATTGAAATGGAATGCCGTGACTGAGGGAAATGGGATGCGGTGACTGAGTGAAATGGGAAGCAGTGACTGAGTGAAATGGGATGCCGCGACTGAGTGAACGGGATGCAGTGACTGATGGAAATGGTATGCTGTGACTGAGGGAAATGGGATGCAGTGACTGACGGAAATGGGATGCAGTGTCTGTTTGAAATGGGATCCTGTGACTGAAGTTAATGGGATGCAGTGACTGAGGGAAATGGGATGCAGTCACTGAGGGAAATGGGATGCAGTCACTGAGGGAAATGGGATGCAGTGACTGAGGGAAATGAGATGCCGCGACTGAGTGAACGGGATGCAGTGACTGATGGAAATGGTATGCAGTGACTGATGGAAATGGTATGCAGTGACTGATGGAAATGGGATGCAGTGACTGACGGAAATGGGATGCAGTGTCTGTTTGAAATGGGATCCTGTGACTGAAGTTAATGGGATGCAGTGACTGAGGGAAATGGGATGCAGTCACTGAGGGAAATGGGATGCAGTGACTGAGGGAAATGAGATGCCGCGACTGAGTGAACGGGAGGCAGTGACTGATGGAAATGGTATGCAGTGACTGATGGAAATGGTATGCAGTGACTGATGGAAATGGTATGCAGTGACTGAGGGAAATGGGATGCAGTGACTGACGGAAATGGGATGCAGTGTCTGTTTGAAATGGGATCCTGTGACTGAAGTTAATGGGATGCAGTGACTGAGTGAAATGGGATGCAGTGACTGAGTGAGGTGGGATGCAGTGACTGAGTGAGGTGGGATGCAGTGACTGAGTGAGGTGGGATGCAGTGACTGAGGACAATGGGATGCAGTGACTGAGAGAAATGGGATGCCGTGACTGAGAGAAATGGGATGCCGTGACTGGGAAATGGGATGCAGTGACTCTGTGAAATGTGATGCAGTGACTGAGTGAAATGGGATGCAGTGACTGAGTGAAATGGGATTGCCGTGATTGTGGAAAGGAGATGCAGTGACTGAGGAAATGGGATGCAGTGACTGAGGAAATGGGATGCAGTGACTGAGGGAAATGGGATGCTGTGACTGAGGGAAATGAGATGACGTGACTGAGTGAACTGGGATGCAGTGACTGATGGAAATGGTATGCAGTGACTGAGGGAAATGGGAGGCAGTGACTGACGGAAATGGAATGCAGTTTCTGTTGGAAATGGGATCCTGCGACTGAGGGTAATGAGATGCCGTGACTGAGGGTAATGGGATGCAGTGACTGAGTGAAATGGGATGCAGTGACTGGGAAATGGGATGCAGTGACTGTGTGAAATGGGACGCAGTGACTGAGTGAAATGGGATGCAGTGACTGATGGAAAGGAGATACAGTGACTGATGGAAATGGGATGCAGTGTCTGACGGAAATTGAATGCCGCATCAGTGAGAAACGGGATGCAGTGACTGAGAGAAATTGGAACCAGCGACTGAGGGAAATGGAATGCCGTGACTGAGGGAAATGGGATGCGGTGACTGAGTGAAATGGGAAGCAGTGACTGAGTGAAATGGGATGCAGTGACTGAGTGAAATGGGATGCAGTGACTGAGGGAAATGGGATGCAGTCACTGAGGGAAATGGGATGCAGTGACTGAGGGAAATGAGATGCCGCGACTGAGTGAACGGGATGCAGTGACTGATGGAAATGGTATGCTGTGACTGAGGGAAATGGGATGCAGTGACTGACGGAAATGGGATGCAGTGTCTGTTTGAAATGGGATCCTGTGACTGAAGTTAATGGGATGCAGTGACTGAGGGAAATGAGATGCAGTCACTGAGGGAAATGGGATGCAGTCACTGAGGGAAATGGGATGCAGTGACTGAGGGAAATGAGATGCCGCGACTGAGTGAACGGGATGCAGTGACTGATGGAAATGGTATGCAGTGACTGATGGAAATGGTATGCAGTGACTGAGGGAAATGGGATGCAGTGACTGACGGAAATGGGATGCAGTGTCTGTTTGAAATGGGATCCTGTGACTGAAGTTAATGGGATGCAGTGACTGAGGGAAATGGGATGCAGTCACTGAGGGAAATGGGATGCAGTGACTGAGGGAAATGAGATGCCGCGACTGAGTGAACGGGAGGCAGTGACTGATGGAAATGGTATGCAGTGACTGAGGGAAATGGGATGCAGTGACTGACGGAAATGGGATGCAGTGTCTGTTTGAAATGGGATCCTGTGACTGAAGTTAATGGGATGCAGTGACTGAGTGAAATGGGATGCAGTGACTGAGTGAGGTGGGATGCAGTGACTGAGTGAGGTGGGATGCAGTGACTGAGTGAGGTGGGATGCAGTGACTGAGTGAGGTGGGATGCAGTGACTGAGGACAATGGGATGCAGTGACTGAGAGAAATGCGATGCCGTGACTGAGAGAAATGGGATGCCATGACTGGGAAATGGGATGCAGTGACTCTGTGAAATGGGATGCAGTGACTGAGTGAAATGGGATGCAGTGACTGAGTGAAATGGGATTGCCGTGACTGTGGAAAGGAGATGCAGTGACTGAGGAAATGGGATGCAGTGACTGAGGAAATGGGTTGCAGTGACTGAGGGAAATGGGATGCTGTGACTGAGGGAAATGAGATGACGTGACTGAGTGAACTGGGATGCAGTGACTGATGGAAATGGTATGCAGTGACTGAGGGAAATGGGAGGCAGTGACTGATGGAAATGGAATGCAGTGTCTGTTGGAAATGGGATCCTGCGACTGAAGGTAATGAGATGCCGTGACTGAGGGTAATGGGATGCAGTGACTGAGTGAAATAGGATGCAGTGACTGGGAAATGGGATGCAGTGACTGTGTGAAATGGGACGCAGTGACTGAGTGAAATGGGACGCAGTGACTGATGGAAAGGAGATGCAGTGACTGATGGAAATGGGATGCAGTGTCTGATGGAAATTGAATGCCGCATCAGTGAGAAACAGGATGCAGTGACTGAGAGAAATTGGATCCAGCGACTGAGGGAAATGGAATGCCGTGACTGAGGGAAATGGGATGCGGTGACTGAGTGAAATGGGAAGCAGTGACTGATGGAAATGAGACGCCGTGACTTGGGGAAAGGAGATGCATTGACTGTGGGAAATGGGATGCAGTGACTGTGGGAAATGGGATGCAGTGACTTACGGAAATGGGATGAAGTGACTGAGTGAGATGGGATGCAGTGTCTGAGTGAAATGGGATGCAGTGTCTGAGTGAAATGGGATGCAGTTAATGAGTGAAATGAGATGCAGTGACTGATGGAAATTGGATGCACTGACAGAGTGACATGCGCTGCAGTGCCAGATAGAAATGGGATGCAGTTACTGTGGGACATGGGATGCAGTGACTGAGGTACTGGGAAGGAGTGACTGAGTTAATAGGGATGCAGTGCTCGAGGGGGCTTGGGGTGCAGTGACTGAGTGAAATGGGATGCAGTGACTGATGGAAATGGGATGCAGTGACTGAGTGAAAAGAGATACATTGACTGAGTGAAATGGTATGAAGTGACTGAGGGAAATGGTATGAAGTGACTGAGGGCAATGGGATGCAGTGACTGACGGAAATGGGATGCAGTGTCTGTGTGAAATGGGATCCTCCGACTGAGGTTCATGGGATGCAGTGACTGAGTGAAATGGGATGCAGTGACTGAGTGAAATGGGATGCAGTGACTGAGTGAAGTGGGATGCAGTGACTTAGTGAAGTGGGATGCAGTGACTTAGTGAAGTGGGATGCAGTGACTTAGTGAAGTGGGATGCAGTGACTGAGTGAAGTGGGATGCAGTGACTGAGGGTAATAGGATGCAGTGACTGAGGACAATGGGATGCAGTGATTGGGAAATGGGATGCAGTGATTGATGGAAATGGGACGCAGTGACTAAGTGAAATGGGACGCAGTGACTGATGGAAAGGAGATGCAGTGACTGAGGAAATGGGATGCAGTGACTGAGGGAAATGGGATGCAGTGACTGAGGGAAATGGGATGCAGTGACTGAGGGAAATGAGATGCCGAGACTGAGTGAACTGGGATGCAGTGACTGATGGAAATGGTATGCAGTGACTGAGGGAAATGGAATGCAGTGACTGACGGAAATGGGATGCAGTGTCTGTTGGAAATGGGATCCTGCGACTGAAGGTAATGGGATGCAGTGACTGATGGTAATGGGATGCAGTGACTGAGGGTAATGGGATGCAGTGACTGAGGGTAATGGGATGCAGTGACTGAGGGTAATGGGATGCAGTGACTGAGTGAAATGGGATGCAGTGACTGAGGGCAATGGGATGCAGTGACTGAGTGAAATTGGATTGCCGTGACTGTGGAAAGAAGATGCAGTGACTGAGGAAATGGGACGCAGTGACACATGGAAATGGGATGCCCTGACTGAGTGTAAAGTGAAGCATTGAGTGAAATGGGATGCAGTGGCTGTGTGAAATGGGATGCAGTGGCTGTGTGAAATGGGATGCAGTGGCTGTGTGAACTGGGATGCAGTGACTGTGTGAATAGGGATGCAGTGACTGAGGGAAAGGAGATGCAGTGTCTGTTTGAAATGGGATGCAGCGACTCAAGTGAATGGGATGCCGTGTCTGTGGGGAATGGGATGCAGTGACAGTGCGGAATGGGATGCAGTGACTGCGATAAATGGGATGCAGTGACTGATGGAAATGGGATGCAGTGAATGAGGGAAATGGGATTCACTGACTGTGGGGAATGGGATGCAGTGACTGATGGAAATGGGATGCAGTGAATGAGGGAAATGGGATTCAGTGACTGAGATGAATGGGACGCAGTGACTGATGGAAATGGGATGCAGTGACTGAGGGTAATGGGTTGCAGTCACTGAGTGAAATGGGATGCTGTGACACTGTGGAATGGGATGCAGTGACTCACTGGAATGTGACGCATTGACTGAGGGAAAGGAGATGCAGTGAATGTGGGAAATGGGATGCAGTGACCGAGTGAAATGAGATGCAGTGACTGAGCGAAATGGGATGCAGTATTTTTGGGAAGTAGGATGCAATCACTGATTGAAATGAGATGCAGAGACTGTGGGAAAGGAGACGCTGAGTCTATGGGAAATGGGATACAGTGAGTGTTGGAAATTGAATGCAGTGTCTGTGAGATATGGGAACCAGTGACTGATGGAAATGGGATGCTGTGACTGTGTTGAAGGAGCTGCAGTGATGGAGTCAATTGGGATGCAGTGACTGAGTGAAATGTGATGCAGTGACTGAGTGAAATGTGATGCAGTGACTGAGTGAAATGGGATGCAGTGACTGCGTGAAATGGGATGCAGTGACTGCGTGAAATGGGATGCAGTGACTGCGTGAAATGGGATGCAGTGACTGCGTGAAATGGGATGCAGTGACTGCGTGAAATGGGAAGGAATGACTGCGTGAAATGCGATGCAGTGACTGCGTGAAATGGGATCCAATGACTGCGTGAAATGGGACGCAGTGACTGAGTGAAATGTGATTCCGTCACTGAGTGAAATATGTTGCACTCACCGAGTGTACTGTGATTCAGTAACTGAGTGTACTGTGATGCAGTCACTGAGTGAAATGGGATTCAGTGGCTGAGTGAAATGAGATGCAGTGACTGAGTGAAATGAGATGCAGTGACTGAGTGAAATGGGATGCAGTGACTGAGTGAAATGGGATGCAGTGACTGAGGGACATGGGATGCAGTGACAGAGGGACATGGGATGCAGTGACGGAGGGACATGGGATGCAGTGACTGAGGGACATGGGATGCAGTGACTGAGGGACATTGGATGCCGTGACTGAGGGAAATGGGATGCAGTGACAGAGTGACTTGAGCTGCAGTGACAGAGGGACTGGGAAGGAGTTTCTGAGTTAATAGGGAATCAGTGCCCGAGCGGGCTTGGGGTGCAGTGACTGATGGAAATGGGATACAGTGCCTGACCGAAAAGGGACGCACTGACTGGGTGAAATGGGATGCAGTGACTGAGGGACATGGGATGCAGTGACTTAGGGACATGGGATGCAGTGACTGAGGGACATGGGATGCAGTGACACACGGCCATGGGATGCAGTGACCTGAGGGAATTGGGATGCAGTGACTGAGGGAAATGGGATGCAGTGATTGCGTGAAATGGGTTGCAGTGACTGAGTGAAATGCGATGCAGTCACTGAGTGCAATGGGATGCATCACTGAGTGCAATGGGATGCAGGCACTAGGTGAAATGGGATGCAGTGACTGATGGAAATTGGATGCAAAGACTGAGGGAAATGGGATGCAGTCACTGAGGGACATGGGATGCAGTGAGTGTGGGAAAGAGAATGCATCGTCTGTGAGATACGGGAAACAGTGACTGATGGAAATGTGATGCAGTGACTGTGGTGAAGGAGATGCAGTGATTGAGTAAATTGGATGCAGTGACTGAGTGAAATGTGATGCAGTGACTGAGTGAAATGTGATGCAGTGGCTGCGTGAAATGGGATGCAGTGACTGATTGAAATGTGATGCAGTGACTGAGTGAAATGTGATGCAGTGACTGAGTGAAATGGGATGCAGTGACTGCGTGAAATGGGATGCAGTGACTGCGTGAAATGGGATGCGGTGACTGAGTGAAATGAGATGCGGTGACTGAGGGAAATGGGATGCAGTGACTGAGGGACATGGGATGCAGTGACTGAGGGACATGGGATGCAGTGACTGAGGAACATGAGATGCATCGGCTGAGTGAAATGCGATGCAGAGACTGAGGGAAAGGAGATGCTGTGACTGAGGGAAATCGGATGCAGTGAGTGTGGGAAATTGAATGCAGCGTCTGTTAGATACGGGAAACAATGACTGTTGGAAATGGGATGCAGTGACTGTGGTGAAGGAGATGCAGTGATTGAGTGAAATGGGAAGCACTGACTGAGTGAAATGTGATTCAGTCACTGAGTGATCTGGGATGCAGTCAGTGAGTGAAATGTGTTGCAGTCACTGAGTGAAATGGGATGCAGTCACTGAGTGAAATGGGATGCAGTGACTGAGTGAAATGGGATGCAGTGACTGAGGGAAATGGGATGCAGTCACTGAGGGAAATGGGATGCAGTGACTGAGGGAAATGAGATGCCGCGGCTGAGTGAATGGGATGCAGTGACTGATGGAAATGGTATGCAGTGACTGAGGGAAATGGGATGCAGTGACTGAGGGAAATGGGATGCAGTGTCTGTTTGAAATGGGATCCTGTGACTGAAGTTAATGGGATGCAGTGACTGAGTGAAATGGGATGCAGTGACTGTTTGAAATGTGATGCTGTGACTGAGTGAAATGTGATGCAGTGACTGAGTGAAATGTGATGCAGTGACTGCTTGAAATTGGATGCATCACTGAGTGCAATGGGATGCAGTGACCGATGGAAATTGGATGCAGTGACAGAGTGACATGAGCTGCAGTGTCTGATGGAAATGTGATGCAGTGACTGAGGGAAATGGGATGCAGTGACTGAGGGAAATGGGATGCAGTGACTGAGGGAAATGGGATGCAGTGACTGAGGGAAATTGAATTCATCGTCTGTGAGATACGGGAAACAGTGACTGATGGAAATGTGATGCAGTGACTGTGGCGAAGGAGATGCAGTGATTGAGTAGATGGGATGCAGTGACTGAGTGAAATGTGATGCAGTGACTGAGTGAAATGAGATGCAGTGACTGAGTGAAATGTGATGCAGTGACTGAGTAAAATGTGATGCAGTGACCGAGTGAAATGGGATGCAGTGACTGAGGGAAATGGGACGCAGTATTTGTGGGAAGAAGGATGCAATCACTGAGTGAAATGAGATGCTGAGACTGAAGGCAAGGAGATGCTGTGTCTATGTGCAATGGGATGCAGTGAATGTGGGAAATTGAATGCAGCGTCTGTGAGATAAGGGAAACAGTGACTGATGGAAATGGGATGCACTGACTATGTTGAAGGAGATGCAGTGACTGAGGGAACTGGGATGCAGTGACTGAGGGAAATGGGATGCAGTGACTGAGGGAAATGGGACGCAGTCACTGAGTGAAATGTGTTTCAGTCACTGAGTGAAATGTGTTTCAGTCACTGAGTGAAATGTGATTCAGTCACAGTGAAATGTGATTCCGTCACTGAGTGAAATGTGATGCGCTCACTGAGTGAACTGTGATTCAGTCAGTGGGTGAACTGTGATGCAGTGACTCAGTGAACTGTGATGCTGTCACTGAGTGAAATGAGATGCACTGACTGATGGAAATTGGATGCAGTGACAGAGTGACATGAGCTGCAGTGACGGAGTGACATGAGCTGCAGTGACTGAGTGAAATGCAATGCAGTGGCTGAGTGAAATGGGATGCAGTGGCTGAGTGAAATGGGATGCAGTGGCTGAGTGAAATGGGATGCAGTGGCTGAGTGAAATGGGATGCAGTGACTGGTGGAAATGAGATGCAATGACTAAGGGAAAGGAAATGCAGTGTCTGTGGGAAATGGGATGCAGTGACTGAGGGTAATGGGATGCAGTGACTGAGGGTAATGGGATGCAGTGACTGATGGAAATGGATGCAGTGACTGAGTGAAATGGGATGCAGTGAATGAGTGAAATGAGATGCACGGACTGATGGAAATTGGATGCAGTGACAGAGTGACGTGAGCTGCAGTGACTGAGTGAAATGAGATGCATTGTTTGATGGAAATATGATGCAGTAACTGACGGAAATGAGATGCAGTGACTGTGGGAAATGGGATGCAGTGACTGAGCAAAATGGGATGCAGTGACTGAGCGAAATGGGACGCACGATTTTTGGGAAGTAGGATGCAATCACTGATTGAAATGAGATACAGAGACTGTGGGAAAGGAGATGCTGTGACGATGGGAAAATGGATGCAGTGACTGAGTGAAATGGGATGCAATGACTGCGTGAAATGCGATGCAGTGGCTGCGTGAAATGGGATGCAGTGACTCAGTGAAATGTGATTCAGTCACTGCGTGAAATGTGATTCCGTCACTGAGTGAAATATGATGCACTCACTCAGTGTGCTGTGATTCAGTCACTGAGTCAACTGTGATTCAGTCACTGAGTGAACTGTGATGCAGTCACTGAGTGAAATGGGAAGCAGTGGCTCAGGGAAATAGGATGCAGTGACTCAGTGAAATGAGATACATTGACTGAGTGAAATGGAACGCAGTAACTGAGGGAAATGGGATACAGTGAATGAGGGAAATGGGATGCTTTGACTGAGTGAAATGAGATGCAGTGACTGAGGGACATGGGATGCAGTGACTGAGGGACATGGGATGCAGTGACTGCGTGAAATGGGATGCGGTGACTGAGTGAAATGAGATGCGGTGACTGAGGGACATGGGATGCAGTGAATGAGGGACATGGGATGCAGTGACTGAGGGACATGGGAGGCATCGACTGAGGGAAAGGAGATGCTGTGACTGTGGGATATGGGATGCAGTGAGTGTGGGAAATTGAATGCAGCGTCTGTGAGATACGGGAAACAATGACTGTTGGAAATGGGATGCAGTGACTGTGGTGAAGGAGATGCAGTGATTGAGTGAAATGGGAAGCACTGACTGAGTGAAATGTGATTCAGTCACTGAGTGAAATGGGATGCAGTCAGTGAGTGAAATGTGTTGCAGTCACTGAGTGAAATGGGATGCAGTCACTGAGTGAAATGGGATGCAGTGACTGAGATGAATGGGACGCAGTGACTGATGGAAATGGGATGCAGTGAATGAGGGTAATGGGTTGCAGTCACTGAGTGAAATGGGATGCTGTGACACTGTGGAATGGGATGCAGTGACTCACTGGAATGTGACGCATTGACTGAGGGAAAGGAGATGCAGAGAATGTGGGAAATGGGATGCAGTGACTGAGGGAAATGGGATGCAGTGACCGAGTGAAATGAGATGCAGTGACTGAGCGAAATGGAATGCAGTTATTTTGGGAAGTAGGATGCAATCACTGATTGAAATGAGATGCAGAGACTGTGGGAAAGGAGACGCTGAGTCTATGGGAACTGGGATACCGTGAGTGTTGGAAATTGAATGCAGTGTCTGTGAGATGTGGGAACCAGTGACTGATGGAAATGGGATGCGGTGACTGTGGTGAAGGAGCTGCAGTGATGGAGTCAATTGGGATGCAGTGACTGAGTGAAATGTGATACAGTGACTGAGTGAAATGTGATGCAGTGACTGAGTGAAATGGGATGCAGTGACTGCGTGAAATGAGATGCAGTGACTGAGTGAAATGAGATGCAGTGACTGAGTGAAATGGTATGCAGTGACTGAGGCACATGGGATGCAGTGACGGAGGGACGTGGGATGCAGTGACTGAGGGACATTGGATGCCGTGACTGAGGGAAATGGGATGCAGTGACAGATTGACATGAGCTGCAGTGACAGAGCGACTGGGAAGGAGTTTCTGAGTTAAAAGGGAATCAGTGCCCGAGCGGGCTTGGGGTGCAGTGACTGAGGGAAATGGGATACAGTGCCTGACCGAAAAGGGACGCACTGACTGGGTGAAATGGGATGCAGTGACTGAGGGACATGGGATGCAGTGACTTAGGGACATGGGATGCAGTGACTGAGGGACATGGGATGCAGTGACACACGGACATGGGATGCAGTGACCTGAGGGAATTGGGATGCAGTGACTGAGGGCAATGGGATGCAGTGATTGCGTGAAATGGGTTGCAGTGACTGAGTGAAATGCGATGCAGTCACTGAGTGCAATGGGATGCATCACTGAGTGCAATGGGATGCAGGCACTAGGTGAAATGGGATGCAGTGACTGATGGAAATTGGATGCAAAGACTGAGGGAAATGGGATGCAGTCACTGAGGGAAATGGGATGCAGTGAGTGTGGGAAATTGAATGCATCGTCTGTGAGATACGGGAAACAGTGACTGATGGAAATGTGATGCAGTGACTGTGGTGAAGGAGATGCAGTGATTGAGTAAATGGGATGCAGTGACTGAGTGAAATGTGATGCAGTGACTGAGTGAAATGTGATGCAGTGACTGAGTGAAATGTGATGCAGTGGCTGTGTGAAATGGGATGCAGTGACTGAGTGAAATGTGATGCAGTGACTGAGTGAAATGTGATGCAGTGCCTGAGTGAAATGGGATGCACTGACCGAGTGAAATGGGATGCAGTGACTGAGGGAAATGCGATGCAATGACTGCGTGAAATGCGATGCAGTGGCTGCGTGAAATGGGATGCAGTGACTCAGTGAAATGTGATTCAGTCACTGAGTGAAATGTGATTCCGTCACTGAGTGAAATATGATGCACTCACTCAGTGTACTGAGATTCAGTCACTGAGTCAACTGTGATTCAGTCACTGAGTGAACTGTGATGCAGTCACTGAGTGAAATGGGATGCAGTGGCTCAGGGAAATGGGATGCAGTGACTGAGTGAAATGGGATGCAGTGACTGATGGAAATGGGATGCAGTGACTCAGTGAAATGAGATACATTGACTGAGTGAAATGGAATGCAGTAACTGAGGGAAATGGGATACAGTGAATGAGGGAAATGGGATGCTTTGACTGAGTGAAATGAGATGCAGTGACTGAGGGACATGGGATGCAGTGACTGAGGGACATGGGATGCAGTGACTGAGGGACATGGGATGCAGTGACTGAGGGAAATGGGATGCAGTGACGAAGTGAAATGGGATGCAGTGACTGAGGGACGTGGGATGCAGTGAATGAGGGACGTGGGATGCAGTGACTGAGGGACATGGGATGCAGTGACTGAGGGACATGGCATGCAGTGACTGAGGGACATGGGATGCATCGGCTGAGTGAAATGCGATGCAGAGACTGAGGGAAAGGAGATGCTGTGACTGTGGGAAATGGGATGCAGTGAGTGTGGGAAATTGAATGCAGCGTCTGTGAGATACGGGAAACAATGACTGTTGGAAATGGGATGCAGTGACTGTGGTGAAGGAGATGCAGTGATTGAGTGAAATGGGAAGCACTGACTGAGTGAAATGTGATTCAGTCACTGAGTGAAATGGGATGCAGTCAGTGAGTGAAATGTGTTGCAGTCACTGAGTGAAATGGGATGCAGTGACTGAGTGAAATGGGATGCAGTGACTGAGGGAAATGGGATGCAGTCACTGAGGGAAATGGGATGCAGTCACTGAGGGAAATGGGATGCAGTGACTGAGGGAAATGAGATGCCGCGACTGAGTGAACGGGATGCAGTGACTGATGGAAATGGTATGCAGTGACTGAGGGAAATGAGATGCAGTGACTGACGGAAATGGGATGCGGTGTCTGTTTGAAAAGGGATCCTGTGACTGAAGTTAATGGGATGCAGTGACTGAGTGAAATGGGATGCAGTGACTGAGTGAGGTGGGATGCAGTGACTGAGTGAGGTGGGATGCAGTGACTGAGTGAGGTGGGATGCAGTGACTGAGGACAATGGGATGCAGTGACTGAGAGAAATGGGATGCCGTGACTGAGGGAAATGGGATGCAGTGACTCTGTGAAATGGGATGCAGTGACAGAGTGAAATGGGATGCAGTGACTGAGTGAAATGGGATTGCCGTGACTGTGGAAAGGAGATGCAGTGACTGAGGAAATGAGATGCAGTGACTGAGGAAATGGGATGCAGTGACTGAGGAAATGGGATGCAGTGACTGAGGAAATGGGATGCAGTGACTGAGGGAAATGGGATGCTGTGACTGAGGGAAATGAGATGACGTGACTGAGTGAACTGGGATGCAGTGACTGATGGAAATGGTATGCAGTGACTGAGGGAAATGGGAGGCAGTGACTGACGGAAATGGAATGCAGTTTCTGTTGGAAATGGGATCCTGCGACTGAGGGTAATGAGATGCCGTGACTGAGGGTAATGGGATGCAGTGACTGAGTGAAATGGGATGCAGTGACTGGGAAATGGGATGCAGTGACTGTGTGAAATGGGACGCAGTGACTGAGTGAAATGGGATGCAGTCACTGAGGGAAATGGGATGCAGTGACTGAGGGAAATGAGATGCCGCGACTGAGTGAACGGGATGCAGTGACTGATGGAAATGGTATGCTGTGACTGAGGGAAATGGGATGCAGTGACTGACGGAAATGGGATGCAGTGTCTGACGGAAATTGAATGCCGCATCAGTGAGAAACGGGATGCAGTGACTGAGAGAAATTGGAACCAGCGACTGATTGAAATGGAATGCCGTGACTGAGGGAAATGGGATGCGGTGACTGAGTGAAATGGGAAGCAGTGACTGAGTGAAATGGGATGCCGCGACTGAGTGAACGGGATGCAGTGACTGATGGAAATGGTATGCTGTGACTGAGGGAAATGGGATGCAGTGACTGACGGAAATGGGATGCAGTGTCTGTTTGAAATGGGATCCTGTGACTGAAGTTAATGGGATGCAGTGACTGAGGGAAATGGGATGCAGTCACTGAGGGAAATGGGATGCAGTCACTGAGGGAAATGGGATGCAGTGACTGAGGGAAATGAGATGCCGCGACTGAGTGAACGGGATGCAGTGACTGATGGAAATGGTATGCAGTGACTGATGGAAATGGTATGCAGTGACTGATGGAAATGGGATGCAGTGACTGACGGAAATGGGATGCAGTGTCTGTTTGAAATGGGATCCTGTGACTGAAGTTAATGGGATGCAGTGACTGAGGGAAATGGGATGCAGTCACTGAGGGAAATGGGATGCAGTGACTGAGGGAAATGAGATGCCGCGACTGAGTGAACGGGAGGCAGTGACTGATGGAAATGGTATGCAGTGACTGATGGAAATGGTATGCAGTGACTGATGGAAATGGTATGCAGTGACTGAGGGAAATGGGATGCAGTGACTGACGGAAATGGGATGCAGTGTCTGTTTGAAATGGGATCCTGTGACTGAAGTTAATGGGATGCAGTGACTGAGTGAAATGGGATGCAGTGACTGAGTGAGGTGGGATGCAGTGACTGAGTGAGGTGGGATGCAGTGACTGAGTGAGGTGGGATGCAGTGACTGAGGACAATGGGATGCAGTGACTGAGAGAAATGGGATGCCGTGACTGAGAGAAATGGGATGCCGTGACTGGGAAATGGGATGCAGTGACTCTGTGAAATGTGATGCAGTGACTGAGTGAAATGGGATGCAGTGACTGAGTGAAATGGGATTGCCGTGATTGTGGAAAGGAGATGCAGTGACTGAGGAAATGGGATGCAGTGACTGAGGAAATGGGATGCAGTGACTGAGGGAAATGGGATGCTGTGACTGAGGGAAATGAGATGACGTGACTGAGTGAACTGGGATGCAGTGACTGATGGAAATGGTATGCAGTGACTGAGGGAAATGGGAGGCAGTGACTGACGGAAATGGAATGCAGTTTCTGTTGGAAATGGGATCCTGCGACTGAGGGTAATGAGATGCCGTGACTGAGGGTAATGGGATGCAGTGACTGAGTGAAATGGGATGCAGTGACTGGGAAATGGGATGCAGTGACTGTGTGAAATGGGACGCAGTGACTGAGTGAAATGGGATGCAGTGACTGATGGAAAGGAGATACAGTGACTGATGGAAATGGGATGCAGTGTCTGACGGAAATTGAATGCCGCATCAGTGAGAAACGGGATGCAGTGACTGAGAGAAATTGGAACCAGCGACTGAGGGAAATGGAATGCCGTGACTGAGGGAAATGGGATGCGGTGACTGAGTGAAATGGGAAGCAGTGACTGAGTGAAATGGGATGCAGTGACTGAGTGAAATGGGATGCAGTGACTGAGGGAAATGGGATGCAGTCACTGAGGGAAATGGGATGCAGTGACTGAGGGAAATGAGATGCCGCGACTGAGTGAACGGGATGCAGTGACTGATGGAAATGGTATGCTGTGACTGAGGGAAATGGGATGCAGTGACTGACGGAAATGGGATGCAGTGTCTGTTTGAAATGGGATCCTGTGACTGAAGTTAATGGGATGCAGTGACTGAGGGAAATGAGATGCAGTCACTGAGGGAAATGGGATGCAGTCACTGAGGGAAATGGGATGCAGTGACTGAGGGAAATGAGATGCCGCGACTGAGTGAACGGGATGCAGTGACTGATGGAAATGGTATGCAGTGACTGATGGAAATGGTATGCAGTGACTGAGGGAAATGGGATGCAGTGACTGACGGAAATGGGATGCAGTGTCTGTTTGAAATGGGATCCTGTGACTGAAGTTAATGGGATGCAGTGACTGAGGGAAATGGGATGCAGTCACTGAGGGAAATGGGATGCAGTGACTGAGGGAAATGAGATGCCGCGACTGAGTGAACGGGAGGCAGTGACTGATGGAAATGGTATGCAGTGACTGAGGGAAATGGGATGCAGTGACTGACGGAAATGGGATGCAGTGTCTGTTTGAAATGGGATCCTGTGACTGAAGTTAATGGGATGCAGTGACTGAGTGAAATGGGATGCAGTGACTGAGTGAGGTGGGATGCAGTGACTGAGTGAGGTGGGATGCAGTGACTGAGTGAGGTGGGATGCAGTGACTGAGTGAGGTGGGATGCAGTGACTGAGGACAATGGGATGCAGTGACTGAGAGAAATGCGATGCCGTGACTGAGAGAAATGGGATGCCATGACTGGGAAATGGGATGCAGTGACTCTGTGAAATGGGATGCAGTGACTGAGTGAAATGGGATGCAGTGACTGAGTGAAATGGGATTGCCGTGACTGTGGAAAGGAGATGCAGTGACTGAGGAAATGGGATGCAGTGACTGAGGAAATGGGTTGCAGTGACTGAGGGAAATGGGATGCTGTGACTGAGGGAAATGAGATGACGTGACTGAGTGAACTGGGATGCAGTGACTGATGGAAATGGTATGCAGTGACTGAGGGAAATGGGAGGCAGTGACTGATGGAAATGGAATGCAGTGTCTGTTGGAAATGGGATCCTGCGACTGAAGGTAATGAGATGCCGTGACTGAGGGTAATGGGATGCAGTGACTGAGTGAAATAGGATGCAGTGACTGGGAAATGGGATGCAGTGACTGTGTGAAATGGGACGCAGTGACTGAGTGAAATGGGACGCAGTGACTGATGGAAAGGAGATGCAGTGACTGATGGAAATGGGATGCAGTGTCTGATGGAAATTGAATGCCGCATCAGTGAGAAACAGGATGCAGTGACTGAGAGAAATTGGATCCAGCGACTGAGGGAAATGGAATGCCGTGACTGAGGGAAATGGGATGCGGTGACTGAGTGAAATGGGAAGCAGTGACTGATGGAAATGAGACGCCGTGACTTGGGGAAAGGAGATGCATTGACTGTGGGAAATGGGATGCAGTGACTGTGGGAAATGGGATGCAGTGACTTACGGAAATGGGATGAAGTGACTGAGTGAGATGGGATGCAGTGTCTGAGTGAAATGGGATGCAGTGTCTGAGTGAAATGGGATGCAGTTAATGAGTGAAATGAGATGCAGTGACTGATGGAAATTGGATGCACTGACAGAGTGACATGCGCTGCAGTGCCAGATAGAAATGGGATGCAGTTACTGTGGGACATGGGATGCAGTGACTGAGGTACTGGGAAGGAGTGACTGAGTTAATAGGGATGCAGTGCTCGAGGGGGCTTGGGGTGCAGTGACTGAGTGAAATGGGATGCAGTGACTGATGGAAATGGGATGCAGTGACTGAGTGAAAAGAGATACATTGACTGAGTGAAATGGTATGAAGTGACTGAGGGAAATGGTATGAAGTGACTGAGGGCAATGGGATGCAGTGACTGACGGAAATGGGATGCAGTGTCTGTGTGAAATGGGATCCTCCGACTGAGGTTCATGGGATGCAGTGACTGAGTGAAATGGGATGCAGTGACTGAGTGAAGTGGGATGCAGTGACTTAGTGAAGTGGGATGCAGTGACTTAGTGAAGTGGGATGCAGTGACTTAGTGAAGTGGGATGCAGTGACTGAGTGAAGTGGGATGCAGTGACTGAGGGTAATAGGATGCAGTGACTGAGGACAATGGGATGCAGTGATTGGGAAATGGGATGCAGTGATTGATGGAAATGGGACGCAGTGACTAAGTGAAATGGGACGCAGTGACTGATGGAAAGGAGATGCAGTGACTGAGGAAATGGGATGCAGTGACTGAGGGAAATGGGATGCAGTGACTGAGGGAAATGGGATGCAGTGACTGAGGGAAATGAGATGCCGAGACTGAGTGAACTGGGATGCAGTGACTGATGGAAATGGTATGCAGTGACTGAGGGAAATGGAATGCAGTGACTGACGGAAATGGGATGCAGTGTCTGTTGGAAATGGGATCCTGCGACTGAAGGTAATGGGATGCAGTGACTGATGGTAATGGGATGCAGTGACTGAGGGTAATGGGATGCAGTGACTGAGGGTAATGGGATGCAGTGACTGAGGGTAATGGGATGCAGTGACTGAGTGAAATGGGATGCAGTGACTGAGGGCAATGGGATGCAGTGACTGAGTGAAATTGGATTGCCGTGACTGTGGAAAGAAGATGCAGTGACTGAGGAAATGGGACGCAGTGACACATGGAAATGGGATGCCCTGACTGAGTGTAAAGTGAAGCATTGAGTGAAATGGGATGCAGTGGCTGTGTGAAATGGGATGCAGTGGCTGTGTGAAATGGGATGCAGTGGCTGTGTGAACTGGGATGCAGTGACTGTGTGAATAGGGATGCAGTGACTGAGGGAAAGGAGATGCAGTGTCTGTTTGAAATGGGATGCAGCGACTCAAGTGAATGGGATGCCGTGTCTGTGGGGAATGGGATGCAGTGACTGTGGGGAATGGGATGCAGTGACAGTGCGGAATGGGATGCAGTGACTGCGATAAATGGGATGCAGTGACTGATGGAAATGGGATGCAGTGAATGAGGGAAATGGGATTCACTGACTGTGGGGAATGGGATGCAGTGACTGATGGAAATGGGATGCAGTGAATGAGGGAAATGGGATTCAGTGACTGAGATGAATGGGACGCAGTGACTGATGGAAATGGGATGCAGTGACTGAGGGTAATGGGTTGCAGTCACTGAGTGAAATGGGATGCTGTGACACTGTGGAATGGGATGCAGTGACTCACTGGAATGTGACGCATTGACTGAGGGAAAGGAGATGCAGTGAATGTGGGAAATGGGATGCAGTGACCGAGTGAAATGAGATGCAGTGACTGAGCGAAATGGGATGCAGTATTTTTGGGAAGTAGGATGCAATCACTGATTGAAATGAGATGCAGAGACTGTGGGAAAGGAGACGCTGAGTCTATGGGAAATGGGATACAGTGAGTGTTGGAAATTGAATGCAGTGTCTGTGAGATATGGGAACCAGTGACTGATGGAAATGGGATGCTGTGACTGTGTTGAAGGAGCTGCAGTGATGGAGTCAATTGGGATGCAGTGACTGAGTGAAATGTGATGCAGTGACTGAGTGAAATGTGATGCAGTGACTGAGTGAAATGGGATGCAGTGACTGCGTGAAATGGGATGCAGTGACTGCGTGAAATGGGATGCAGTGACTGCGTGAAATGGGATGCAGTGACTGCGTGAAATGGGATGCAGTGACTGCGTGAAATGGGAAGGAATGACTGCGTGAAATGCGATGCAGTGACTGCGTGAAATGGGATCCAATGACTGCGTGAAATGGGACGCAGTGACTGAGTGAAATGTGATTCCGTCACTGAGTGAAATATGTTGCACTCACCGAGTGTACTGTGATTCAGTAACTGAGTGTACTGTGATGCAGTCACTGAGTGAAATGGGATTCAGTGGCTGAGTGAAATGAGATGCAGTGACTGAGTGAAATGAGATGCAGTGACTGAGTGAAATGGGATGCAGTGACTGAGTGAAATGGGATGCAGTGACTGAGGGACATGGGATGCAGTGACAGAGGGACATGGGATGCAGTGACGGAGGGACATGGGATGCAGTGACTGAGGGACATGGGATGCAGTGACTGAGGGACATTGGATGCCGTGACTGAGGGAAATGGGATGCAGTGACAGAGTGACTTGAGCTGCAGTGACAGAGGGACTGGGAAGGAGTTTCTGAGTTAATAGGGAATCAGTGCCCGAGCGGGCTTGGGGTGCAGTGACTGATGGAAATGGGATACAGTGCCTGACCGAAAAGGGACGCACTGACTGGGTGAAATGGGATGCAGTGACTGAGGGACATGGGATGCAGTGACTTAGGGACATGGAATGCAGTGACTGAGGGACATGGGATGCAGTGACACACGGCCATGGGATGCAGTGACCTGAGGGAATTGGGATGCAGTGACTGAGGGAAATGGGATGCAGTGATTGCGTGAAATGGGTTGCAGTGACTGAGTGAAATGCGATGCAGTCACTGAGTGCAATGGGATGCATCACTGAGTGCAATGGGATGCAGGCACTAGGTGAAATGGGATGCAGTGACTGATGGAAATTGGATGCAAAGACTGAGGGAAATGGGATGCAGTCACTGAGGGACATGGGATGCAGTGAGTGTGGGAAAGAGAATGCATCGTCTGTGAGATACGGGAAACAGTGACTGATGGAAATGTGATGCAGTGACTGTGGTGAAGGAGATGCAGTGATTGAGTAAATTGGATGCAGTGACTGAGTGAAATGTGATGCAGTGACTGAGTGAAATGTGATGCAGTGGCTGCGTGAAATGGGATGCAGTGACTGATTGAAATGTGATGCAGTGACTGAGTGAAATGTGATGCAGTGACTGAGTGAAATGGGATGCAGTGACTGCGTGAAATGGGATGCAGTGACTGCGTGAAATGGGATGCGGTGACTGAGTGAAATGAGATGCGGTGACTGAGGGAAATGGGATGCAGTGACTGAGGGACATGGGATGCAGTGACTGAGGGACATGGGATGCAGTGACTGAGGAACATGAGATGCATCGGCTGAGTGAAATGCGATGCAGAGACTGAGGGAAAGGAGATGCTGTGACTGAGGGAAATCGGATGCAGTGAGTGTGGGAAATTGAATGCAGCGTCTGTTAGATACGGGAAACAATGACTGTTGGAAATGGGATGCAGTGACTGTGGTGAAGGAGATGCAGTGATTGAGTGAAATGGGAAGCACTGACTGAGTGAAATGTGATTCAGTCACTGAGTGATCTGGGATGCAGTCAGTGAGTGAAATGTGTTGCAGTCACTGAGTGAAATGGGATGCAGTCACTGAGTGAAATGGGATGCAGTGACTGAGTGAAATGGGATGCAGTGACTGAGGGAAATGGGATGCAGTCACTGAGGGAAATGGGATGCAGTGACTGAGGGAAATGAGATGCCGCGGCTGAGTGAATGGGATGCAGTGACTGATGGAAATGGTATGCAGTGACTGAGGGAAATGGGATGCAGTGACTGAGGGAAATGGGATGCAGTGTCTGTTTGAAATGGGATCCTGTGACTGAAGTTAATGGGATGCAGTGACTGAGTGAAATGGGATGCAGTGACTGTTTGAAATGTGATGCTGTGACTGAGTGAAATGTGATGCAGTGACTGAGTGAAATGTGATGCAGTGACTGCTTGAAATTGGATGCATCACTGAGTGCAATGGGATGCAGTGACCGATGGAAATTGGATGCAGTGACAGAGTGACATGAGCTGCAGTGTCTGATGGAAATGTGATGCAGTGACTGAGGGAAATGGGATGCAGTGACTGAGGGAAATGGGATGCAGTGACTGAGGGAAATGGGATGCAGTGACTGAGGGAAATGGGATGCAGTGACTGAGGGAAATTGAATTCATCGTCTGTGAGATACGGGAAACAGTGACTGATGGAAATGTGATGCAGTGACTGTGGCGAAGGAGATGCAGTGATTGAGTAGATGGGATGCAGTGACTGAGTGAAATGTGATGCAGTGACTGAGTGAAATGAGATGCAGTGACTGAGTGAAATGTGATGCAGTGACTGAGTAAAATGTGATGCAGTGACCGAGTGAAATGGGATGCAGTGACTGAGGGAAATGGGACGCAGTATTTGTGGGAAGAAGGATGCAATCACTGAGTGAAATGAGATGCTGAGACTGAAGGCAAGGAGATGCTGTGTCTATGTGCAATGGGATGCAGTGAATGTGGGAAATTGAATGCAGCGTCTGTGAGATAAGGGAAACAGTGACTGATGGAAATGGGATGCACTGACTATGTTGAAGGAGATGCAGTGACTGAGGGAACTGGGATGCAGTGACTGAGGGAAATGGGATGCAGTGACTGAGGGAAATGGGACGCAGTCACTGAGTGAAATGTGTTTCAGTCACTGAGTGAAATGTGTTTCAGTCACTGAGTGAAATGTGATTCAGTCACAGTGAAATGTGATTCCGTCACTGAGTGAAATGTGATGCGCTCACTGAGTGAACTGTGATTCAGTCAGTGGGTGAACTGTGATGCAGTGACTCAGTGAACTGTGATGCTGTCACTGAGTGAAATGAGATGCACTGACTGATGGAAATTGGATGCAGTGACAGAGTGACATGAGCTGCAGTGACGGAGTGACATGAGCTGCAGTGACTGAGTGAAATGCAATGCAGTGGCTGAGTGAAATGGGATGCAGTGGCTGAGTGAAATGGGATGCAGTGGCTGAGTGAAATGGGATGCAGTGGCTGAGTGAAATGGGATGCAGTGACTGGTGGAAATGAGATGCAATGACTAAGGGAAAGGAAATGCAGTGTCTGTGGGAAATGGGATGCAGTGACTGAGGGTAATGGGATGCAGTGACTGAGGGTAATGGGATGCAGTGACTGATGGAAATGGATGCAGTGACTGAGTGAAATGGGATGCAGTGAATGAGTGAAATGAGATGCACGGACTGATGGAAATTGGATGCAGTGACAGAGTGACGTGAGCTGCAGTGACTGAGTGAAATGAGATGCATTGTTTGATGGAAATATGATGCAGTAACTGACGGAAATGAGATGCAGTGACTGTGGGAAATGGGATGCAGTGACTGAGCAAAATGGGATGCAGTGACTGAGCGAAATGGGACGCACGATTTTTGGGAAGTAGGATGCAATCACTGATTGAAATGAGATACAGAGACTGTGGGAAAGGAGATGCTGTGACGATGGGAAAATGGATGCAGTGACTGAGTGAAATGGGATGCAATGACTGCGTGAAATGCGATGCAGTGGCTGCGTGAAATGGGATGCAGTGACTCAGTGAAATGTGATTCAGTCACTGAGTGAAATGTGATTCCGTCACTGAGTGAAATATGATGCACTCACTCAGTGTGCTGTGATTCAGTCACTGAGTCAACTGTGATTCAGTCACTGAGTGAACTGTGATGCAGTCACTGAGTGAAATGGGAAGCAGTGGCTCAGGGAAATAGGATGCAGTGACTCAGTGAAATGAGATACATTGACTGAGTGAAATGGAACGCAGTAACTGAGGGAAATGGGATACAGTGAATGAGGGAAATGGGATGCTTTGACTGAGTGAAATGAGATGCAGTGACTGAGGGACATGGGATGCAGTGACTGAGGGACATGGGATGCAGTGACTGCGTGAAATGGGATGCGGTGACTGAGTGAAATGAGATGCGGTGACTGAGGGACATGGGATGCAGTGAATGAGGGACATGGGATGCAGTGACTGAGGGACATGGGAGGCATCGACTGAGGGAAAGGAGATGCTGTGACTGTGGGATATGGGATGCAGTGAGTGTGGGAAATTGAATGCAGCGTCTGTGAGATACGGGAAACAATGACTGTTGGAAATGGGATGCAGTGACTGTGGTGAAGGAGATGCAGTGATTGAGTGAAATGGGAAGCACTGACTGAGTGAAATGTGATTCAGTCACTGAGTGAAATGGGATGCAGTCAGTGAGTGAAATGTGTTGCAGTCACTGAGTGAAATGGGATGCAGTCACTGAGTGAAATGGGATGCAGTGACTGAGATGAATGGGACGCAGTGACTGATGGAAATGGGATGCAGTGAATGAGGGTAATGGGTTGCAGTCACTGAGTGAAATGGGATGCTGTGACACTGTGGAATGGGATGCAGTGACTCACTGGAATGTGACGCATTGACTGAGGGAAAGGAGATGCAGAGAATGTGGGAAATGGGATGCAGTGACTGAGGGAAATGGGATGCAGTGACCGAGTGAAATGAGATGCAGTGACTGAGCGAAATGGAATGCAGTTATTTTGGGAAGTAGGATGCAATCACTGATTGAAATGAGATGCAGAGACTGTGGGAAAGGAGACGCTGAGTCTATGGGAACTGGGATACCGTGAGTGTTGGAAATTGAATGCAGTGTCTGTGAGATGTGGGAACCAGTGACTGATGGAAATGGGATGCGGTGACTGTGGTGAAGGAGCTGCAGTGATGGAGTCAATTGGGATGCAGTGACTGAGTGAAATGTGATACAGTGACTGAGTGAAATGTGATGCAGTGACTGAGTGAAATGGGATGCAGTGACTGCGTGAAATGAGATGCAGTGACTGAGTGAAATGAGATGCAGTGACTGAGTGAAATGGTATGCAGTGACTGAGGCACATGGGATGCAGTGACGGAGGGACGTGGGATGCAGTGACTGAGGGACATTGGATGCCGTGACTGAGGGAAATGGGATGCAGTGACAGATTGACATGAGCTGCAGTGACAGAGCGACTGGGAAGGAGTTTCTGAGTTAAAAGGGAATCAGTGCCCGAGCGGGCTTGGGGTGCAGTGACTGAGGGAAATGGGATACAGTGCCTGACCGAAAAGGGACGCACTGACTGGGTGAAATGGGATGCAGTGACTGAGGGACATGGGATGCAGTGACTTAGGGACATGGGATGCAGTGACTGAGGGACATGGGATGCAGTGACACACGGACATGGGATGCAGTGACCTGAGGGAATTGGGATGCAGTGACTGAGGGCAATGGGATGCAGTGATTGCGTGAAATGGGTTGCAGTGACTGAGTGAAATGCGATGCAGTCACTGAGTGCAATGGGATGCATCACTGAGTGCAATGGGATGCAGGCACTAGGTGAAATGGGATGCAGTGACTGATGGAAATTGGATGCAAAGACTGAGGGAAATGGGATGCAGTCACTGAGGGAAATGGGATGCAGTGAGTGTGGGAAATTGAATGCATCGTCTGTGAGATACGGGAAACAGTGACTGATGGAAATGTGATGCAGTGACTGTGGTGAAGGAGATGCAGTGATTGAGTAAATGGGATGCAGTGACTGAGTGAAATGTGATGCAGTGACTGAGTGAAATGTGATGCAGTGACTGAGTGAAATGTGATGCAGTGGCTGTGTGAAATGGGATGCAGTGACTGAGTGAAATGTGATGCAGTGACTGAGTGAAATGTGATGCAGTGCCTGAGTGAAATGGGATGCACTGACCGAGTGAAATGGGATGCAGTGACTGAGGGAAATGCGATGCAATGACTGCGTGAAATGCGATGCAGTGGCTGCGTGAAATGGGATGCAGTGACTCAGTGAAATGTGATTCAGTCACTGAGTGAAATGTGATTCCGTCACTGAGTGAAATATGATGCACTCACTCAGTGTACTGAGATTCAGTCACTGAGTCAACTGTGATTCAGTCACTGAGTGAACTGTGATGCAGTCACTGAGTGAAATGGGATGCAGTGGCTCAGGGAAATGGGATGCAGTGACTGAGTGAAATGGGATGCAGTGACTGATGGAAATGGGATGCAGTGACTCAGTGAAATGAGATACATTGACTGAGTGAAATGGAATGCAGTAACTGAGGGAAATGGGATACAGTGAATGAGGGAAATGGGATGCTTTGACTGAGTGAAATGAGATGCAGTGACTGAGGGACATGGGATGCAGTGACTGAGGGACATGGGATGCAGTGACTGAGGGACATGGGATGCAGTGACTGAGGGAAATGGGATGCAGTGACGAAGTGAAATGGGATGCAGTGACTGAGGGACGTGGGATGCAGTGAATGAGGGACGTGGGATGCAGTGACTGAGGGACGTGGGATGCAGTGACTGAGGGACATGGGATGCAGTGACTGAGGGACATGGCATGCAGTGACTGAGGGACATGGGATGCATCGGCTGAGTGAAATGCGATGCAGAGACTGAGGGAAAGGAGATGCTGTGACTGTGGGAAATGGGATGCAGTGAGTGTGGGAAATTGAATGCAGCGTCTGTGAGATACGGGAAACAATGACTGTTGGAAATGGGATGCAGTGACTGTGGTGAAGGAGATGCAGTGATTGAGTGAAATGGGAAGCACTGACTGAGTGAAATGTGATTCAGTCACTGAGTGAAATGGGATGCAGTCAGTGAGTGAAATGTGTTGCAGTCACTGAGTGAAATGGGATGCAGTGACTGAGTGAAATGGGATGCAGTGACTGAGGGAAATGGGATGCAGTCACTGAGGGAAATGGGATGCAGTCACTGAGGGAAATGGGATGCAGTGACTGAGGGAAATGAGATGCCGCGACTGAGTGAACGGGATGCAGTGACTGATGGAAATGGTATGCAGTGACTGAGGGAAATGAGATGCAGTGACTGACGGAAATGGGATGCGGTGTCTGTTTGAAAAGGGATCCTGTGACTGAAGTTAATGGGATGCAGTGACTGAGTGAAATGGGATGCAGTGACTGAGTGAGGTGGGATGCAGTGACTGAGTGAGGTGGGATGCAGTGACTGAGTGAGGTGGGATGCAGTGACTGAGGACAATGGGATGCAGTGACTGAGAGAAATGGGATGCCGTGACTGAGGGAAATGGGATGCAGTGACTCTGTGAAATGGGATGCAGTGACAGAGTGAAATGGGATGCAGTGACTGAGTGAAATGGGATTGCCGTGACTGTGGAAAGGAGATGCAGTGACTGAGGAAATGAGATGCAGTGACTGAGGAAATGGGATGCAGTGACTGAGGAAATGGGATGCAGTGACTGAGGAAATGGGATGCAGTGACTGAGGGAAATGGGATGCTGTGACTGAGGGAAATGAGATGACGTGACTGAGTGAACTGGGATGCAGTGACTGATGGAAATGGTATGCAGTGACTGAGGGAAATGGGAGGCAGTGACTGACGGAAATGGAATGCAGTTTCTGTTGGAAATGGGATCCTGCGACTGAGGGTAATGAGATGCCGTGACTGAGGGTAATGGGATGCAGTGACTGAGTGAAATGGGATGCAGTGACTGGGAAATGGGATGCAGTGACTGTGTGAAATGGGACGCAGTGACTGAGTGAAATGGGATGCAGTCACTGAGGGAAATGGGATGCAGTGACTGAGGGAAATGAGATGCCGCGACTGAGTGAACGGGATGCAGTGACTGATGGAAATGGTATGCTGTGACTGAGGGAAATGGGATGCAGTGACTGACGGAAATGGGATGCAGTGTCTGACGGAAATTGAATGCCGCATCAGTGAGAAACGGGATGCAGTGACTGAGAGAAATTGGAACCAGCGACTGATTGAAATGGAATGCCGTGACTGAGGGAAATGGGATGCGGTGACTGAGTGAAATGGGAAGCAGTGACTGAGTGAAATGGGATGCCGCGACTGAGTGAACGGGATGCAGTGACTGATGGAAATGGTATGCTGTGACTGAGGGAAATGGGATGCAGTGACTGACGGAAATGGGATGCAGTGTCTGTTTGAAATGGGATCCTGTGACTGAAGTTAATGGGATGCAGTGACTGAGGGAAATGGGATGCAGTCACTGAGGGAAATGGGATGCAGTCACTGAGGGAAATGGGATGCAGTGACTGAGGGAAATGAGATGCCGCGACTGAGTGAACGGGATGCAGTGACTGATGGAAATGGTATGCAGTGACTGATGGAAATGGTATGCAGTGACTGATGGAAATGGGATGCAGTGACTGACGGAAATGGGATGCAGTGTCTGTTTGAAATGGGATCCTGTGACTGAAGTTAATGGGATGCAGTGACTGAGGGAAATGGGATGCAGTCACTGAGGGAAATGGGATGCAGTGACTGAGGGAAATGAGATGCCGCGACTGAGTGAACGGGAGGCAGTGACTGATGGAAATGGTATGCAGTGACTGATGGAAATGGTATGCAGTGACTGATGGAAATGGTATGCAGTGACTGAGGGAAATGGGATGCAGTGACTGACGGAAATGGGATGCAGTGTCTGTTTGAAATGGGATCCTGTGACTGAAGTTAATGGGATGCAGTGACTGAGTGAAATGGGATGCAGTGACTGAGTGAGGTGGGATGCAGTGACTGAGTGAGGTGGGATGCAGTGACTGAGTGAGGTGGGATGCAGTGACTGAGGACAATGGGATGCAGTGACTGAGAGAAATGGGATGCCGTGACTGAGAGAAATGGGATGCCGTGACTGGGAAATGGGATGCAGTGACTCTGTGAAATGTGATGCAGTGACTGAGTGAAATGGGATGCAGTGACTGAGTGAAATGGGATTGCCGTGATTGTGGAAAGGAGATGCAGTGACTGAGGAAATGGGATGCAGTGACTGAGGAAATGGGATGCAGTGACTGAGGGAAATGGGATGCTGTGACTGAGGGAAATGAGATGACGTGACTGAGTGAACTGGGATGCAGTGACTGATGGAAATGGTATGCAGTGACTGAGGGAAATGGGAGGCAGTGACTGACGGAAATGGAATGCAGTTTCTGTTGGAAATGGGATCCTGCGACTGAGGGTAATGAGATGCCGTGACTGAGGGTAATGGGATGCAGTGACTGAGTGAAATGGGATGCAGTGACTGGGAAATGGGATGCAGTGACTGTGTGAAATGGGACGCAGTGACTGAGTGAAATGGGATGCAGTGACTGATGGAAAGGAGATACAGTGACTGATGGAAATGGGATGCAGTGTCTGACGGAAATTGAATGCCGCATCAGTGAGAAACGGGATGCAGTGACTGAGAGAAATTGGAACCAGCGACTGAGGGAAATGGAATGCCGTGACTGAGGGAAATGGGATGCGGTGACTGAGTGAAATGGGAAGCAGTGACTGAGTGAAATGGGATGCAGTGACTGAGTGAAATGGGATGCAGTGACTGAGGGAAATGGGATGCAGTCACTGAGGGAAATGGGATGCAGTGACTGAGGGAAATGAGATGCCGCGACTGAGTGAACGGGATGCAGTGACTGATGGAAATGGTATGCTGTGACTGAGGGAAATGGGATGCAGTGACTGACGGAAATGGGATGCAGTGTCTGTTTGAAATGGGATCCTGTGACTGAAGTTAATGGGATGCAGTGACTGAGGGAAATGAGATGCAGTCACTGAGGGAAATGGGATGCAGTCACTGAGGGAAATGGGATGCAGTGACTGAGGGAAATGAGATGCCGCGACTGAGTGAACGGGATGCAGTGACTGATGGAAATGGTATGCAGTGACTGATGGAAATGGTATGCAGTGACTGAGGGAAATGGGATGCAGTGACTGACGGAAATGGGATGCAGTGTCTGTTTGAAATGGGATCCTGTGACTGAAGTTAATGGGATGCAGTGACTGAGGGAAATGGGATGCAGTCACTGAGGGAAATGGGATGCAGTGACTGAGGGAAATGAGATGCCGCGACTGAGTGAACGGGAGGCAGTGACTGATGGAAATGGTATGCAGTGACTGAGGGAAATGGGATGCAGTGACTGACGGAAATGGGATGCAGTGTCTGTTTGAAATGGGATCCTGTGACTGAAGTTAATGGGATGCAGTGACTGAGTGAAATGGGATGCAGTGACTGAGTGAGGTGGGATGCAGTGACTGAGTGAGGTGGGATGCAGTGACTGAGTGAGGTGGGATGCAGTGACTGAGGACAATGGGATGCAGTGACTGAGAGAAATGCGATGCCGTGACTGAGAGAAATGGGATGCCATGACTGGGAAATGGGATGCAGTGACTCTGTGAAATGGGATGCAGTGACTGAGTGAAATGGGATGCAGTGACTGAGTGAAATGGGATTGCCGTGACTGTGGAAAGGAGATGCAGTGACTGAGGAAATGGGATGCAGTGACTGAGGAAATGGGTTGCAGTGACTGAGGGAAATGGGATGCTGTGACTGAGGGAAATGAGATGACGTGACTGAGTGAACTGGGATGCAGTGACTGATGGAAATGGTATGCAGTGACTGAGGGAAATGGGAGGCAGTGACTGATGGAAATGGAATGCAGTGTCTGTTGGAAATGGGATCCTGCGACTGAAGGTAATGAGATGCCGTGACTGAGGGTAATGGGATGCAGTGACTGAGTGAAATAGGATGCAGTGACTGGGAAATGGGATGCAGTGACTGTGTGAAATGGGACGCAGTGACTGAGTGAAATGGGACGCAGTGACTGATGGAAAGGAGATGCAGTGACTGATGGAAATGGGATGCAGTGTCTGATGGAAATTGAATGCCGCATCAGTGAGAAACAGGATGCAGTGACTGAGAGAAATTGGATCCAGCGACTGAGGGAAATGGAATGCCGTGACTGAGGGAAATGGGATGCGGTGACTGAGTGAAATGGGAAGCAGTGACTGATGGAAATGAGACGCCGTGACTTGGGGAAAGGAGATGCATTGACTGTGGGAAATGGGATGCAGTGACTGTGGGAAATGGGATGCAGTGACTTACGGAAATGGGATGAAGTGACTGAGTGAGATGGGATGCAGTGTCTGAGTGAAATGGGATGCAGTGTCTGAGTGAAATGGGATGCAGTTAATGAGTGAAATGAGATGCAGTGACTGATGGAAATTGGATGCACTGACAGAGTGACATGCGCTGCAGTGCCAGATAGAAATGGGATGCAGTTACTGTGGGACATGGGATGCAGTGACTGAGGTACTGGGAAGGAGTGACTGAGTTAATAGGGATGCAGTGCTCGAGGGGGCTTGGGGTGCAGTGACTGAGTGAAATGGGATGCAGTGACAGATGGAAATGGGATGCAGTGACTGAGTGAAAAGAGATACATTGACTGAGTGAAATGGTATGAAGTGACTGAGGGAAATGGTATGAAGTGACTGAGGGCAATGGGATGCAGTGACTGACGGAAATGGGATGCAGTGTCTGTGTGAAATGGGATCCTCCGACTGAGGTTCATGGGATGCAGTGACTGAGTGAAATGGGATGCAGTGACTGAGTGAAATGGGATGCAGTGACTGAGTGAAGTGGGATGCAGTGACTTAGTGAAGTGGGATGCAGTGACTTAGTGAAGTGGGATGCAGTGACTTAGTGAAGTGGGATGCAGTGACTGAGTGAAGTGGGATGCAGTGACTGAGGGTAATAGGATGCAGTGACTGAGGACAATGGGATGCAGTGATTGGGAAATGGGATGCAGTGATTGATGGAAATGGGACGCAGTGACTAAGTGAAATGGGACGCAGTGACTGATGGAAAGGAGATGCAGTGACTGAGGAAATGGGATGCAGTGACTGAGGGAAATGGGATGCAGTGACTGAGGGAAATGGGATGCAGTGACTGAGGGAAATGAGATGCCGAGACTGAGTGAACTGGGATGCAGTGACTGATGGAAATGGTATGCAGTGACTGAGGGAAATGGAATGCAGTGACTGACGGAAATGGGATGCAGTGTCTGTTGGAAATGGGATCCTGCGACTGAAGGTAATGGGATGCAGTGACTGATGGTAATGGGATGCAGTGACTGAGGGTAATGGGATGCAGTGACTGAGGGTAATGGGATGCAGTGACTGAGGGTAATGGGATGCAGTGACTGAGTGAAATGGGATGCAGTGACTGAGGGCAATGGGATGCAGTGACTGAGTGAAATTGGATTGCCGTGACTGTGGAAAGAAGATGCAGTGACTGAGGAAATGGGACGCAGTGACACATGGAAATGGGATGCCCTGACTGAGTGTAAAGTGAAGCATTGAGTGAAATGGGATGCAGTGGCTGTGTGAAATGGGATGCAGTGGCTGTGTGAAATGGGATGCAGTGGCTGTGTGAACTGGGATGCAGTGACTGTGTGAATAGGGATGCAGTGACTGAGGGAAAGGAGATGCAGTGTCTGTTTGAAATGGGATGCAGCGACTCAAGTGAATGGGATGCCGTGTCTGTGGGGAATGGGATGCAGTGACTGTGGGGAATGGGATGCAGTGACAGTGCGGAATGGGATGCAGTGACTGCGATAAATGGGATGCAGTGACTGATGGAAATGGGATGCAGTGAATGAGGGAAATGGGATTCACTGACTGTGGGGAATGGGATGCAGTGACTGATGGAAATGGGATGCAGTGAATGAGGGAAATGGGATTCAGTGACTGAGATGAATGGGACGCAGTGACTGATGGAAATGGGATGCAGTGACTGAGGGTAATGGGTTGCAGTCACTGAGTGAAATGGGATGCTGTGACACTGTGGAATGGGATGCAGTGACTCACTGGAATGTGACGCATTGACTGAGGGAAAGGAGATGCAGTGAATGTGGGAAATGGGATGCAGTGACCGAGTGAAATGAGATGCAGTGACTGAGCGAAATGGGATGCAGTATTTTTGGGAAGTAGGATGCAATCACTGATTGAAATGAGATGCAGAGACTGTGGGAAAGGAGACGCTGAGTCTATGGGAAATGGGATACAGTGAGTGTTGGAAATTGAATGCAGTGTCTGTGAGATATGGGAACCAGTGACTGATGGAAATGGGATGCTGTGACTGTGTTGAAGGAGCTGCAGTGATGGAGTCAATTGGGATGCAGTGACTGAGTGAAATGTGATGCAGTGACTGAGTGAAATGTGATGCAGTGACTGAGTGAAATGGGATGCAGTGACTGCGTGAAATGGGATGCAGTGACTGCGTGAAATGGGATGCAGTGACTGCGTGAAATGGGATGCAGTGACTGCGTGAAATGGGATGCAGTGACTGCGTGAAATGGGAAGGAATGACTGCGTGAAATGCGATGCAGTGACTGCGTGAAATGGGATCCAATGACTGCGTGAAATGGGACGCAGTGACTGAGTGAAATGTGATTCCGTCACTGAGTGAAATATGTTGCACTCACCGAGTGTACTGTGATTCAGTAACTGAGTGTACTGTGATGCAGTCACTGAGTGAAATGGGATTCAGTGGCTGAGTGAAATGAGATGCAGTGACTGAGTGAAATGAGATGCAGTGACTGAGTGAAATGGGATGCAGTGACTGAGTGAAATGGGATGCAGTGACTGAGGGACATGGGATGCAGTGACAGAGGGACATGGGATGCAGTGACGGAGGGACATGGGATGCAGTGACTGAGGGACATGGGATGCAGTGACTGAGGGACATTGGATGCCGTGACTGAGGGAAATGGGATGCAGTGACAGAGTGACTTGAGCTGCAGTGACAGAGGGACTGGGAAGGAGTTTCTGAGTTAATAGGGAATCAGTGCCCGAGCGGGCTTGGGGTGCAGTGACTGATGGAAATGGGATACAGTGCCTGACCGAAAAGGGACGCACTGACTGGGTGAAATGGGATGCAGTGACTGAGGGACATGGGATGCAGTGACTTAGGGACATGGGATGCAGTGACTGAGGGACATGGGATGCAGTGACACACGGCCATGGGATGCAGTGACCTGAGGGAATTGGGATGCAGTGACTGAGGGAAATGGGATGCAGTGATTGCGTGAAATGGGTTGCAGTGACTGAGTGAAATGCGATGCAGTCACTGAGTGCAATGGGATGCATCACTGAGTGCAATGGGATGCAGGCACTAGGTGAAATGGGATGCAGTGACTGATGGAAATTGGATGCAAAGACTGAGGGAAATGGGATGCAGTCACTGAGGGACATGGGATGCAGTGAGTGTGGGAAAGAGAATGCATCGTCTGTGAGATACGGGAAACAGTGACTGATGGAAATGTGATGCAGTGACTGTGGTGAAGGAGATGCAGTGATTGAGTAAATTGGATGCAGTGACTGAGTGAAATGTGATGCAGTGACTGAGTGAAATGTGATGCAGTGGCTGCGTGAAATGGGATGCAGTGACTGATTGAAATGTGATGCAGTGACTGAGTGAAATGTGATGCAGTGACTGAGTGAAATGGGATGCAGTGACTGCGTGAAATGGGATGCAGTGACTGCGTGAAATGGGATGCGGTGACTGAGTGAAATGAGATGCGGTGACTGAGGGAAATGGGATGCAGTGACTGAGGGACATGGGATGCAGTGACTGAGGGACATGGGATGCAGTGACTGAGGAACATGAGATGCATCGGCTGAGTGAAATGCGATGCAGAGACTGAGGGAAAGGAGATGCTGTGACTGAGGGAAATCGGATGCAGTGAGTGTGGGAAATTGAATGCAGCGTCTGTTAGATACGGGAAACAATGACTGTTGGAAATGGGATGCAGTGACTGTGGTGAAGGAGATGCAGTGATTGAGTGAAATGGGAAGCACTGACTGAGTGAAATGTGATTCAGTCACTGAGTGATCTGGGATGCAGTCAGTGAGTGAAATGTGTTGCAGTCACTGAGTGAAATGGGATGCAGTCACTGAGTGAAATGGGATGCAGTGACTGAGTGAAATGGGATGCAGTGACTGAGGGAAATGGGATGCAGTCACTGAGGGAAATGGGATGCAGTGACTGAGGGAAATGAGATGCCGCGGCTGAGTGAATGGGATGCAGTGACTGATGGAAATGGTATGCAGTGACTGAGGGAAATGGGATGCAGTGACTGAGGGAAATGGGATGCAGTGTCTGTTTGAAATGGGATCCTGTGACTGAAGTTAATGGGATGCAGTGACTGAGTGAAATGGGATGCAGTGACTGTTTGAAATGTGATGCTGTGACTGAGTGAAATGTGATGCAGTGACTGAGTGAAATGTGATGCAGTGACTGCTTGAAATTGGATGCATCACTGAGTGCAATGGGATGCAGTGACCGATGGAAATTGGATGCAGTGACAGAGTGACATGAGCTGCAGTGTCTGATGGAAATGTGATGCAGTGACTGAGGGAAATGGGATGCAGTGACTGAGGGAAATGGGATGCAGTGACTGAGGGAAATGGGATGCAGTGACTGAGGGAAATGGGATGCAGTGACTGAGGGAAATTGAATTCATCGTCTGTGAGATACGGGAAACAGTGACTGATGGAAATGTGATGCAGTGACTGTGGCGAAGGAGATGCAGTGATTGAGTAGATGGGATGCAGTGACTGAGTGAAATGTGATGCAGTGACTGAGTGAAATGAGATGCAGTGACTGAGTGAAATGTGATGCAGTGACTGAGTAAAATGTGATGCAGTGACCGAGTGAAATGGGATGCAGTGACTGAGGGAAATGGGACGCAGTATTTGTGGGAAGAAGGATGCAATCACTGAGTGAAATGAGATGCTGAGACTGAAGGCAAGGAGATGCTGTGTCTATGTGCAATGGGATGCAGTGAATGTGGGAAATTGAATGCAGCGTCTGTGAGATAAGGGAAACAGTGACTGATGGAAATGGGATGCACTGACTATGTTGAAGGAGATGCAGTGACTGAGGGAACTGGGATGCAGTGACTGAGGGAAATGGGATGCAGTGACTGAGGGAAATGGGACGCAGTCACTGAGTGAAATGTGTTTCAGTCACTGAGTGAAATGTGTTTCAGTCACTGAGTGAAATGTGATTCAGTCACAGTGAAATGTGATTCCGTCACTGAGTGAAATGTGATGCGCTCACTGAGTGAACTGTGATTCAGTCAGTGGGTGAACTGTGATGCAGTGACTCAGTGAACTGTGATGCTGTCACTGAGTGAAATGAGATGCACTGACTGATGGAAATTGGATGCAGTGACAGAGTGACATGAGCTGCAGTGACGGAGTGACATGAGCTGCAGTGACTGAGTGAAATGCAATGCAGTGGCTGAGTGAAATGGGATGCAGTGGCTGAGTGAAATGGGATGCAGTGGCTGAGTGAAATGGGATGCAGTGGCTGAGTGAAATGGGATGCAGTGACTGGTGGAAATGAGATGCAATGACTAAGGGAAAGGAAATGCAGTGTCTGTGGGAAATGGGATGCAGTGACTGAGGGTAATGGGATGCAGTGACTGAGGGTAATGGGATGCAGTGACTGATGGAAATGGATGCAGTGACTGAGTGAAATGGGATGCAGTGAATGAGTGAAATGAGATGCACGGACTGATGGAAATTGGATGCAGTGACAGAGTGACGTGAGCTGCAGTGACTGAGTGAAATGAGATGCATTGTTTGATGGAAATATGATGCAGTAACTGACGGAAATGAGATGCAGTGACTGTGGGAAATGGGATGCAGTGACTGAGCAAAATGGGATGCAGTGACTGAGCGAAATGGGACGCACGATTTTTGGGAAGTAGGATGCAATCACTGATTGAAATGAGATACAGAGACTGTGGGAAAGGAGATGCTGTGACGATGGGAAAATGGATGCAGTGACTGAGTGAAATGGGATGCAATGACTGCGTGAAATGCGATGCAGTGGCTGCGTGAAATGGGATGCAGTGACTCAGTGAAATGTGATTCAGTCACTGAGTGAAATGTGATTCCGTCACTGAGTGAAATATGATGCACTCACTCAGTGTGCTGTGATTCAGTCACTGAGTCAACTGTGATTCAGTCACTGAGTGAACTGTGATGCAGTCACTGAGTGAAATGGGAAGCAGTGGCTCAGGGAAATAGGATGCAGTGACTCAGTGAAATGAGATACATTGACTGAGTGAAATGGAACGCAGTAACTGAGGGAAATGGGATACAGTGAATGAGGGAAATGGGATGCTTTGACTGAGTGAAATGAGATGCAGTGACTGAGGGACATGGGATGCAGTGACTGAGGGACATGGGATGCAGTGACTGCGTGAAATGGGATGCGGTGACTGAGTGAAATGAGATGCGGTGACTGAGGGACATGGGATGCAGTGAATGAGGGACATGGGATGCAGTGACTGAGGGACATGGGAGGCATCGACTGAGGGAAAGGAGATGCTGTGACTGTGGGATATGGGATGCAGTGAGTGTGGGAAATTGAATGCAGCGTCTGTGAGATACGGGAAACAATGACTGTTGGAAATGGGATGCAGTGACTGTGGTGAAGGAGATGCAGTGATTGAGTGAAATGGGAAGCACTGACTGAGTGAAATGTGATTCAGTCACTGAGTGAAATGGGATGCAGTCAGTGAGTGAAATGTGTTGCAGTCACTGAGTGAAATGGGATGCAGTCACTGAGTGAAATGGGATGCAGTGACTGAGATGAATGGGACGCAGTGACTGATGGAAATGGGATGCAGTGAATGAGGGTAATGGGTTGCAGTCACTGAGTGAAATGGGATGCTGTGACACTGTGGAATGGGATGCAGTGACTCACTGGAATGTGACGCATTGACTGAGGGAAAGGAGATGCAGAGAATGTGGGAAATGGGATGCAGTGACTGAGGGAAATGGGATGCAGTGACCGAGTGAAATGAGATGCAGTGACTGAGCGAAATGGAATGCAGTTATTTTGGGAAGTAGGATGCAATCACTGATTGAAATGAGATGCAGAGACTGTGGGAAAGGAGACGCTGAGTCTATGGGAACTGGGATACCGTGAGTGTTGGAAATTGAATGCAGTGTCTGTGAGATGTGGGAACCAGTGACTGATGGAAATGGGATGCGGTGACTGTGGTGAAGGAGCTGCAGTGATGGAGTCAATTGGGATGCAGTGACTGAGTGAAATGTGATACAGTGACTGAGTGAAATGTGATGCAGTGACTGAGTGAAATGGGATGCAGTGACTGCGTGAAATGAGATGCAGTGACTGAGTGAAATGAGATGCAGTGACTGAGTGAAATGGTATGCAGTGACTGAGGCACATGGGATGCAGTGACGGAGGGACGTGGGATGCAGTGACTGAGGGACATTGGATGCCGTGACTGAGGGAAATGGGATGCAGTGACAGATTGACATGAGCTGCAGTGACAGAGCGACTGGGAAGGAGTTTCTGAGTTAAAAGGGAATCAGTGCCCGAGCGGGCTTGGGGTGCAGTGACTGAGGGAAATGGGATACAGTGCCTGACCGAAAAGGGACGCACTGACTGGGTGAAATGGGATGCAGTGACTGAGGGACATGGGATGCAGTGACTTAGGGACATGGGATGCAGTGACTGAGGGACATGGGATGCAGTGACACACGGACATGGGATGCAGTGACCTGAGGGAATTGGGATGCAGTGACTGAGGGCAATGGGATGCAGTGATTGCGTGAAATGGGTTGCAGTGACTGAGTGAAATGCGATGCAGTCACTGAGTGCAATGGGATGCATCACTGAGTGCAATGGGATGCAGGCACTAGGTGAAATGGGATGCAGTGACTGATGGAAATTGGATGCAAAGACTGAGGGAAATGGGATGCAGTCACTGAGGGAAATGGGATGCAGTGAGTGTGGGAAATTGAATGCATCGTCTGTGAGATACGGGAAACAGTGACTGATGGAAATGTGATGCAGTGACTGTGGTGAAGGAGATGCAGTGATTGAGTAAATGGGATGCAGTGACTGAGTGAAATGTGATGCAGTGACTGAGTGAAATGTGATGCAGTGACTGAGTGAAATGTGATGCAGTGGCTGTGTGAAATGGGATGCAGTGACTGAGTGAAATGTGATGCAGTGACTGAGTGAAATGTGATGCAGTGCCTGAGTGAAATGGGATGCACTGACCGAGTGAAATGGGATGCAGTGACTGAGGGAAATGCGATGCAATGACTGCGTGAAATGCGATGCAGTGGCTGCGTGAAATGGGATGCAGTGACTCAGTGAAATGTGATTCAGTCACTGAGTGAAATGTGATTCCGTCACTGAGTGAAATATGATGCACTCACTCAGTGTACTGAGATTCAGTCACTGAGTCAACTGTGATTCAGTCACTGAGTGAACTGTGATGCAGTCACTGAGTGAAATGGGATGCAGTGGCTCAGGGAAATGGGATGCAGTGACTGAGTGAAATGGGATGCAGTGACTGATGGAAATGGGATGCAGTGACTCAGTGAAATGAGATACATTGACTGAGTGAAATGGAATGCAGTAACTGAGGGAAATGGGATACAGTGAATGAGGGAAATGGGATGCTTTGACTGAGTGAAATGAGATGCAGTGACTGAGGGACATGGGATGCAGTGACTGAGGGACATGGGATGCAGTGACTGAGGGACATGGGATGCAGTGACTGAGGGAAATGGGATGCAGTGACGAAGTGAAATGGGATGCAGTGACTGAGGGACGTGGGATGCAGTGAATGAGGGACGTGGGATGCAGTGACTGAGGGACATGGGATGCAGTGACTGAGGGACATGGCATGCAGTGACTGAGGGACATGGGATGCATCGGCTGAGTGAAATGCGATGCAGAGACTGAGGGAAAGGAGATGCTGTGACTGTGGGAAATGGGATGCAGTGAGTGTGGGAAATTGAATGCAGCGTCTGTGAGATACGGGAAACAATGACTGTTGGAAATGGGATGCAGTGACTGTGGTGAAGGAGATGCAGTGATTGAGTGAAATGGGAAGCACTGACTGAGTGAAATGTGATTCAGTCACTGAGTGAAATGGGATGCAGTCAGTGAGTGAAATGTGTTGCAGTCACTGAGTGAAATGGGATGCAGTGACTGAGTGAAATGGGATGCAGTGACTGAGGGAAATGGGATGCAGTCACTGAGGGAAATGGGATGCAGTCACTGAGGGAAATGGGATGCAGTGACTGAGGGAAATGAGATGCCGCGACTGAGTGAACGGGATGCAGTGACTGATGGAAATGGTATGCAGTGACTGAGGGAAATGAGATGCAGTGACTGACGGAAATGGGATGCGGTGTCTGTTTGAAAAGGGATCCTGTGACTGAAGTTAATGGGATGCAGTGACTGAGTGAAATGGGATGCAGTGACTGAGTGAGGTGGGATGCAGTGACTGAGTGAGGTGGGATGCAGTGACTGAGTGAGGTGGGATGCAGTGACTGAGGACAATGGGATGCAGTGACTGAGAGAAATGGGATGCCGTGACTGAGGGAAATGGGATGCCGTGACTGAGGGAAATGGGATGCAGTGACTCTGTGAAATGGGATGCAGTGACAGAGTGAAATGGGATGCAGTGACTGAGTGAAATGGGATTGCCGTGACTGTGGAAAGGAGATGCAGTGACTGAGGAAATGAGATGCAGTGACTGAGGAAATGGGATGCAGTGACTGAGGAAATGGGATGCAGTGACTGAGGAAATGGGATGCAGTGACTGAGGGAAATGGGATGCTGTGACTGAGGGAAATGAGATGACGTGACTGAGTGAACTGGGATGCAGTGACTGATGGAAATGGTATGCAGTGACTGAGGGAAATGGGAGGCAGTGACTGACGGAAATGGAATGCAGTTTCTGTTGGAAATGGGATCCTGCGACTGAGGGTAATGAGATGCCGTGACTGAGGGTAATGGGATGCAGTGACTGAGTGAAATGGGATGCAGTGACTGGGAAATGGGATGCAGTGACTGTGTGAAATGGGACGCAGTGACTGAGTGAAATGGGATGCAGTCACTGAGGGAAATGGGATGCAGTGACTGAGGGAAATGAGATGCCGCGACTGAGTGAACGGGATGCAGTGACTGATGGAAATGGTATGCTGTGACTGAGGGAAATGGGATGCAGTGACTGACGGAAATGGGATGCAGTGTCTGACGGAAATTGAATGCCGCATCAGTGAGAAACGGGATGCAGTGACTGAGAGAAATTGGAACCAGCGACTGATTGAAATGGAATGCCGTGACTGAGGGAAATGGGATGCGGTGACTGAGTGAAATGGGAAGCAGTGACTGAGTGAAATGGGATGCCGCGACTGAGTGAACGGGATGCAGTGACTGATGGAAATGGTATGCTGTGACTGAGGGAAATGGGATGCAGTGACTGACGGAAATGGGATGCAGTGTCTGTTTGAAATGGGATCCTGTGACTGAAGTTAATGGGATGCAGTGACTGAGGGAAATGGGATGCAGTCACTGAGGTTAATGGGATGCAGTCACTGAGGGAAATGGGATGCAGTGACTGAGGGAAATGAGATGCCGCGACTGAGTGAACGGGATGCAGTGACTGATGGAAATGGTATGCAGTGACTGATGGAAATGGTATGCAGTGACTGATGGAAATGGGATGCAGTGACTGACGGAAATGGGATGCAGTGTCTGTTTGAAATGGGATCCTGTGACTGAAGTTAATGGGATGCAGTGACTGAGGGAAATGGGATGCAGTCACTGAGGGAAATGGGATGCAGTGACTGAGGGAAATGAGATGCCGCGACTGAGTGAACGGGAGGCAGTGACTGATGGAAATGGTATGCAGTGACTGATGGAAATGGTATGCAGTGACTGATGGAAATGGTATGCAGTGACTGAGGGAAATGGGATGCAGTGACTGACGGAAATGGGATGCAGTGTCTGTTTGAAATGGGATCCTGTGACTGAAGTTAATGGGATGCAGTGACTGAGTGAAATGGGATGCAGTGACTGAGTGAGGTGGGATGCAGTGACTGAGTGAGGTGGGATGCAGTGACTGAGTGAGGTGGGATGCAGTGACTGAGGACAATGGGATGCAGTGACTGAGAGAAATGGGATGCCGTGACTGAGAGAAATGGGATGCCGTGACTGGGAAATGGGATGCAGTGACTCTGTGAAATGTGATGCAGTGACTGAGTGAAATGGGATGCAGTGACTGAGTGAAATGGGATTGCCGTGATTGTGGAAAGGAGATGCAGTGACTGAGGAAATGGGATGCAGTGACTGAGGAAATGGGATGCAGTGACTGAGGGAAATGGGATGCTGTGACTGAGGGAAATGAGATGACGTGACTGAGTGAACTGGGATGCAGTGACTGATGGAAATGGTATGCAGTGACTGAGGGAAATGGGAGGCAGTGACTGACGGAAATGGAATGCAGTTTCTGTTGGAAATGGGATCCTGCGACTGAGGGTAATGAGATGCCGTGACTGAGGGTAATGGGATGCAGTGACTGAGTGAAATGGGATGCAGTGACTGGGAAATGGGATGCAGTGACTGTGTGAAATGGGACGCAGTGACTGAGTGAAATGGGATGCAGTGACTGATGGAAAGGAGATACAGTGACTGATGGAAATGGGATGCAGTGTCTGACGGAAATTGAATGCCGCATCAGTGAGAAACGGGATGCAGTGACTGAGAGAAATTGGAACCAGCGACTGAGGGAAATGGAATGCCGTGACTGAGGGAAATGGGATGCGGTGACTGAGTGAAATGGGAAGCAGTGACTGAGTGAAATGGGATGCAGTGACTGAGTGAAATGGGATGCAGTGACTGAGGGAAATGGGATGCAGTCACTGAGGGAAATGGGATGCAGTGACTGAGGGAAATGAGATGCCGCGACTGAGTGAACGGGATGCAGTGACTGATGGAAATGGTATGCTGTGACTGAGGGAAATGGGATGCAGTGACTGACGGAAATGGGATGCAGTGTCTGTTTGAAATGGGATCCTGTGACTGAAGTTAATGGGATGCAGTGACTGAGGGAAATGAGATGCAGTCACTGAGGGAAATGGGATGCAGTCACTGAGGGAAATGGGATGCAGTGACTGAGGGAAATGAGATGCCGCGACTGAGTGAACGGGATGCAGTGACTGATGGAAATGGTATGCAGTGACTGATGGAAATGGTATGCAGTGACTGAGGGAAATGGGATGCAGTGACTGACGGAAATGGGATGCAGTGTCTGTTTGAAATGGGATCCTGTGACTGAAGTTAATGGGATGCAGTGACTGAGGGAAATGGGATGCAGTCACTGAGGGAAATGGGATGCAGTGACTGAGGGAAATGAGATGCCGCGACTGAGTGAACGGGAGGCAGTGACTGATGGAAATGGTATGCAGTGACTGAGGGAAATGGGATGCAGTGACTGACGGAAATGGGATGCAGTGTCTGTTTGAAATGGGATCCTGTGACTGAAGTTAATGGGATGCAGTGACTGAGTGAAATGGGATGCAGTGACTGAGTGAGGTGGGATGCAGTGACTGAGTGAGGTGGGATGCAGTGACTGAGTGAGGTGGGATGCAGTGACTGAGTGAGGTGGGATGCAGTGACTGAGGACAATGGGATGCAGTGACTGAGAGAAATGCGATGCCGTGACTGAGAGAAATGGGATGCCATGACTGGGAAATGGGATGCAGTGACTCTGTGAAATGGGATGCAGTGACTGAGTGAAATGGGATGCAGTGACTGAGTGAAATGGGATTGCCGTGACTGTGGAAAGGAGATGCAGTGACTGAGGAAATGGGATGCAGTGACTGAGGAAATGGGTTGCAGTGACTGAGGGAAATGGGATGCTGTGACTGAGGGAAATGAGATGACGTGACTGAGTGAACTGGGATGCAGTGACTGATGGAAATGGTATGCAGTGACTGAGGGAAATGGGAGGCAGTGACTGATGGAAATGGAATGCAGTGTCTGTTGGAAATGGGATCCTGCGACTGAAGGTAATGAGATGCCGTGACTGAGGGTAATGGGATGCAGTGACTGAGTGAAATAGGATGCAGTGACTGGGAAATGGGATGCAGTGACTGTGTGAAATGGGACGCAGTGACTGAGTGAAATGGGACGCAGTGACTGATGGAAAGGAGATGCAGTGACTGATGGAAATGGGATGCAGTGTCTGATGGAAATTGAATGCCGCATCAGTGAGAAACAGGATGCAGTGACTGAGAGAAATTGGATCCAGCGACTGAGGGAAATGGAATGCCGTGACTGAGGGAAATGGGATGCGGTGACTGAGTGAAATGGGAAGCAGTGACTGATGGAAATGAGACGCCGTGACTTGGGGAAAGGAGATGCATTGACTGTGGGAAATGGGATGCAGTGACTGTGGGAAATGGGATGCAGTGACTTACGGAAATGGGATGAAGTGACTGAGTGAGATGGGATGCAGTGTCTGAGTGAGATGGGATGCAGTGTCTGAGTGAAATGGGATGCAGTGTCTGAGTGAAATGGGATGCAGTTAATGAGTGAAATGAGATGCAGTGACTGATGGAAATTGGATGCACTGACAGAGTGACATGCGCTGCAGTGCCAGATAGAAATGGGATGCAGTTACTGTGGGACATGGGATGCAGTGACTGAGGTACTGGGAAGGAGTGACTGAGTTAATAGGGATGCAGTGCTCGAGGGGGCTTGGGGTGCAGTGACTGAGTGAAATGGGATGCAGTGACTGATGGAAATGGGATGCAGTGACTGAGTGAAAAGAGATACATTGACTGAGTGAAATGGTATGAAGTGACTGAGGGAAATGGTATGAAGTGACTGAGGGCAATGGGATGCAGTGACTGACGGAAATGGGATGCAGTGTCTGTGTGAAATGGGATCCTCCGACTGAGGTTCATGGGATGCAGTGACTGAGTGAAATGGGATGCAGTGACTGAGTGAAATGGGATGCAGTGACTGAGTGAAGTGGGATGCAGTGACTTAGTGAAGTGGGATGCAGTGACTTAGTGAAGTGGGATGCAGTGACTTAGTGAAGTGGGATGCAGTGACTGAGTGAAGTGGGATGCAGTGACTGAGGGTAATAGGATGCAGTGACTGAGGACAGTGGGATGCAGTGATTGGGAAATGGGATGCAGTGATTGATGGAAATGGGACGCAGTGACTAAGTGAAATGGGACGCAGTGACTGATGGAAAGGAGATGCAGTGACTGAGGAAATGGGATGCAGTGACTGAGGGAAATGGGATGCAGTGACTGAGGGAAATGGGATGCAGTGACTGAGGGAAATGAGATGCCGAGACTGAGTGAACTGGGATGCAGTGACTGATGGAAATGGTATGCAGTGACTGAGGGAAATGGAATGCAGTGACTGACGGAAATGGGATGCAGTGTCTGTTGGAAATGGGATCCTGCGACTGAAGGTAATGGGATGCAGTGACTGATGGTAATGGGATGCAGTGACTGAGGGTAATGGGATGCAGTGACTGAGGGTAATGGGATGCAGTGACTGAGGGTAATGGGATGCAGTGACTGAGTGAAATGGGATGCAGTGACTGAGGGCAATGGGATGCAGTGACTGAGTGAAATTGGATTGCCGTGACTGTGGAAAGAAGATGCAGTGACTGAGGAAATGGGACGCAGTGACACATGGAAATGGGATGCCCTGACTGAGTGTAAAGTGAAGCATTGAGTGAAATGGGATGCAGTGGCTGTGTGAAATGGGATGCAGTGGCTGTGTGAAATGGGATGCAGTGGCTGTGTGAACTGGGATGCAGTGACTGTGTGAATAGGGATGCAGTGACTGAGGGAAAGGAGATGCAGTGTCTGTTTGAAATGGGATGCAGCGACTCAAGTGAATGGGATGCCGTGTCTGTGGGGAATGGGATGCAGTGACTGTGGGGAATGGGATGCAGTGACAGTGCGGAATGGGATGCAGTGACTGCGATAAATGGGATGCAGTGACTGATGGAAATGGGATGCAGTGAATGAGGGAAATGGGATTCACTGACTGTGGGGAATGGGATGCAGTGACTGATGGAAATGGGATGCAGTGAATGAGGGAAATGGGATTCAGTGACTGAGATGAATGGGACGCAGTGACTGATGGAAATGGGATGCAGTGACTGAGGGTAATGGGTTGCAGTCACTGAGTGAAATGGGATGCTGTGACACTGTGGAATGGGATGCAGTGACTCACTGGAATGTGACGCATTGACTGAGGGAAAGGAGATGCAGTGAATGTGGGAAATGGGATGCAGTGACCGAGTGAAATGAGATGCAGTGACTGAGCGAAATGGGATGCAGTATTTTTGGGAAGTAGGATGCAATCACTGATTGAAATGAGATGCAGAGACTGTGGGAAAGGAGACGCTGAGTCTATGGGAAATGGGATACAGTGAGTGTTGGAAATTGAATGCAGTGTCTGTGAGATATGGGAACCAGTGACTGATGGAAATGGGATGCTGTGACTGTGTTGAAGGAGCTGCAGTGATGGAGTCAATTGGGATGCAGTGACTGAGTGAAATGTGATGCAGTGACTGAGTGAAATGTGATGCAGTGACTGAGTGAAATGGGATGCAGTGACTGCGTGAAATGGGATGCAGTGACTGCGTGAAATGGGATGCAGTGACTGCGTGAAATGGGATGCAGTGACTGCGTGAAATGGGATGCAGTGACTGCGTGAAATGGGAAGGAATGACTGCGTGAAATGCGATGCAGTGACTGCGTGAAATGGGATCCAATGACTGCGTGAAATGGGACGCAGTGACTGAGTGAAATGTGATTCCGTCACTGAGTGAAATATGTTGCACTCACCGAGTGTACTGTGATTCAGTAACTGAGTGTACTGTGATGCAGTCACTGAGTGAAATGGGATTCAGTGGCTGAGTGAAATGAGATGCAGTGACTGAGTGAAATGAGATGCAGTGACTGAGTGAAATGGGATGCAGTGACTGAGTGAAATGGGATGCAGTGACTGAGGGACATGGGATGCAGTGACAGAGGGACATGGGATGCAGTGACGGAGGGACATGGGATGCAGTGACTGAGGGACATGGGATGCAGTGACTGAGGGACATTGGATGCCGTGACTGAGGGAAATGGGATGCAGTGACAGAGTGACTTGAGCTGCAGTGACAGAGGGACTGGGAAGGAGTTTCTGAGTTAATAGGGAATCAGTGCCCGAGCGGGCTTGGGGTGCAGTGACTGATGGAAATGGGATACAGTGCCTGACCGAAAAGGGACGCACTGACTGGGTGAAATGGGATGCAGTGACTGAGGGACATGGGATGCAGTGACTTAGGGACATGGAATGCAGTGACTGAGGGACATGGGATGCAGTGACACACGGCCATGGGATGCAGTGACCTGAGGGAATTGGGATGCAGTGACTGAGGGAAATGGGATGCAGTGATTGCGTGAAATGGGTTGCAGTGACTGAGTGAAATGCGATGCAGTCACTGAGTGCAATGGGATGCATCACTGAGTGCAATGGGATGCAGGCACTAGGTGAAATGGGATGCAGTGACTGATGGAAATTGGATGCAAAGACTGAGGGAAATGGGATGCAGTCACTGAGGGACATGGGATGCAGTGAGTGTGGGAAAGAGAATGCATCGTCTGTGAGATACGGGAAACAGTGACTGATGGAAATGTGATGCAGTGACTGTGGTGAAGGAGATGCAGTGATTGAGTAAATTGGATGCAGTGACTGAGTGAAATGTGATGCAGTGACTGAGTGAAATGTGATGCAGTGGCTGCGTGAAATGGGATGCAGTGACTGATTGAAATGTGATGCAGTGACTGAGTGAAATGTGATGCAGTGACTGAGTGAAATGGGATGCAGTGACTGCGTGAAATGGGATGCAGTGACTGCGTGAAATGGGATGCGGTGACTGAGTGAAATGAGATGCGGTGACTGAGGGAAATGGGATGCAGTGACTGAGGGACATGGGATGCAGTGACTGAGGGACATGGGATGCAGTGACTGAGGAACATGAGATGCATCGGCTGAGTGAAATGCGATGCAGAGACTGAGGGAAAGGAGATGCTGTGACTGAGGGAAATCGGATGCAGTGAGTGTGGGAAATTGAATGCAGCGTCTGTTAGATACGGGAAACAATGACTGTTGGAAATGGGATGCAGTGACTGTGGTGAAGGAGATGCAGTGATTGAGTGAAATGGGAAGCACTGACTGAGTGAAATGTGATTCAGTCACTGAGTGATCTGGGATGCAGTCAGTGAGTGAAATGTGTTGCAGTCACTGAGTGAAATGGGATGCAGTCACTGAGTGAAATGGGATGCAGTGACTGAGTGAAATGGGATGCAGTGACTGAGGGAAATGGGATGCAGTCACTGAGGGAAATGGGATGCAGTGACTGAGGGAAATGAGATGCCGCGGCTGAGTGAATGGGATGCAGTGACTGATGGAAATGGTATGCAGTGACTGAGGGAAATGGGATGCAGTGACTGAGGGAAATGGGATGCAGTGTCTGTTTGAAATGGGATCCTGTGACTGAAGTTAATGGGATGCAGTGACTGAGTGAAATGGGATGCAGTGACTGTTTGAAATGTGATGCTGTGACTGAGTGAAATGTGATGCAGTGACTGAGTGAAATGTGATGCAGTGACTGCTTGAAATTGGATGCATCACTGAGTGCAATGGGATGCAGTGACCGATGGAAATTGGATGCAGTGACAGAGTGACATGAGCTGCAGTGTCTGATGGAAATGTGATGCAGTGACTGAGGGAAATGGGATGCAGTGACTGAGGGAAATGGGATGCAGTGACTGAGGGAAATGGGATGCAGTGACTGAGGGAAATGGGATGCAGTGACTGAGGGAAATTGAATTCATCGTCTGTGAGATACGGGAAACAGTGACTGATGGAAATGTGATGCAGTGACTGTGGCGAAGGAGATGCAGTGATTGAGTAGATGGGATGCAGTGACTGAGTGAAATGTGATGCAGTGACTGAGTGAAATGAGATGCAGTGACTGAGTGAAATGTGATGCAGTGACTGAGTAAAATGTGATGCAGTGACCGAGTGAAATGGGATGCAGTGACTGAGGGAAATGGGACGCAGTATTTGTGGGAAGAAGGATGCAATCACTGAGTGAAATGAGATGCTGAGACTGAAGGCAAGGAGATGCTGTGTCTATGTGCAATGGGATGCAGTGAATGTGGGAAATTGAATGCAGCGTCTGTGAGATAAGGGAAACAGTGACTGATGGAAATGGGATGCACTGACTATGTTGAAGGAGATGCAGTGACTGAGGGAACTGGGATGCAGTGACTGAGGGAAATGGGATGCAGTGACTGAGGGAAATGGGACGCAGTCACTGAGTGAAATGTGTTTCAGTCACTGAGTGAAATGTGTTTCAGTCACTGAGTGAAATGTGATTCAGTCACAGTGAAATGTGATTCCGTCACTGAGTGAAATGTGATGCGCTCACTGAGTGAACTGTGATTCAGTCAGTGGGTGAACTGTGATGCAGTGACTCAGTGAACTGTGATGCTGTCACTGAGTGAAATGAGATGCACTGACTGATGGAAATTGGATGCAGTGACAGAGTGACATGAGCTGCAGTGACGGAGTGACATGAGCTGCAGTGACTGAGTGAAATGCAATGCAGTGGCTGAGTGAAATGGGATGCAGTGGCTGAGTGAAATGGGATGCAGTGGCTGAGTGAAATGGGATGCAGTGGCTGAGTGAAATGGGATGCAGTGACTGGTGGAAATGAGATGCAATGACTAAGGGAAAGGAAATGCAGTGTCTGTGGGAAATGGGATGCAGTGACTGAGGGTAATGGGATGCAGTGACTGAGGGTAATGGGATGCAGTGACTGATGGAAATGGATGCAGTGACTGAGTGAAATGGGATGCAGTGAATGAGTGAAATGAGATGCACGGACTGATGGAAATTGGATGCAGTGACAGAGTGACGTGAGCTGCAGTGACTGAGTGAAATGAGATGCATTGTTTGATGGAAATATGATGCAGTAACTGACGGAAATGAGATGCAGTGACTGTGGGAAATGGGATGCAGTGACTGAGCAAAATGGGATGCAGTGACTGAGCGAAATGGGACGCACGATTTTTGGGAAGTAGGATGCAATCACTGATTGAAATGAGATACAGAGACTGTGGGAAAGGAGATGCTGTGACGATGGGAAAATGGATGCAGTGACTGAGTGAAATGGGATGCAATGACTGCGTGAAATGCGATGCAGTGGCTGCGTGAAATGGGATGCAGTGACTCAGTGAAATGTGATTCAGTCACTGAGTGAAATGTGATTCCGTCACTGAGTGAAATATGATGCACTCACTCAGTGTGCTGTGATTCAGTCACTGAGTCAACTGTGATTCAGTCACTGAGTGAACTGTGATGCAGTCACTGAGTGAAATGGGAAGCAGTGGCTCAGGGAAATAGGATGCAGTGACTCAGTGAAATGAGATACATTGACTGAGTGAAATGGAACGCAGTAACTGAGGGAAATGGGATACAGTGAATGAGGGAAATGGGATGCTTTGACTGAGTGAAATGAGATGCAGTGACTGAGGGACATGGGATGCAGTGACTGAGGGACATGGGATGCAGTGACTGCGTGAAATGGGATGCGGTGACTGAGTGAAATGAGATGCGGTGACTGAGGGACATGGGATGCAGTGAATGAGGGACATGGGATGCAGTGACTGAGGGACATGGGAGGCATCGACTGAGGGAAAGGAGATGCTGTGACTGTGGGATATGGGATGCAGTGAGTGTGGGAAATTGAATGCAGCGTCTGTGAGATACGGGAAACAATGACTGTTGGAAATGGGATGCAGTGACTGTGGTGAAGGAGATGCAGTGATTGAGTGAAATGGGAAGCACTGACTGAGTGAAATGTGATTCAGTCACTGAGTGAAATGGGATGCAGTCAGTGAGTGAAATGTGTTGCAGTCACTGAGTGAAATGGGATGCAGTCACTGAGTGAAATGGGATGCAGTGACTGAGATGAATGGGACGCAGTGACTGATGGAAATGGGATGCAGTGAATGAGGGTAATGGGTTGCAGTCACTGAGTGAAATGGGATGCTGTGACACTGTGGAATGGGATGCAGTGACTCACTGGAATGTGACGCATTGACTGAGGGAAAGGAGATGCAGAGAATGTGGGAAATGGGATGCAGTGACTGAGGGAAATGGGATGCAGTGACCGAGTGAAATGAGATGCAGTGACTGAGCGAAATGGAATGCAGTTATTTTGGGAAGTAGGATGCAATCACCGATTGAAATGAGATGCAGAGACTGTGGGAAAGGAGACGCTGAGTCTATGGGAACTGGGATACCGTGAGTGTTGGAAATTGAATGCAGTGTCTGTGAGATGTGGGAACCAGTGACTGATGGAAATGGGATGCGGTGACTGTGGTGAAGGAGCTGCAGTGATGGAGTCAATTGGGATGCAGTGACTGAGTGAAATGTGATACAGTGACTGAGTGAAATGTGATGCAGTGACTGAGTGAAATGGGATGCAGTGACTGCGTGAAATGAGATGCAGTGACTGAGTGAAATGAGATGCAGTGACTGAGTGAAATGGTATGCAGTGACTGAGGCACATGGGATGCAGTGACGGAGGGACGTGGGATGCAGTGACTGAGGGACATTGGATGCCGTGACTGAGGGAAATGGGATGCAGTGACAGATTGACATGAGCTGCAGTGACAGAGCGACTGGGAAGGAGTTTCTGAGTTAAAAGGGAATCAGTGCCCGAGCGGGCTTGGGGTGCAGTGACTGAGGGAAATGGGATACAGTGCCTGACCGAAAAGGGACGCACTGACTGGGTGAAATGGGATGCAGTGACTGAGGGACATGGGATGCAGTGACTTAGGGACATGGGATGCAGTGACTGAGGGACATGGGATGCAGTGACACACGGACATGGGATGCAGTGACCTGAGGGAATTGGGATGCAGTGACTGAGGGCAATGGGATGCAGTGATTGCGTGAAATGGGTTGCAGTGACTGAGTGAAATGCGATGCAGTCACTGAGTGCAATGGGATGCATCACTGAGTGCAATGGGATGCAGGCACTAGGTGAAATGGGATGCAGTGACTGATGGAAATTGGATGCAAAGACTGAGGGAAATGGGATGCAGTCACTGAGGGAAATGGGATGCAGTGAGTGTGGGAAATTGAATGCATCGTCTGTGAGATACGGGAAACAGTGACTGATGGAAATGTGATGCAGTGACTGTGGTGAAGGAGATGCAGTGATTGAGTAAATGGGATGCAGTGACTGAGTGAAATGTGATGCAGTGACTGAGTGAAATGTGATGCAGTGACTGAGTGAAATGTGATGCAGTGGCTGTGTGAAATGGGATGCAGTGACTGAGTGAAATGTGATGCAGTGACTGAGTGAAATGTGATGCAGTGCCTGAGTGAAATGGGATGCACTGACCGAGTGAAATGGGATGCAGTGACTGAGGGAAATGCGATGCAGTATTTGTGGGAAGAAGGATGCAATCACTGAGTGAAATGAGATGCTGAGACTGAGGGCAAGGAGATGTTGTGACTATGTGCAATGGGATGCAGTGAATGTGGGAAATTGAATGCAGCGTCTGTGAGATAAGGGAAACAGTGACTGATGGAAATGGGATGCACTGACTGTGTTGAAGGAGATGCAGTGACTGAGGGAACTGGGATGCAGTGACTGAGGGAACTGGGATGCAGTGACTGAGGGAAATGGGATGCAGTGACTGAGGGAAATGGGACGCAGTGACTGAATGAAATGTGATTCACTCACTGAGTGAAATGTGATTCAGTCAGTGAGTGAAATGTGATTCCGTCACTGAGTGAAATGTGATGCACTCACTGAGTGAACTGTGATTCAGTCAGTGGGTGAACTGTGATGCAGTGACTCAGTGAACTGTGATGCTGTCACTGAGTGAAATGAGATGCACTGACTGATGGAAATTGGATGCAGTGACAGAGTGACATGAGCTGCAGTGACTGAGTGAAATGGGATGCAGTGGCTGAGTGAAATGGGATGCAGTGGCTGAGTGAAATGGGATGCAGTGGCTGAGTGAAATGGGATGCAGTGGCTGAGTGAAATGTGATGCAGTGACTAAGTGAAATCGGATGCAGTGACTGGTGGAAATGAGATGCAATGACTAAGGGAAAGGAAATGCAGTGTCTGTGGGAAATGGGATGCTGCGACTGAGGGTAATTGGATGCAGTCACTGAGGGTAATGGGATGCAGTGAGTGATGGAAATGGGATGCAGTGACTGAGTGAAATGGGATGCAGTGACTGAGTGAAATGGGATGCAGTGACTGAGTGAAATGCGATGCAGTGACTGAGTGAAATGCGATGCAGTGACTGAGTGAAATGCGATGCAGTGAATGAGTGAAACGAGATGCACGGACTGATGGAAATTGGATGCAGTGACAGAGTGACGTGAGCTGCAGTGACAGTGACGTGAGCTGCAGTGACTGAGGGAAATGAGATGCAGTGACTGAGGGACATGGGATGCAGTGACTGAGGGACATGGGATGCAGTGACTGAGCGAAATGGGATGCACGATTTTTGGGAAGTAGGATGCAATCACTGATTGAAATGAGATACAGAGACTGTGGGAAAGGAGATGCTGTGACGATGGGAAAATGGATGCAGTGACTGAGTGAAATGGGATGCAATGACTGCGTGAAATGCGATGCAGTGGCTGCGTGAAATGGGATGCAGTGACTCAGTGAAATGTGATTCAGTCACTGAGTGAAATGTGATTCCGTCACTGAGTGAAATATGATGCACTCACTCAGTGTACTGTGATTCAGTCACTGAGTCAACTGTGATTCAGTCACTGAGTGAACTGTGATGCAGTCACTGAGTGAAATGGGATGCAGTGGCTCAGGGAAATAGGATGCAGTGACTGAGTGAAATGGGATGCAGTGACTGATGGAAATGGGATGCAGTGACTCAGTGAAATGAGATACATTGACTGAGTGAAATGGAATGCAGTAACTGAGGGAAATGGGATACAGTGAATGAGGGAAATGGGATGCTTTGACTGAGGGACATGGGATGCAGTGACTGAGGGACATGGGATGCAGTGACTGAGGGACATGGGATGCAGTGACTAAGTGAAATGGGATGCAGTGACTGAGGGACGTGGGATGCAGTGAATGAGGGACGTGGGATGCAGTGACTGAGGGACATGGGATGCAGTGACTGCGTGAAATGGGATGCGGTGACAGAGTGACATGAGCTGCAGTATCTGATGGAAATGTGATGCAGTACCTGAGGGAAATGGGATGCAGTGACTTAGGTACTGGGAAGGAGTGACTGAGTTCATGGGGATGCAGTGCCCGAGCGGACTTGGGGTGCAGTGAGTGAGGGAAATGGGATACAGTGCCTGAGTGAAATGAGATGCAGTGACTGAGGGAAATGGGATGCAGTGAGTGTGGGAAATTGAATGCAGCGCCTGTGAGATACGGGAAACAGTGACTGCTGGAAATGGAATGCAGTGACTATGGTGAACGAGATGCAGTGACTGAGTGAAATGGGATCCATGACTGTGTGAAATGTGATGCAGTGACTGAGTGAAATGTGATGCAGTGACTGAGTGAAATGTGATGCAGTGTCAGAGTGAAATGTGTTGCAGTCACTGAGTGAAATGTGTTGCAGTCACTGAGTGAAATGTGTTGCAGTTACTGAGTGAAATGGGACGCATCACTGAGTGAAATGGGACGCATCACTGAGTGAAATGGGACGCAGTGACTGAGGGAAATGGGATGCAGTCACTGAGTGAAATGACATGCAGTGACTAAGTGAAATGGGATGCAGTGACTGAGTGAAATGGGATGCAGTGACTGAGGGACATGGGATGCAGTGACTGTGGGACATGGGATGCAGTGACAGAGGTACTGGGAAGGAGTGACTGAGTTAATAGGGAATCAGTGCCTGACCGGGCTTGGGGTGCAGTGACTGAGGGAAATGGGATACAGTGCCTGACCGAAAAGGGACGCACTGACTGAGTGAAATGGGATGCAGTGACTGAGGGACATGGGATGCAGTGACTTAGGGACATGGGATGCAGTGACTGAGGGACATGGGATGCACTGACACACGGAAATGGGATGCAGTGACTGAGGGAATTGGGATGCAATGACTGATGGAAATGGGATGCAGTGACCGAGTGAAATGAGATGCAGTGACTGAGGGAAATGGGATGCAGTGACTGCGTGAAATGGGATGCAGTGAATTAGTGAAATGAGATGTAGTGACTGATGGAAATGCGATGCAGTTACTGTGGGACATGGGATGCAGTGACAGAGTTAATAGTGATGCAGTGCCCGAGCGGGCTTGGGGAGCAGTGACTGAAGGAAATTGGATACAGTGCCTGAGTGCAATGTGATGCAGTAATTGAGGGAAATAGGATGCAGTGACTGACGGAAATGGGATGCAGTGGCTGAGGGAAATGGGACGCAGTGACTGTGGTGAAGGAGATGCAGTGATTGTGTGAAATGGGATGCAGTGACTGAGTAAAATACGATGCAGTGACTGAGTGAAATGTGGTGCAGTGACTGCTTCAAATGGGACGCTGTGACTGTGGCGAAGGAGATGCAGTGACTGACTGAAATGGGATGCAGTGACAGAGTGAAATGGGATGCAGTGACTGAGGGAATTGGGATGCAGTGACTCCTTGAAATGGGATGCAGTGACAGAGTGACATGAGCTGCAGTATCTGATGGAAATGTGATGCAGAACCTGAGGGAAATGGGATTCAGTGACTGAGGTAATGGGAAGGAGTGACTGAGTTCATGGGAGTGCAATGCCCGAGCGGACTTGGGGTGCACTGAGTGAGGGAAATGGGATACAGTGCCTGAGCGAAATGGGACGCACTGACTGAGTGAAATGGGATGCAGTGACTGAGGGACATGGGATGCATTGACTGAGGGAAATGGGATGCAGTGACTGAGGGAAATGGGATGCAGTGACTGAGTGAAATGAGATGCAGTGACTGAGGGAAATGGGATGCAGTGACTGAGGGACATGGGATGCAGTGACTGAGGGACATGGGATGCATTGACTGCGTGAAATGCGATGCAGAGACTGAGGGAAAGGAGACTCTGTGATTCTGGGAAATGGGATGCAGTGAGTGTGGGAAATTGAATGCAGCGCCTGTGAGATACGGGAAACAGTGACTGATGGAAATGGAAGGCAGTGACTATGGTGAAGGAGATGCAGTGACTGAGTGAAATGGGATGCAGTCACTGAGTGAAATGGGATGCAGTCACTGAGTGAAATGTGTTGCAGTCACTGAGTGAAATGGGACGCATCACTGAGTGAAATGGGATGCAGTGACTGAGGGACATGGGAGGCAGCGACACATGGACATGGGATGCAGCGACACATGGACATGGGATGCAGTGACTGAGGGAATTGGGATGCAGTGACTGAGGGAATTGGGATGCAGTGACTGAGGGAAATGGGATGCAGTGACTGCGTGAAATGGGATGCAGTGAATTAGTGAACTGAGATGTAGTGACTGATGGAAATGTGATGCGGTTACCGTGGGACATGGGATGCAGTGACTGAGGGAAAGGATATTCTTTGATGATGGGAAATGTGGATGCAGTGAGTGTGGGAAATTGAATGCAGCGTCTGTGAGATACAGGAAACAGTGACTGATGGAAATTGGACGCAGTGACTGTGGAGAAGGAGAGTCAGTCATTGAGTGAAATGGGATGCAGTGACTGAGTGAAATGTGATGCAGTGACTGCTTGAAATGGGATGCTGTGACTGGCGAAGGAGATGCAGTGACTGAGTGAAATGGGATGCAGTGACAGAGTGAAATGGGATGCAGTGACAGAGTGACATGAGCTGCAGTATCTGATGGAAATGTGATGCAGTACCTGAGGGAAATGGGAGTCAGTGACTGAGGTAATGGGAAGGAGTGACTGAGTTCATGGGGGTGCAATGCCCGAGCGGACTTGGGGTGCAGTGAGTGAGGGAAATGGGATACAGTGCCTGAGCGAAATGGGACACACTGACTGAGTGAAATGGAATGCAGTGACTGAGGGACATGGGATGCATTGACTGAGGGAAATGGGATGCATTCACTGAGGGAAATGGGATGCAGCGACTGAGTGAAATGAGATGCAGTGACTGAGGGAAATGGGATGCAGTGACTGAGGGACATGGGATGCAGTGACTGAGGGACATGGGATGCATTGACTGAGTGAAATGCGATGCAGAGACTGAGGGAAAGGAGACTCTGTGATTCTGGGAAATGGGATGCAGTGAGTGTGGGAAATTGAATGCAGCGCCTGTGAGTTATGGGAAACAGTGACTGATGAAATGGAATGCAGTGACTATGGTGAAGGAGATCCAGTGACTGAGTGAAATGGGATGCAGTGACTGAGTAAAATGTGATGCAGTGACTGAGTGAAATGTGGTGCAGTGGCTGAGTGAAATGGGATGCAGTGACTGAGTGAAATGGGATGCAGTGTCAGAGTGAAATGTGTTGCAGTCACTGATTGAAATGTGTTGCAGTCACTGATTGAAATGTGTTGCAGTCACTGAGTGAAATGTGTTGCAGTCACTGAGTGACATGGGACGCATCACTGAGTGAAATGGGATGCAGTGACTGGGGGAAATGGGATGCAGTGACTGATGGAAATGGGATGCAGTGACTGAGTGAAATGAGATGCAGTGACACACGGATATGGGTTGCAGTGACTGCGGGAATTGGGATGCAGTGACTGAGTGAAATGGGATGCAGTGACTGAGTGAAATGCGATGCACTGACTGAGTGAAATGGGAAGCAGTGACTGAGTGAAATGGGAAGCAGTGACTGAGTGAAATGAGATGCATTGTTTGACAGAAATGAGATGCAGTGACTGAGGGAAATGGGATGCAGTGACTGAGGGAAATGGGATGCAGTGACCAAGTGAAATGAGATGCAGTGACTGAGCGAAATGGGATGCAGTATTTGTGGGAAGTAGGATGCAATCACTGATTGAAATGAGATGCAGTGGGAAATGGGATACAGTGAGTGTCGGAAATTGAATGCAGCGTCTGTGAGATACTGGAACCAGTGACTGATGGAAATGGGATGCAGTGACTGAGGGAAATGGGATGCAGTGACTGAGTGAGATGGGTTGCAGTGTCTGAGTGAGATGGGATGCAGTGTCTGAGTGAAATGGGATGCAGTGTCTGATTGAAATGGGTTGCAGTTAATGAGTGAAATGAGATGCAGTGACTGATGGAAATTGAATGCAGTGACAGAGTGACGTGAGCTGCAGTGCCTGATGGAAATGGGATGCAGTTACTGTGGGACATGGGATGCAGTGACTGAGGTCCTGGGAAGGAGTGACTGAGTTAATAAGGATGCAGTGCCCGAGCGGGCTTGGAGTACAGTGACTGAGGGAAATGGGATACAGTGGCTGAGAGAAATGGGACGGACTGTCTTCGTGAAATGGGATGCAGTAACTGGTGGAAATGGGATGCAGTGACTGATCGAAATGGGATGCAGTGACTGACAGTAATTGGATGGAGTGACGGACGGTAATGGGATGCAGTGACTGAGGGAAACGGGACGCAGTGTCAGAGTGAAATACGATGCAGTCAATGAGTGAAATGGCTGGCAGTGATTGAGTGATGTGGGATGCGGTGATTGAGGGAAATGGGATGCAGTGACTGAGGGAAATGGGATGCAGTGGCTGAGTGAAATGGGATGCAGTGACTGTTGGAAATGGGATGCAGTGACTGTTGGAAATGGATTGCAGTGACTGTTGGCAATGGGATGCAGTCACTGTTGGAAACGGGATGCAGTGACTGTGGGAAATGGGATGCAGTGACTGTGGGAAATGGCATACTGTGACTTAGGGTAATGGGATGTAGTGACTGAGGGATATGGGATGCAGTGACTGAGGGATATGGGATGCAGTGTCTGAGTGAGATGGGATGCAGTGTCTGAGTGAAATGGGATGCAGTGTCTGATTGAAATGGGTTGCAGTTAATGAGTGAAATGAGATGCAGTGACTGATGGAAATTGAATGCAGTGACAGAGTGACGTGAGCTGCAGTGCCTGATGGAAATGGGATGCAGTTACTGTGGGACATGGGATGCAGTGACTGAGGTCCTGGGAAGGAGTGACTGAGTTAATAAGGATGCAGTGCCCGAGCGGGCTTGGAGTACAGTGACTGAGGGAAATGGGATACAGTGGCTGAGAGAAATGGGACGGACTGTCTTCGTGAAATGGGATGCAGTAACTGGTGGAAATGGGATGCAGTGACTGATCGAAATGGGATGCAGTGACTGACAGTAATTGGATGGAGTGACGGACGGTAATGGGATGCAGTGACTGAGGGAAACGGGACGCAGTGTCAGAGTGAAATACGATGCAGTCAATGAGTGAAATGGCTGGCAGTGATTGAGTGATGTGGGATGCGGTGATTGAGGGAAATGGGATGCAGTGACTGAGGGAAATGGGATGCAGTGGCTGAGTGAAATGGGATGCAGTGACTGTTGGAAATGGGATGCAGTGACTGTTGGAAATGGATTGCAGTGACTGTTGGCAATGGGATGCAGTCACTGTTGGAAACGGGATGCAGTGACTGTGGGAAATGGGATGCAGTGACTGTGGGAAATGGCATACTGTGACTTAGGGTAATGGGATGTAGTGACTGAGGGATATGGGATGCAGTGACTGAGGGATATGGGATGCAGTGACTGAGTGAAATGGGATACTGTGACTGAGGAAAGGAGATGCAGTGACTATGGGAAATGGGATGCAGTGACTGAGTGAAATGGGATGCAGTGACTGAGGGTAATGGGATGCAGTGACTGATGGAAATGGGATGCAGTGACTGATGGAAATGGGATGCAGTGTCTGAGGGAAATGGGATGCAGTGTCTGAGGGAAATGGGATGCAGTGTCTGAGGAAAATGGGATGCTGTGACTGAGGGAAATGGGATGCTGTGACTGAGCGTACTGTGATGCAGTGACTGAGGGTAATGGGATGTAGTGACAGATGGTAATGGGATGCAGTGACTGAGAGAAATGGCCTGCAGTAACTGAGTGAAATGGGATTGAGTGACTGAGGAAAGGAGATGCACTGATTGTGGGAAATGGGAAGCAGTGACTGAGTGGAATGTGAAGCATTGAATGTGTGAAATGAGATGCAGTGTCTGTGGGAAATGGGATGCTGAGACTGAGGGTAATGGGATGCAGTGTCTGAGGGAAATGGGATGCAGTGTCAGAGTGAAATGGGATGCAGTCAATGAATGAAATGGCCTGCAGTGATTGAGTGATGTGGGATGCAGTGACTGAGGGAAATGGGATTCAGTGGCTGAGTTAAATGGGATGCAGTGACTCTTTGAAACGGGATGCAGTGACTGTTGGAAATGGATTGCATTGACTGTTGGCAAAGGGATGCAGTGACTGAGGGAAAGGAAATGCAGTGACTGTGGGAAATGGCATACTGTGACTCAGGGTAATGGGATGCAGTGACTGAGGGGAATGGGATGCAGTGACTGAGTGAAATGGGATACTGTGACTGAGGAAAGGAGATGCAGTTACCATGGGAAATGGAATGCAGTGACTGAGTGAAATGGGATGCAGTGACTGAGGGTAATGGGATGCAGTGACTGTTGGAAATGGGATGCTGTGACTGAGCGTGCTGTGATGCAGTGACTGAGGGTAATGGGATGTAGTGACTGATGGTAATGGGATGCAGTGACTGAGGGAAATGGCCTGTAGTGACAGAGTAAAATGGGATGCAGTGACTGAGGAAAGGAGATGCAGTGACTGTGGGAAATGGGAAGCGGTGACTGAGTGGAATGTGAAGCATTGAATGAGTGAAATGAGATGCAGTGACTGTTTGAAATGGGATGCAGTGGCTGTGTGAACTGGGATGCGGTGACTGTGTGAACTGGGATGCGGTGACTGTGTGAACTGGGATGCAGTGGCTGAGTGAAATGCGATGCAGTGACTGAGGTACGGGGAAGGAGTGACTGAATTAATAGGGATGCAGTGCCCAAGCGGGCTTGGGGTGCAGTGACTTAGGGAAATGGGATACAGTGCCTGAGTGAAATGTGATGCACTGACTGATTGAAATGGGATGCAGTGACTGAGTGGAATGGGATGCAGTGACTGAGTGAAATGGGATGCAGTGACTGAGTGAAATGGGATGCAGTGACTGAGTGATATGCGATGCAGTGACTGCGTGAAATGGGATGCAGTGAATGAGTGAAAAATAGATGCAGTGGGGAGTGAAATGGGATGCAGTGACTGGTGGAAATGAGATGCAGTGACTTAGGGAAAGGAAATGCAGTGTCTGTGGGAAATGGGATGCTGCAACTGAGGGTAATGGGATGCAGTGACTGAGGGTAATGGGATGCAGTGACTGATGGAAATGCGATGCAGTGACTGAGGTAGTGGGAAGGAGTGACTGAGTTAATAGAGATGCAGTGCCCAAGCGGGCTTGGGGTGCAGTGACTTAGGGAAATGGGATACAGTGCCTGAGTGAAATGTGATGCACTGACTGATTGAAATGGGATGCAGTGACTGAGTGGAATGGGATGCAGTGACTGAGTGAAATGGGATGCAGTGACTAAGTGATATGCGATGCAGTGACTGCGTGAAATGAGATGCAGTGGGGAGTGAAACGGGATGCAGTGACTGGTGGAAATGAGATTCAGTGACTTAGGGAAAGGAAATGCAGTGTCTGTGGGAAATGGGATGCTGCAACTGAGGGTAATGGGATGCAGTGACTGAGGGTAATGGGATGCAGTGACTGATGGAAATGCGATGCAGTGACTGAGGTACTGGGAAGGAGTGACTGAGTTAATAGGGATGCAGTGCCTGACCGGGCTTGGGGTGCAGTGACTGAGTGAAATGGGATGCAGTGACTTAAGGAATGGAAATGCAGTGTCTGTGGGAAATGGGATGCTGCGACTGAGGGAAATGGGATGCAGTGACTGAGGGAAATGGGATGCAGTGACTGAGTGAAATGAGATGCAGTGACTTTGTGAACTGGGATGTGGTGACTGTGTGAACTGGGATGCGGTGACTATGTGAACTGGGATGCAGTGGCTGAGTGAAATGGGATGCAGTGCGGAGTGAAATGGGATGCAGTGTCTGAGGGAAATGGGATGCAGTGTCTGAGGGAAATGGGATGCAGTGTCTGAGGGAAATGGGATGCAGTGTCTGAGGGAAATGGGATGCTGTGACTGAGCGTACTGTGATGCAGTGACTGAGGGTAATGGGATGTAGTGACAGATGGTAATGGGATGCAGTGACTGATGGAAATGGGATGCAGTGTCTGAGGGAAATGGGATGCAGTGTCTGAGGGAAATGGGATGCAGTGACTATGGGAAATGGGATGCAGTGACTGAGTGAAATGGGATGCAGTGACTGAGGGTAATGGGATGCAGTGACTGATGGAAATGGGATGCAGTGACTGATGGAAATGGGATGCAGTGTCTGAGGGAAATGGGATGCAGTGTCTGAGGGAAATGGGATGCAGTGTCTGAGGGAAATGGGATGCAGTGTCTGAGGGAAATGGGATGCTGTGACTGAGGGAAATGGGATGCTGTGACTGAGCGTACTGTGATGCAGTGACTGAGGGTAATGGGATGTAGTGACAGATGGTAATGGGATGCAGTGACTGAGAGAAATGGCCTGCAGTAACTGAGTGAAATGGGATTGAGTGACTGAGGAAAGGAGATGCACTGATTGTGGGAAATGGGAAGCAGTGACTGAGTGGAATGTGAAGCATTGAATGTGTGAAATGAGATGCAGTGTCTGTGGGAAATGGGATGCTGAGACTGAGGGTAATGGGATGCAGTGACTGATGGAAATGGAAGCAGTGACTGAGTGAAATGGGATGCAGTGACGGAGGTACTGGGAAGGAGTGACTGAGTTAATAGGGATGCAGTGCCCGAGCGGGCTTGGGGAGCAGTGACTTAGGGAAATGGGATACAGTGCCTGAGTGAAATGTGACGCACTGACTGAGTGAAATGTGACGCACTGACTGAGTGAAATGGGATGCAGTGACTGCGTGAAATGGGATGCAGTGAATGAGTGAAATGAGATGCAGTGACTGAGTGAAATGCGCGCAGTGACTGATAGAAATCAGATACAGTGACTGATGGAACTGGGATGCAGTGACTGACGGAACTGGTATGCGGTGACTTTGTGAACTGGGATGTGGTGACTGTGTGAACTGGGATGTGGTGACTGTGTGAACTGGGATGCAGTGGCTGAGTGAAATGGGATGCAGTGGGGAGTGAAATGGGATGCAGTGACTGGTGAAAATGAGATGCAGTGACTAAGGGAAAGGAAATGCAGCGACTGAGGGTAATGGGATGCAGCGACTGAGGGTAATGGGATGCAGTGACTGAGTGAAATGCGATGCAGTGACTGAGGTACTGGGAAGGAGTGACTGAGTTAATAGTGATGCTTGGGGTGCAGTGACTGAGTGAAATGGGATGCAGTGACTTAAGGAATGGAAATGCAGTGTCTGTGGAATATAGGATGCTGCGACTGAGGGAAATGGGATGGAGTGACTGACGGAAATGGGATGCAGTGTCCGAGCGAAATGGGATGCAGTGACTGAGTGAAATGGGATGCATTGACTGAGGGAAGTGGGATGCAGTGACTGAGGGAAATGGGATGCAGTGACTGAGTGAAATGAGATGCAGTGACTGATCGAAATGGTATGCAGTGACTGACGGAAATGGGAGGCAGTGACTGGGAAATGGGATGCAGTGACAGTGGGAAATGGGATGCAGTGACTGATGGAAATGGGACGCAGTGACTGAGTGAAATTGGACGCAGTGACTGAGTGAAATGGAATTGCCGTGACTGTGGAAAGGAGATGCATTGACTGAGGAAATAGTATGCAGTGACTGAGGGAAATGTGATGCACTGACTGAGTGAAATGGTATGCAGTGACTGAGTGAAATGGTATGCAGTGACTGAGTGGAATGGGATGCAGTGACTGAGTGGAATGGGATGCAGTGCCTGAGTGGAATGGGATGCAGTGACTGAGTGAAATGGGATGCAGTGACTGAGTGAAATGGGATGCAGTGACTGAGGGTAATGGGATGCAGTAACTGAGTGAAATAGGATGCAGTGACTGAGGGGAATCGGATGCAGTGAATGAGGACAATGGGATGCAGTGACTGAGGGCAATGGGATGCAGTGACTGAGGGCAATGGGATGCAGTGACTGAGGGCAATGGGATGCAGTGACTGAGGTACTGGGAAGGAGTGACTGAGTTCATGGGGATGCAGTGCCCGAGCGGACTTGGGGTGCAGTGAGTGAGGGAAATGGGATACAGTGCCTGAGTGAAATGAGATGCAGTGACTGAGGGAAATGGGATGCAGTGACTGAGGGAAATGGGATGCAGTGACTGACGGAAATGTGATGCAGTGTCTGTTTGAAATTGGATCCTGCGATTGAAGTTAATGGGATGCAGTGACTGAGGGTAATGGGATGCAGTGACTGAGTGAAATGGGATGCAGTGACTGAGTGAAATGGGATGCAGTGACTGAGGGCAATGGGATGCAGTGACTGAGGGAAATCGGATGCAGTGACTGAGGGAAATGGGATGCAGTGACTGGGAAATGGGATGCAGTGACAGTGGGAAATGCGATGCAGTGACTGATGGAAATGGGACGCAGTGACTGAGTGAAATGGGACGCAGTGACTGATGGAAAGGAGATGCAGTGACTCTGTGAAATGGGATGCAGTGACTGAGTGAAATGCGATGCAGGGACTGAGTGAAATGCGATGCAGTGACTGAGTGAAACGGGATGCAGTGACTGAGTGAAATGGGATTGCCGTGACTGTGGAAAGGAGATGCAGTGACTGAGGAAATGGGATGCAGTGACTGAGGGAAATGGGATGCAGTGACTGAGGGAAATGAGATGCCGAGACTGAGTGAACTGGGATGCAGTGACTGACGGAAATGGGATGCAGTGTCTGTTTGAAATGGGATCCTGCGACTGAAGTTCATGGGATGCAGTGACTGAGGGTAATGGGATGCAATGACTGAGTGAAATGGAATGCAGTGACTGAGTGAAATGGGATGCAGTGACTGAGGCCAATGGGATGCAGTTACTGAGTGAAATAGGATGCAGTGACTGAGGGGAATCGGATGCAGTGAATGAGGACAATGGGATGCAGTGACTGAGGACAATGGGATGCAGTGACTGAGTGAAATGGGATGCAGTGACTGAGGGCAATGGGATGCAGTGACTGAGGGCAATGGGATGCAGTGACTGAGGGAAATGGGATGCAGTGACTGAGGGAAATGGGATGCAGTGACTGAGGTACTGGGAAGGAGTGACTGAGTTCATGGGGATGCAGTGCACGAGCGGACTTGAGGTGCAGTGAGTGAGGGAAATGGGATACAGTGCCTGAGTGAAATGAGATGCAGTGACTGAGGGAAATGGGACGCAGTGTCAGAGTGAAATGGGATGCAGTCAATGAGTGAAATGGCCTGCAGTGATTGAGTGATGTGGGATGCAGTGACTGAGGGAAATGGGATTCAGTGGCTGAGTTAAATGGGATGCAGTGACTCTTTGAAACGGGATGCAGTGACTGTTGGAAATGGATTGCATTGACTGTTGGCAAAGGGATGCAGTGACTGAGGGAAAGGAAATGCAGTGACTGTGGGAAATGGCATACTGTGACTCAGGGTAATGGGATGCAGTGACTGAGGGGAATGGGATGCAGTGACTGAGTGAAATGGGATACTGTGACTGAGGAAAGGAGATGCAATTACCATGGGAAATGGAATGCAGTGACTGAGTGAAATGGGATGCAGTGACTGAGGGTAATGGGATGCAGTGACTGTTGGAAATGGGATGCTGTGACTGAGCGTGCTGTGATGCAGTGACTGAGCGTGCTGTGATGCAGTGACTGAGGGTAATGGGATGTAGTGACTGATGGTAATGGGATGCAGTGACTGAGGGAAATGGCCTGTAGTGACAGAGTAAAATGGGATGCAGTGACTGAGGAAAGGAGATGCAGTGACTGTGGGAAATGGGAAGCGGTGACTGAGTGGAATGTGAAGCATTGAATGAGTGAAATGAGATGCAGTGACTGTTTGAAATGGGATGCAGTGGCTGTGTGAACTGGGATGCGGTGACTGTGTGAACTGGGATGCGGTGACTGTGTGAACTGGGATGCAGTGGCTGAGTGAAATGCGATGCAGTGACTGAGGTACGGGGAAGGAGTGACTGAATTAATAGGGATGCAGTGCCCGAGCGGGCTTGGGGTGCAGTGACTTAGGGAAATGGGATACAGTGCCTGAGTGAAATGTGATGCACTGACTGATTGAAATGGGATGCAGTGACTGAGTGGAATGGGATGCAGTGACTGAGTGAAATGGGATGCAGTGACTGAGTGAAATGGGATGCAGTGACTGAGTGATATGCGATGCAGTGACTGCGTGAAATGGGATGCAGTGAATGAGTGAAAAATAGATGCAGTGGGGAGTGAAATGGGATGCAGTGACTGGTGGAAATGAGATGCAGTGACTTAGGGAAAGGAAATGCAGTGTCTGTGGGAAATGGGATGCAGTGACTGAGGGTAATGGGATGCAGTGACTGAGGGTAATGGGATGCAGTGACTGATGGAAATGCGATGCAGTGACTGAGGTAGTGGGAAGGAGTGACTGAGTTAATAGAGATGCAGTGCCCAAGCGGGCTTGGGGTGCAGTGACTTAGGGAAATGGGATACAGTGCCTGAGTGAAATGTGATGCACTGACTGATTGAAATGGGATGCAGTGACTGAGTGGAATGGGATGCAGTGACTGAGTGAAATGGGATGCAGTGACTAAGTGATATGCGATGCAGTGACTGCGTGAAATGAGATGCAGTGGGGAGTGAAACGGGACGCAGTGACTGGTGGAAATGAGATTCAGTGACTTAGGGAAAGGAAATGCAGTGTCTGTGGGAAATGGGATGCTGCAACTGAGGGTAATGGGATGCAGTGACTGAGGGTAATGGGATGCAGTGACTGATGGAAATGCGATGCAGTGACTGAGGTACTGGGAAGGAGTGACTGAGTTAATAGGGATGCAGTGCCTGACCGGGCTTGGGGTGCAGTGACTGAGTGAAATGGGATGCAGTGACTTAAGGAATGGAAATGCAGTGTCTGTGGGAAATGGGATGCTGCGACTGAGGGAAATGGGATGCAGTGACTGAGGGAAATGGGATGCAGTGACTGAGTGAAATGAGATGCAGTGACTGAGTGAAATGGTATGCAGTGACTGAGGGAAATGGTATGCAGTGACTGACGGAAATGGGATGCAGTGACTGAGGGACATGGGATGCAGTGAATGAGTTAAATGAGATGCAGTGACTTATGGAAATTGGATGCAGTGACAGAGTGACATGAGCTGCAGTGTCTGATGGAAATGTGATGCAGTACCAGAGGGAAATGGGATGCAGTGACTGAGGTACAGGGAAGGAGTGACTGAGTTCATGGGGATGCAGTGCCCGAGCGGAATTGGGGTGCAGTGAGTGAGGGAAATGGGATACAGTGCCTGAGTGAAATGGGACGCACTGACTGAGTGAAATGGGATGCAGTGACAGAGTGAAATGGGATGCCGTGACAGAGTGAAATGGGATGCCGTGACAGAGTGAAATGGGATGCAGTGACAGAGTGAAATGCGATGCAGTGACAGAGTGAAATGCGATGCAGTGACAGAGTGAAATGCGATACAGTGACAGAGTGAAATGCGATGCAGGGACTGAGTGAAATGCGAGGCAGTGACTGAGTGAAACGGGATGCAGTGACTGAGTGAAATGGGATTGCCGTGACTGTGGAAAGGAGATGCAGTGACTGAGGAAATGGGATGAAGTGATTGAGGGAAATGGGATGCAGTGACTGAGTGAAATGGGATTGCCGTGACTGTGGAAAGGAGATGCAGTGACTGAGGAAATGGGATGCAGTGACTGAGGGAAATGGGATGCAGTGACTGAGGGAAATGGCATGCCGAGACTGAGTGAAATGAGATGCACTGACTGATGGAAATTGGATGCAGTGACAGAGTGACATGAGCTGCAGTGTCTGATGGAAATGTGATGCAGTACCAGAGGGAAATGGGATGCAGTGACTGAGGTACAGGGAAGGAGTGACTGAGTTCATGGGGATGCAGTGCCCGAGCGGAATTGGGGTGCAGTGAGTGAGGGAAATGGGATACAGTGCCTGAGTGAAATGGGACGCACTGACTGAGTGAAATGGGATGCAGTGACAGAGTGAAATGGGATGCCGTGACAGAGTGAAATGGGATGCCGTGACAGAGTGAAATGGGATGCAGTGACAGAGTGAAATGGGATGCAGTGACAGAGTGAAATGCGATGCAGTGACAGAGTGAAATGCGATGCAGTGACAGAGTGAAATGCGATGCAGTGACAGAGTGAAATGCGATGCAGGGACTGAGTGAAATGCGAGGCAGTGACTGAGTGAAACGGGATGCAGTGACTGAGTGAAATGGGATTGCCGTGACTGTGGAAAGGAGATGCAGTGACTGAGGAAATGGGATGAAGTGATTGAGGGAAATGGGATGCAGTGACTGAGTGAAACGGGATGCAGTGACTGAGTGAAATGGGATTGCCGTGACTGAGGAAATGGGATGCAGTGACTGAGGGAAATGGGATGCAGTGACTGAGGGAAATGGCATGCCGAGACTGAGTGAAATGAGATGCACTGACTGATGGAAATTGGATGCAGTGACAGAGTGACATGAGCTGCAGTCACTGAGTGAAATGAGATGCATTGTTTGATGGAAATGGTCTGCAGTAACTGACAGAAATGAGATGCAGTGACTGAGGGAAATTGGATGCAGTGACTGAGGGAAATGGGATGCAGTGACCGAGTGAAATGAGATGCAGTGACTGAGCAAAATGGGATGCACTATTTTTGGGAAGTCGGATGCAATCACTGATTTGAATGAGATGCAGAGACTGTGGGAAAGGAGATGCTGTGTCTATGGGAAATGGGATACAGTGAGTGTCGGAAATTGAATGCAGCGTCTGTGAGATACAGGAACCTGTGACTGATGGAAATGGGATGCTGTGACTGTGGTGAAGGAGATGCAGTGATGGAGTGAATTGGGATGCAGTGACTGAGTGAAATGGACTACAGTGACTGCGTGAATTGCGATGCAGTGAATGCATGAAATGCGATGCTGTGACTGCGTGAAATGGGATGCAGTGACTGCGTGAAATGGGACGCAGTGACTCAGGGAAATGTGATTCAGTCACTGAGTGAAATGTGATTCTGTCACTGAGTGAAATATGATGCACTCACTGAGTGTACTGTGATTCAGTCACTGAGAAAACTGTGATGCAGTCACCGAGTGAAATGGGATGCAGTGGCTGAGTGAAATGGGATGCAGTGACTGAGGGAAATGGGATGCAGTGACTGAGGGAAATGGGATGCAATCACTGAGGGAATTGCAATGCAAAGAATGAGGGAAAGGTCATGCTGTGACGATGGGAAATGGGATGCAGTGAGGGTGGGAAATTGAATGCAGCGTCTGTGAGATATGGGAAACAGTGACTGATGGAAATTGGATGCAGTGATTGAGTGAAATGGGATGCAGTGACTGAGTGAAATGTGATGCAGTGACTGCGTGAAATGTGATGCTGTGACTGCGTGAAATGGGATGCAGTGACTGCGTGAAATGGGGTGCAGTGACTGCGTGAAATGCGATGCAGTGACTGTGTGAAATGGGATGCAGGGACTGCGTGAAATGGGACACAGTGACTCAGGGAAATGTGATTCAGTCACTGAGTGAAATGTGATTCTGTCACTGAGTGAAATATGATGCACTCACTGAGAGTACTGTGATTCAGTCACTGAGAAAACTGTGATGCAGTGACAGAGTGACATGAGCTGCAGTGTCTGATGGAAATGTCATGCAGTACCTGATGGAAATGGGATGCAGTGACTGAGGTACTGGGAAGGAGTGACTGAGTTCATGGGGATGCAGTGCCAGAGCGGACTTGGGGTGCAGTGAGTGAGGGAAATGGGATACAGTGCCTGAGTGAAATGAGACGCAGTGACTGAGGGAAATGGGATGCAGTGACTGAGTGAAATGAGATGCAGAGACTGAGGGAAAGGAGATGCTGTGACGATGGGAAATGGGATGCAGTGAGTGTGGGAAATTGAATGCAGGGCCTGTGAGATAGGGGAAACAGTGACTGATGGAAAAGGAATGCAGTGACTATGGTGAAGGAGATGCAGTGACTGAGTGAAATGGGATGCAGTGACTGTGTGAAACGTGATGCAGTGACTGAGTGAAATGGGATGCAGTGACTGAGTGAAATGGAATGCAGTGACTGAGTGAAATGGGATGCAGTGACTGAGTGAAATGGGATGCAGTGACTGAGTGAAGTGGGATGCAGTGACTGAGTGAAATGGGATGCAGTGACTGTAGGAAATTGAATGTAGTGACTGAGTGAAATGGGATGCATTGTCTGATGGAAATGGGATGCAGTGTCTAATGTAAATGGGATGCAGTGTCTCGGGGAAAGGAAATGCAGTGACTGAGTGAAATGGGATGCAGTGACTGAGTGAAATGGGATGCAGTGACTGCGTGAAATGCGATGCAGTGACTGATGGAAATGGGATGCAGTGACTGTTGGAAATTGAATGTAGTGACTGAGTGAAATGGGATGCATTGTCTGATGGAAATGGGATGCAGTGTCTGATGGAAATGGGATGCAGTGGCTGAGTGAAATGGGATGCAGTGACTGAGGGAAATGGGATGCAGTGACTGAGTGAAATGGGATGCAGTGACTGCGTGAAATGCGATGCAGTGACTGAGTGAAATGGGACGCAGTGACTGAGTGAAAGGGGATGCAGTGACAGCGTGAAAGGGGATGCAGTGACAGCGTGAAAGGGGATGCAGTGACTGCTTGAAATGGGATGCAGTGACTGAGTGAAATGGGATGCAGTGACTGAGTGAAATGGGATGAAGTGAATGAGTGAAATGAGATGCAGTGACTGATGGAAATTGGATGCAGTGACTGATGGAAATTGGATGCAGTGACAGAGTGACATGAGCTGCAGTGACTGAGTGAAATGAGATGCAGTGTCTGATGTAAATGTGATGCAGTGACTGAGGTACTGGGAAGGAGTGAGTGTGTTAATAGGGATGCAGTGCCCGAGCGGGCTTGGGGTGCAGTGACCGAGGGACCTGGGATGCAGTGACTGAGTGAAATGGGATGCAGTGACTGACGGAAATGGGATGCAGTGACTGAGGGAAATGGGATGCAATGACTGAGGGAAATGGGATGCAATCACTGAGTGAAATGCGATGCAGAGACTGAGGGAAAGGAGATGCTGTGACGATGGAAAATGGGATACAGTGAGTGTGGGAAATTGAATGCAGCGTCTGTGAGATATAGGAAACAGTGACTGATGGAAATTGGACGCAGTGACTGTGGTGAAGGAGGTGCAGTGATTGAGTGAAATGGGATGCAGTGACTGAGGGACATGGGATGCAGTGACTGAGGGAAATGGGATGCAGTGACTATGGGAATTGGGATGCCTTGACTGAGGGAAATGGGATGCAATCACTGAGTGAAATGCGATGCAGAGACTGAGGGAAAGGAGATGCTGTGACGATGGAAAATGGGATACAGTGAGTGTGGGAAATTGAATGCAGCGTCTGTGAGATATAGGAAACAGTGACTGATGGAAATTGGACGCAGTGACTGTGGTGAAGGAGGTGCAGTGATTGAGTGAAATGGGATGCAGTGACTGAGGGACATGGGATGCAGTGACTGAGGGAAATGGGATGCAGTGACTATGGGAATTGGGATGCCTTGACTGACGGAAATGGGATGCAGTGATTGACGGAAATTGAATGCAGCCTCAGTGAGAAACGGGATACAGTGACTGAGTGAAATGGGATGCAGTGACTGATGGAATTGGGGTGCAGTGACCACATCAGTACTGTGTGATGATCCTGGCCAGGTGTTAGATTTCAAAGTCGTTGATCACCTTGGTGATAGCGATCACAATTCTGTTATGTTTACTTCAGTGATGGAAAGGGATAGGTGTACACCACTGGGCAAGAGTTATAGCTGGCGGAAAGGCAATTACGAAGAGATTATGCAAGATTTAGGGAGCATAGGATAGGGAAGGAAACTGCAGTGGATGGGCACAATAGAAATGTGGAGCTTATTCAAGGAAAAGCTCCTGTGTGTCCTAGATAAGTATGTACCTGTCAGGCAGGCAGTAAGCTGTAGGGTGCGGGAGCCGTGGTTTACGAAGGAAGTGGAATCTCTGGTCAAGAGGAAGAAGGCGGCTTCTGTTACTTTCAGATGTGAAGGCTCAGTTAGGGTGATTGAGGGTTACAAGGTAGCCAGGAAAGACCGAAAGAGAGAGCTCAGAAGATCCAGGAGGAGACATGAGAAGTTGTTGGTGGATAGGATCAGGGTAAACCCTCAGGCTTTCTATCGGTATTTAAGGAATAAAAGAATGACAAAAGTAAGATGAGGCCCAATCAAGGATAGTAGTGGTAAGTTGTGTGTGGAGTCAGATGAGATAGGGGAAGCGCTAAATGATTATTTTTCAACAGTATTCACTCTGGAAAACCACAATGTTGTCGAGGAGAATACAGACAAACAGGCTACTGGACTAAGTGGGATTGAGGTTCAGAAGGAAGAGGTATTTGAAATCCTACAGAGGGTGAAGATAGCTATGTCCCCTGGGCCGGATGGGATTTATCCTCGGATCCTCTGAGAATCCAGGGAGGAGATTGCCGAGCCTTTGGCATTGATCTTTAACTCATCATTGTCTACAGGAATAGTGCCAGATGACTGGAGGATAGCAATTGTGGTTCCCCTGTTCAAGAAGGGGAGTAGAGACAACCCTGGTAATTATCGGCCAGTGAGCCTTACCTCACTTGTCGGTAAAGTGTTGAAAAAGGTTATATGGGATAGGATTTACAATCATCTAGAAAAGAATAAATTGATTCGGGATAGTCAGCATTGTTTTGTGAAGGGAAGGTCGTGCTTCACAAACCTTATTGAGTTCTTTGAGAAGGTGACCAAACAGGTGGATGAGAGTAAACCGGTTGATGTGGTGTATATGGATTTCAGCAAGGCGTTCGATAAGGTTCCCCATAACAGACTATTGTACAAAATGCAGAGGAATGGAATTGTGGGAGAAATAGCAGTTTGGATCGGAAATTAGCTTGCTGAAAGAAGACAGAGGGTGGTAGTTGATGGGAAACGTTCATCCTGGAGACCAGTTACTGGTGGTACCGCAAGGGTCGGTGTTGGGTCCACTGCTGTTTGTCATTTTTATAAATGACCTGGATGAGGGCGTAGAAGGATGGGTTAGTAAATTTGCAGACGACACTAAGATCGGTGGAGTTGTGGATAGTGACAAAGGATTGGTTGCAGAGGGACATAGATAAGCTGCAGAGCTGGTCTGAGAGGTGGCAAATGGAGTTTAATGCAGACAAGTATGAGGTGATGCACTTTGGTAGGAGTAACCAGAACGCAAAGTACAGGGCTAATGGTAAGATGCTTAGTAGTATAGATGAGCAGAGAGATCTTGGTGTCCATGAACACAGATCCTTGAAAGTTGCCACCCAGGGTGACAGGGCTGTTCAGAAGGCATACAGTGTTTTAGCTTTGATTAATAGAGGGATCGAGTTCCGGAACCAAGAGGTTATGGTGAAGCTGTACAAAACTCTGGTGCGGCCGCACTTGGAGTATTGCGTACAGTTCTGGTCACCGCATTATGAGAAGGATGTGGAAGCTTTGAAAAGGGTGCAGAGGAGATTTACTAGGATGTTGCCTGGTATAGAGGGAAGGTCTTAGAATGAATGGCTGAGGGACTTGAGGCTGTTTTCGTTAGAGAGAAGAAGGTTGAGAGGTGACTTAATTGAGACATATAAAATAATCAGAAGGTTAGATAGGGTGGATAGGGAGAGCCTTTTTCCTCGGATGGTGACGGCGAACACGAGGGGGCATAGCTTTAAATTGAGGGGTGAAAGATATAGGACAGATGTCAGAGGTAGTTTCTTTACTCAGAGAGTAGTAAGGGAATGGAACGCTTTGCCTGCAACGGTCGTAGATTTGCCAACTTTAGGTACATTTAAGTCGCCATTGGATAAGCATATGGGCGTACATGGAATAGTGCAGGTAGATGGGCTTGAGATCGGCATGACAGGTCGGCACAAGATCGAGGGCCGAAGGGCCTGTACTGTGCTGTAATGTTCTATGTTCTATGGCCAGCTCTCCCTGTGTTCCGTGTGATTTAACTTCCCTCTTGGACTACCGTGAGGAACCTTCTTGAACGCCTTACTGAAGCCCGTATGCATCCATCTTTCTGCCTTAATGAGTGCTCTTGATTACTACTTTAAAAAACTCAATCAAATTACATGAGTTATGATTTCCTGTGCACATGTGTCCTCGGATCCCATGGACTGTTTCCTGTTCTAACAGTCTTCAAATGGGGGATCTTGTCAAAAGCTTTGCTGATGCCCAAGTAGACTGTATCAAATGCATTGCCCTCATGCACACACCTAGTTAGCTCTTCAGTCATAGATTCATAGAGTCATACAGCACAGAATCAGGACCTTCAATCCCAATCATCTGTACTGATCAGGTGTCCCAAACTTAACCGGTCCCATTTGCCTGTGTTTGGTATCCGTCTAAACCTTTCCTAATTGTGTACCTGTCCAAATGTCTTTTAAATACAGCAATTTTATCTGCCTCGACCACATCTGTTGGCAGCTCATTCCATTCACGAACCCCACCCCCCCCCACCCCTTGTGGAAAGTTGGTTGAAAGTCAAAGCTGTGAATGTTAGAGATTCATCAACAAACCTCTTGCTGTCAACTGAAAGAAACCAGAGCTGATAAATCTCATTAGTAAACAAAATCATAGTTCTCTAGGTTTAGTAACCATTATTTAGTAATTCCTCTTTTAATAGCTCTCACACAGTTGGCTGTCACTGAGGGGACTTCTCCTTGTACATTTCCTGCCATTAACCCAGTGCACTCTACAGGGACAGAAGACAGTAAAACTAAATAAAGAAACTCTAATTCAAAGAAAGAAGAATTATGGAAATGTCCTGCCCTCACCCCTTCTTTCCTCACAACCGCTCCCCACCCCTTTCACAAAGAACGATCAAACGAATGCTGTTGTAACATCTTACTTTGTTCCAATCCTAGTTTATTTGTTGCTGAAACAGACTTTCTTGCTATTGGTCCCTTTGCACTTAACTATTCCAATGCACCCTGCGCACCTCCCGCTTTCTATTCTCGATAAAATCAGGGTCTTCTGCTGTTTATGTTAACCGTTCATAGCACATCCTGTGCCCCTTGACCTGCATCAATTCCAAGTTCAGCAAATCCTCAATTTTAATATTAATTAATAAACTCTAGTTTCGGTTTCAAATCCCTCCACGGTCTTGAATCCCTCCCCTAATCTCTGTAATCCCCTCCAGTCTCCTAGTTTTCAGAGCTATCTACAGTCTTACACTAACTCATTCCTGAACATTTCCAGTTGTAGTTAGCTCACAGGTGGCATTGCTGTGAGCTGCCAAGGTAGTAACACTGGAATTTCTTTCCTCAACCACTCTGTCCCTCAACCAGTTATTCCTCATTTCGTACACTGAGCATGAGTGACCTGCAGTGAGGTCTCAAGGAATTGGAGCCAGTTCACCAGAGGATGAAGTCACACTCCATTTCAGCTACAGGGGATTCAGATGAGAACTGCAATGGGGATGGGGTGGCCGACAGAAGAAGGATTGGTGCATTGGCAGGTTAGAAAGCCTGCCCTTAATGTCACGGAGCATGAAAGACTCTGGCTTCAATCTGGCGCAGTGTTTGGAACCCATCCACTCCAGCACTGAGTTGTGGCCAACCTGATGGGAACAGTTACAGATTGAGTCATGATTGGTATCTCTGCTCCAGAAAAAGCAGAAGCCAATGAAATGGCTGCAAGGTCAGACTCATGTCATCATGCCCAGCAATTCCAGTGCTCAAAGTGCAGTGCATTTCCAGCACTGCTGCCCAGGGCTGGGTGGTGGTGGGGTGGTGGGGGTGACAGTCACAGCAAGAAGTGGCAGTGATGCAATGGGTCATGAAGCACCTGTCTGCAAGTGTCCTTCCCTTATTGCCAATCCTTTGCCTTGTTAGTGCCCTTGCGAACATTGCTGGTCAGCCAGCCAGCCCTGATTTCTGCCACACCTTGCTGTTGTGGTACAGTCCTGGGTGGGCCCTTCTGGAGCTAGAGTTACTCAGGATAAACACAATAAAAATCATCAGCTTTCACCTGCAGTGCCACAGTCACAGGGATCGCACTCTGTGGGAGCATTAAGCAAGAAAAAGGCACCTGTAATACTGGTATGAAGGAAATAAATGAGGGCAGTTGATATTTGCATGCATTATGGCATAGATTGTTCAACATTATTGTTTTGAAATATCGATATTGTGATGGCATTTACTGTTGTTTGTAGACAAGTGGTGCAGTGGTAGTCAACAGCCAAGGAGAGGGAAGGTTCAGCCTTGTTAGTGGAATTTGAGCTTACATTTACCTGTATTACAGTTGGTCGAGTGGATCACAGAAAGTCTGGCAACAAAAAAGCTGCAATGGTTACCTCGTCACTGCTTCCAACTCCTCCTCTTTCTCAGCTGGTGCCCGATCACTGGCAGCGACAGCGTACCCTCATGATGCCAAGGTTGGAGACTGTCAAGAATCATGACGACACCGGCCCTTCTCTGTACTGCAGGACTGCCCCAGAGTGCTCCAGGCAGCAGAAACAACATTGAACTACTCCAGTGGTCTGCACCATTACATTTCCTGTGGTACTTTATGCAGCCCCTCTGAGTGTGTAATACACACTCCCATATGGACCACGTCATCAAACAAAGGCTCTTGTCACCTCCTCATTACTTCAAGTTGTTCAAATGAGGATGGCAGGGCAGAATATTGAAGAATTATTACAAAGTCTTCTGTTCAGTATCCTGCTGCTCTCTGACAAGGAAAACTGAAATGTACTTGATTTTCATGTAATTTTGATTCCCATTACAGGTCCTTATGGGAACAGGAAAAATGACAAGCTGGAAAATTTTGCAAGTAATCTTTGGGCCAGCCTGGAATCTTCCCATCCTCTGGCCATGACCTTGTGACCCTGCTTGGAGGTTGTACTTACAGTTTCAGAAGTGATCAATTCCAGTGAGGATGTCTGTACTAAGGTGAAAGCTCACGCACAGTTCTTCACGACGGGAAAAATGGCTCCATTCAGACTCTGGAGATTCAGGTATTCCACTGAGAATCGTTGTCTCCTTCATCATTCACCTTATTCCAGTCACCTGTCCTGCTCTGTGTGATTTCTGTCCATTCTCTCAGTCATGCTTGTCTGAGGGGATAGCCACTACTGTAGCCCTGTTGTTGACTTGTGCAGTATCCTCACAGTCAGGGAATGCTTCCCCATTCCTGAGAGATTTCAGTTGGCTTAAACAGCTCTGAAAACCACTAAACACTTTTACAAGAGTCAGCGGAAATCCACTTGCATCTAACCTGTAAGTAGTTGGTGATATCTCTCTCCTCACTGCACTGGATTAAGAGAGGATTGTAACTGGAATACTGAGGTCAAAACATATACCATTAGCATCCAAGCAGCATTACGCATACTTCCATCAGAATGTGAATCAGATGACAGGGATTATACCTAGCACTTGGAGAACTGACAGAAACCCCAGGTTACCTTGTCAGGAAAGTTCCAGTGAATGAAGTGCCAACCGAGCACTTACCGTTCGGGGGCAGTCTGTGGCTAAAACCCCACTCACTGAGAGATGCTGGCCAAACAGAGACTAGTGTCTCGCCATTGCAGGTGGTGCCACCAGGAAGGGTGGCTGATGCTGGTACTGCAATTAATCCAATGCTGTTCGTGAGTCATGAACAAATTGGGGCCGTGGGAGAGGTTTTCTGGCCAGGGAATCAGGAGGTTGTAAGAAAAGGTAGTCAGGTGCTATCTGTTTGCCATCGCTACTAATATGGCCTGGCGGATCAACGGTTAGCACTGCTGCCTCACAGCTCCAGGGACCCAGGTTCAATTCCAACCTCAGGTGACTGTCTGTGTGGAGTTTGCACATTCTGTATATGTCTGCATGGGTTTCCTCTGGGTGCTCCAGTTTCCTCCCACAGTCCAAAGATGTGCAGGTTAGATGGCTTGGCCATGCTAAGTTGCTAAGAGTGTCCAGGTATGTGTGGGTTAGGTGGGTTATAGTGGAATGGGTGTGGGTGGAATGCTGCAAAGGTCAATGCTGGGTCAAAGGGTCTGATTGTACACTGTAGGGATTCTATAACTAAGAGTTTTACTTCTCAAACTTTCTGTGTGATATTTGTTCAGCCTAAGTTATTAATTGCCCACTCAGGGGAGTAAAGACCATTTACCAGCCTTCCCAATCGAGACTGCATCAGGGTAAAACTTGAAAGGCAGTCAGGTCCGTACTTACACTCTCCAGCTCAAACCCCGCATAAAGAGAGGGCTGTTAAATTCTACCCGTCATGTACAAAATCCAGCACCTACGTGATTGCCTGCAAAAATGCCATCCATCACTGCCCACAACAGAAGAGTGAACCTGGCAGAAACGCAGAATTGCTACAATGCAGAAGGAGGACATTCAGCCCATCATACTTGCCAAGCTCTCTGAGCACTCTAATTTAAGGCCAATCTTCTACCTTTTTCCAAAAACCCTGCATGTATTTTTTTTTCTGTTTAAGTAACCATCCCTCTTGCGTGCCTTCGCTGAATCTGCCACCACCACATTTCCAGGCAGTGGATTCCAGGCCCAGATCACTCACTGGCTGAATAAAGTATTTTTTCTCACTGCCCATTTGCTTCTTTTGTTAGCATCTTTGAAACTGTGCCCTCTGGTTCTAGATTCATTTTAGGAGTGGGAACATTTTATTCCTAGATAACAAGGTGTAGAACTGGATGAAGAGCTTTCTGAACTTACTTCAGAAAAATGAAGAAGGGTCTAGGCCTGAAATGTCAGCCTTCCTGCTCCTCTGATACTGCTGGGCCTGCTGCGTTCATCCAGCTCAGCACCTTGTTATCTCAGATTCCCCAGCATCTGCAGTTCCTGCTATCTCTGAAGCATTTTATTCCTATCTGCTTTCTCCTGAGCACTCATGGTTTTGGAAAGTTTCTATCCAGTTTCCAAGGAAAGCAGTCCCAGTACCTTGAAAAAATCCTCATAACTGAGTTTCTCATCCCTGAGAATCATTCTCATAAATGGAGGCGTTGTGACAACATCACTGGACTAGTAATCCGGAGATTCAGGTAATCAGAATCAACTTTCACCATGACGCATGTTTGAATCCAATTTCAATTTAAAAACAACACCCAGGAATGAAAGTCTAATGGCGCCCATGAAATGGACCAACGACTGTGCTGTACATTTCTATGACTCTATGTCTCATAACAGGTCGCAGTACATTGGAGTTTTGTGTCATCTGTACAGTACAATGTTGTCCCCTGCACACCCAAGCCTAGATCATTTATGTACGTATCAGGAAAGCAAGGGTCTCACTACCAGCCTCAGGGGAACTCCACAACAAACATCCTCTCAATCAGAAAAACACCCATCACACTCTCTTTCTTGTGATCAGAGATAATGGGAACTGCAGATGCTGGAGAATCCAGGATAACAAAGTGTGTAGCTGGATGAACACAGCAGGCTGAGCAGCATCTCAGGAGCACAGCAGCTGACGTCAGCTTTGGTGCTCCTGAGATGCTGCTTGGCCTGCTGTGTTCATCCAGCTACACACTTTGTTATATTACACTCTCTTTCTCATCCCTCAGACAATTTTGGATCCATTTTGCTGCTGTCGCTTTCATTCTAAGATTTTCTTCAAAAATTGTACAAAATGCTTTTGGATAGCCCATGCACAGCACAACAGCATCTTTGTCCTTTTCAACCTTCTCTGTTACCTGCGCCTATCTCAAGCATCCAAATGATGTGGGCAAGTGGATACTGATGTTATTGGATCTTAAGACACGGAAAATAACTCATTGATAATGTGGTATCCCAAATTAGAACCATCAGAGATTTACATGTCGGTGATAATTTACACACATGAGAGGGGTGCAGACACTTAGAGCCGTTCAGCCGCTAGGTGAAAACATTTCCGAGTTAATTGCCGCCCTGCGCAGAGTGCACACACAAATCTTGATGACAAGCATGACCCCAAGTCAGACAGCATCATGAGCATTGCTTCCAGATTAAAAATAACCCAGGGAGAACAAGACACTGCCTTTCAGACAGGTGTGGAGATAATTCCCAAATAACTAGCTTGATCCCAGACCACAGATGGGATGTACAATTATGGATTGACCAGATAAGGAACCAGCCAGGGTGCTCAGTGATAACTGGTTAACATGGCGGGGAAGGGAGTGAAAAAATAACGAGACGTGCTAATCGGAATTGAGCTGTATTTGTGTGTTAAGTATAATTGAAGGGGCGTAAGAAGTGGGAGAGGGCTGTGGTGGCGGGTGGAATGATTGATGGAAGCCGCATTTGCTTCTTGTCCAAGTTTAATTCACTTCCGGAGACGCCGGTATTATTTTCAAATTGGCGCTATTTGCAGCGTAAAATTGCAATCGCCAAATGTTATGCTGACTCCTGAGACAGCAGGTTGGCAACCCCCAGTGAAAAGGGACCAGGATGCTAAATCTCCCCTTCCCCTACTGCATCCCTAAACCAGCCCAGTTCGTCCCCTCCCCCCACTGCACCACACAACCAGCCCAGCTCTTCCCCCCCCACCCACTGCATCCCAAAACCAGTCCAACCTGTCTCTGCCTCCCTAACCTGTTCTTCCTTTCACCCATCCCTTCCTCCCACCCCAAGCTGCACCCCCATCTACCTACTAACCTCATCCCACCTCCTTGTCCTGTCCGTCTTCCCTGGACTGACCTATCCCCTCCCTACCTCCCCACCTATACTCTCTTCTCCTATCTTCTTTACTCTCCATCTTCGGTCCACCTCCCCCTCTCTCCCTACTTATTCCAGTTCCCTCTCCCCATCCCCCTCTCTGATGAAGGGTCTAGGCCCAAAACGTCAGCTTTTGTGCTCCTGAGATGCTGCTTGGCCTGCTGTGTTCATCCAGCCTCACATTTTATTATCTTGGGAGAGAGAGCCGTTTTGGTTTGTGATACACGAGACGAGGCTGTCTATGCCTTTCACCCATCGGTAGCTCTCCTCCAGTCCCTGCCTCTGCCTCTATGCACACACACTGCCAGGCATAGTCTTCCTCCCTCTCTGTGTGTGTGTGTGTCTCTCTCTCGCTTCAGCTCCTAAAACGTAAGATGCATCGGATATAAAAACACGCATATAAACACACACACACACACACACATCAACAAGCCAAGGGGAAAGATCAGGAATTACTGCAAGCTGTCAAAACCGAAGATGTAGCTGCAGTGCAGAAGCTGTTGCAAAGGCCGAAACAAGGCAAAGCGAGTGAGTACCCTTTACACACCGTTCCATTGGCTGATGTGAATGTGCCTGCGTTTTTTTGTGTGTGTGTGTTTTGCAAATGTCCTGTTATTGTGGAGTAGGAGGGGACGGAGTTTGGTCTGTTGTTCAATATGGGCTCTCCTATCTTGACCGATGCTGTTAGCGACTCTTGATACAGTGCAATCGGTGGGAATGTAGCATTAGCCTGAATAGTGCGTTCTCTCTCCCTCAGACAGCTCCCCTGCATCCCTTAGCTTCACAAGACGGCGCTTTCTGCTCCTAACAGCGCAGATTGAACGTTGAGGATTGATCAGGTCAATACTGGGAATCCTAGATTCCCTATCAACCGGGCAAGAGATTGCAGATAATAAGATGTGAGGCTGGATGAACACAGCAGGCCAAGCAGCATCTCAGGAGCACAAAAGCTGACATTTAGGGCCTCGACCCTTCATCAGAGAGGGGGATGGGGGGAGGGAACTGGAATAAATAGGGAGAGAGGGGGAGGCGGACCGAAGATGGAGAGAAAAGAAGATAGGTGGAGAGAGTGTAGGTGGGGAGGTAGGGAGGGGATAGGTCAGTCCAGGGAAGACGGACAGGTCAAGGAGGTGGGATGAGGTTAGTAGGTAGCTGGGGGTGCGGCTTGGGGTGGGAGGAAGGGATGGGTGAGAGGAAGGACCGGTTAGGGAGGCAGAGACAGGTTGGACTGGTTTTGGGATGCAGTGGGTGGGGGGGAAGAGCTGGGCTGGTTGTGTGGTGCAGTGGGGGGAGGGGATGAACTGGGCTGGTTTAGGGATGCGGTGGGGGAAGGGGAGATTTTGAAACTGGTGAAGTCCACATTGATACCATATGGCTGCAGGGTTCCCAGGCGGAATATGAGTTGCTGTTCCTGCAACCTTCGGGTGGCATCATTGTGGCAGTGCAGGAGGCCCATGATGGACATGTCATCAAGAGAATGGGAGGGGGAGTGGAAATGGTTTGCGACTGGGAGGTGCAGTTGTTTGTTGCGAACTGAGCGGAGGTGTTCTGCAAAGCGGTCCCCAAGCCGCCACTTGGTTTCCCCAATGTAGAGGAAGCCGCACCGGGTACAGTGGATGCAGTATACCACATTGGCAGATGTGCAGGTGAACCTCTGCTTAATGTGGAATGTCATCTTGGGGCCTGGGCTGGGGGTGAGGGAGGAGGTGTGGGGACAAGTGTAGCATTTCCTGCGGTTGCAGGGGAAGGTGCCGGGTGTGGTGGGGTTGGAGGGCAGTGTGGAGCGAACAAGGGACTTGGAATCTCCAGCATCTGCAGTTCCCATGATCTCAAGAGATTGCAGATGGTTTGTAGCGAATCCACGGTTGAGATACAACGCACAGAATCAGTTAGTATGAGGGGAAAGGTGGTTCTGGAGGTTTGCACTGTGCTGTTTCGGCAAAAAAAGTGCCCGACCAGAGAATATCAGGCCAGTGACTAAGATGGTTAAACAGCTAATTCTAGTGGAAAGCTGTCAAGAAGGTAATAGCTCAGAGTCTCGCTTCCGAGGAAGTGCAAACTGGAGATCTTGTTTGACCCACTCTGTGCAGGTTGTTGCTGCTGTGTTGCAAAGAGAGCCTAGAGACGTGAGGGGGGACTCGGATGTGACAAATGCAGTGACTCCACACCCGGGCAGTGGTTTGGCAACATGATTCGGACCCCGTTAGCTTGCAGCCCTCTGGCGTTGTTCCCTGACTGCCGGATGCTCACTGGCTCGCACGCCCCAAACGACCGGGGCTATTTTAAATTTAACCCCTTGATTGATGGGCTGACAAGTGCCTGTTGATGACAAAGCAATAGATGCTGCAGATCTGGTAATTCGAAGCAGTTTTGCTGGGAGACGCTTTAAATGATAGATTTCAATTCTAAAATTAACCAGGATTAAACGGGGGAGACCTCGAGCTGGCTGATCTATGATGTAGTAATAACAGTATTTTCGGAAAGATTGTCTGAGACGCAGGAGTGATGTCTCTCCCAGCTATCCTGGCTGCAAGGAGGAGGAAAAGGCAACCCTTTCCGAACAAGGCACAGTGAGGATTTCTGAAACATTTATGTATCGCTTAACTGGAAACTTGATAATGTACGCCACAATGTGGGAGGGGGAATCTTATTCAGTTCTATATTTGCCGAAAGCTTCACTCCAGATATTTTGTTAAAAATTAAGGAATAATGGGATTTGAAGGGTACACTGCGAGTAAATCGTGGGAAAATGTTAATTTATTTTGATGTGACTTGCTCCTACATGAGTAAAACATATTGTGATTAAGGATGATGGAATAAACTAAAAGCATTATTTGCCAGGATGAGATTCTGTCATAGTCTGGAGATGCGCTGCTCTGCTATCCAGTTATGAAGAGCTGCTGTAGTTGTGTTCTACAAGACTCCAATTGTTGGATGCAGTGGAAGTCTTTGAGGAGAAGACACCATGTCCCTTTAAAAATAGTTTCTTACTGATTGATCATGTCACACACACTACTTTGATTTGTAATTTTCTGGCTTATTCTCTGGTGTTGAGAACCTTTGTGGGTTGACTCTCCCTTTGACCTCATGATCCCTGTTGAGTTTAGATTTTGAATGCGTGGCCTGTGCATTTGTTGGATTTCTCTCTATTGGTTCTCTAAGTTCACTGACTGAATGCAACACTGTATCAATGTTTACCAATAATGATCATATCTGTGATGATGATGCTATTTTCCTTGGGACAGATAATGAAACTCTCCATGCTTCACAAAGTCTGTCTTCGTGTCTATTGGTGCTCCATAATTGGTGACCATGCCTTCAGCTGACAATGCCTTAAGCTCTGGAATTTCTTCCATAAACCTCACCACTCCTTTACCACCCCGCCCCCCCGACCATGTTCTCCTTTACATTATTGGTTATAAAATACCAGAGCGGTTACCTGTGTTGATATCGCCAGTGTCACGTTTGATTAGATCATTCCTCCTATGAAATATTGTGAGACATTTTACTTTTACCAATGCAAGATGCATACATGCTGTTGTTATTAGACAATAAATCGAGGTGGGAGGGTGCGGCATCATTGGGTTTTAAATGGCTGGAGAGGCCTAACGCCAAATACCCAGCAGGTAGCTGTGTTGGGGCTGGGTTTGAGGGTGGGGTGGCAGATGGTGACTGTCTCTTCTAAATTAGCCCATGCTCCCATTCGAGGATCATATGTAATGCCTTGCTTATCACCAGTCTTCAAAATTCTGACAACACCCCAACTCCCCAACATATCCTCACTAGGGCCTACCAATTCTTCTCACTTGGTGAGCTGAATCTGGAACAATTGTCCAAGTCCCAAGTGCAATACCAGTAATGACCACGTCTTCTGGTGGTGCTGCTGGTACAGTGCTGGAATGCTGCCAATCTCTTACTGGCCTGAATCTCTCTGAGGCAGGACATCTTCATGTATAAGCGGAGCAATCAACCCATCAGATGGTTGCAGAGCTTGGCAGACTTCCCCACCTCTGTGCTTTTAGTCAAAGAAGTGGGGAACCCAGAGTCTTGTGTCATTCAGCCCTGAGGCAGTTGACCCTTACTTGCCTTCTGAAGTAGTATAGCAAATAGTTCATAAAAATGGGCAATAAAATGGTGACTTTGCCAGCATAATCCACATAATTAGAACTTTTCTTTATTAAATTGGGAACTCTGTGTGGTGTGTGCAATGCTAATGGAAGTACAGATCCTGGCTAAGCCCAGTGTTCTGTCTCCACCTCCCATGATAATACGAGGTACTGACTGATTGGTTTCTTGGCTGAGACTGTGGCCACTTACTTTGCAGCCAAAAACACGAAGCAGTGTTTTTAGGAGAGGATGGGACAAAATATTTAGAAGAGTGTCGAGAGGGTCCATAAAGTTTTGCAACTGAAGATATAAAAGCTGCTAGAGTTTAAAAATAACTTGGATCTGTATTTGAACTAACATTAATGTCGAGGGCCAAGAGCTGGAAAACAGGATTCAACTTGATAATTTTAATTTGGCTGGCAAAGATGCGCTGGGCCAAATGCTCTCCTTCCATTGCTGCAAATTTCCACGATACTCCAAAATCATGTCAAAGATTTCTGCAGAAGGGTCTTGGCTTGAAACATCAGCCTTCCTGCTCCTCTGATGTTGCTTGGCCTGCTGTGTACATCCAGCTCTACACCTTGTTATCTCTATTGTAGAGCATCTATGTGTCCCACTGTTATTTTACTATCATGCCAGATGTGTAGTACGTGATTTCTCTGCAAGTTGGTATGACAAATTAAAATGATGAGACATTTTTATTCTTTTAATGATAAAACTCAAAATTCCAACTGCACCTATGTCAACTCCTGTGCTGTGACATGTCTTTACAGATTGAAAGGTGCATTTTATTTCAGTTGGGATGATTCTTGGATTTCTGCCAGAATTCAGCAGTTTGAGGTTTGCTGTGACAATTCCATGCCTTTTGACCTTCAACACAATCACAGTGAAAATGACGTGGAAATTACAATATGGATACTGTGTGTGTGTGTGTGTGTGTGTGTGTGTGTGTGTGTGTGTGTGTGTGTGTGTGTGTGTGTGTGTGTGTGTGTGTGTGTACCTTGTGATATTTGATATAATCATTTGATATAATCACTGGCGTTACTTTGGAGAGGTTTTGGTCTCCCCTTTGAATATTGAAGTAGAATGTAAAGCTCTTCCAGAAGTTTCGCTAATGACATAGAGCATCAGTCTGATGAAAACCTACCTCTTCCCCTTGCTACTATCTACTTGTTATTGCAGTATCAGTTTCTGAGACATGCCTTAGAATCCATTAAAGACGTGAATAAAGGCAAACAGTTGCCACTCACTCTAACCAACGTTTTTGTATAAAGATTTTACCCTCTACATGGACATGAGTCTTAATCCCATGTGCCCACTCTGTTCCAGTGAATGCTTTATTCATCCTTACTTTGACCACTTGCTTAACCTATTCCTAAATATTGACTTGGCTGCCTGTTCAGTCATTAATTCTGGTTGCACATTTTGAACTCTATGTGTTTGATGCAGCAGTTGGAAACAAGGGCTTGTGCTGCTTTAGTTATACCATCAATAGAGACTTTAAATAGTCATTAAAGAAAGGAAGAACTGGCACTGAATCAATTACCTGGGGTTTTTTTGTATTCATTCTTAGAATGGAGCTGCTGCTGGCTGGCCAGTATTTATTGCCCACTCATAGCTGCCCTTGACAAGGTGTTGGTGAGCTGCCTTCTTGAACCATGGCTTGGAGGGCAACTTGCAGGTGGTGGTATTCCCATAAATTTGCTGCCCTTATCCTTCTAGATGGTAGTATTTATGAAAGTGTTGGTTTCTAAAGAGCCTTGGTGAATTTATGCAGGGGATTTTGTAGATGATGTGCACAGCTGCTACTTCCCATCACTGGTGGAGGGAATGAATTTTTCTCGCTGTTGCTTTGTTAACTGTAGCAGCTTGCTGTGCCTAAATTGACTGCTGCATTTCCTGACATTGCAATAGTGACTACACTTCCAAAATATGAATACTGCTGAGAAAAGGCATATTTTGCTCCAGTTTTTCAACTTGCACTTAACAGGACAATTCACATCAAATACAATGTAAAAGGATCAACTATTATAGTAAATAAGAAGTGAGTCCTGGTGTTTTCCCTGTGGAAACACCTCAGAGTCCACTGTAATTGCTTTATTCATCTTTACTTCAACCATTTGCTGTACCTGTTCCTAAATATTGATGTGGTTCCACTTCCAAATGAATCAGCACTCTCTTTGTGTACAGCTTTTCCCTTCACTTCTTGCAAATTGCCCCAATAAGTGCAAGATGAAAAGGATAAACAAAATGTATTTTTTTCAAGTTCTGTATTACCAACTGATGACTGCCAAAATACTTCATTGGCTGTAAAGTGCTTTGGAATGTCCTGAGGCCATGAAAGGGAAGAAAGAGAAGGCTTTCTTTCTTAACATTGTGCATTTCACAGCTTTAGGATATCCCAAACAACTTCTGGCCAAGAGAATAGTTGAGAATTGGAGTCACTGTCGTAATGTGGAAACACGGCGGTCCATTTGTGCACAGTGAGATCTCACAAACGGCAACATCACAGTGACCAGAAAACCCCTTCAGTAATATCAGTTCAGAGCTTAGTATTGACCAAAACACCAGGATAACTCTGCTTGACAACAGAGGCATTACATTACCTGAGAGGGAATACGAGTATTTAACAACTAGACACCTGAAGCCACAATTTCAATGGGTAGAGTGTTGGTTCGAATGGTATCATCCAAAGGTCAGCACCTCCAACAAGGGAGCACTGGGTATGTTAGCCTAGATTTTCTTCTCAGGTCTATAGATCCTGACTTGAACAATGACATTCTGTCTTAACGGTTGGAGTGAAACCCACTGAGCTGCAGCTAATATAGAACATAGAACATAGAACATAGAACAGTACAGCACAGAACAGGCCCTTCAGCCCACAATGTTGTGCCGACCATTGATCCTCATGTATGCACCCTCAAATTTCTGTGACCATATACATGTCCAGCAGTCTCTTAAATGACCCCAATGACCTTGCTTCCACAACTGCTGCTGGCAACGCATTCCATGCTCTCACAACTCTCTGCGTAAAGAACCTGCCTCTGACATCCCCTCTATACTTTCCACCAACCAGCTTAAAACTATGACCCCTCGTGCTAGCCATTTCTGCCCTGGGAAATAGTCTCTGGCTATCAACTCTATCTATGCCTCTCATTATCTTGTATACCTCAATTAGATCCCCTCTCCTCCTCCTTTTCTCCAATGAAAAGAGACCGAGCTCAGTCAACCTCTCTTCATAAGATAAGCCCTCCAGTCCAGGCAGCATCCTGGTAAACCTCCTCTGAACCCTCTCCAAAGCATCCACATCTTTCCTATAATAGGGCGCCCAGAACTGGACGCAGTATTCCAAGTGCGGTCTAACCAAAGTTTTATAGAGCTGCAACAAGATCTCACGACTCTGAAACTCAATCCCCCTGTTAATGAAAGCCAAAACACCATATGCTTTCTTTACAACCCTGTCCACTTGGGTGGCCATTTTAAGGGATCTATGTATCTGCACACCAAGATCCCTCTGTTCCTCCACACTGCCAAGAATCCTATCGTTAATCCTGTACTCAGCTTTCAAATTCGACCTTCCAAAATGCATCACCTTGCATTTATCCAGGTTGAACTCCATCTGCCACCTCTCAGCCCATCTCTGCATCCTGTCAATGTCCCGCTGCAGCCTACAACAGCCCTCTACACTGTCAACGACACCTCCGACCTTTGTGTCGTCTGCAAACTTGCTGACCCATCCTTCAATCCCCTCATCCAAGTCATTAATAAAAATTACAAACAGTAGAGGCCCAAGGACAGAGCCCTGTGGAACCCCACTCACCACTGACTTCCAGGCAGAATATTTTCCTTCTACTACCACTCGCTGTCTTGTGTTGGCCAGCCAATTCTGTATCCAAGCAGCTAAGTTCCCCTGTATCCCATTCCTCCTGACCTTCTGAATGAGCCTACCATGGGGAACCTTATCAGATGCCTTACTGAAATCCAAATACACCACATCCACAGCTCGACCCTCATCAACTTTTCTAGTCACATCCTCAAAAAACTCGATAAGGTTTGTAAGGCATGACCTACCCCTCACAAAGCCGTGTTGACTGTATTTGATCAAGCCATGCTCTTCCAGATGGTCATAAATCTTATCCCTCAGAATCCTTTCTAACACCTTGCAGACGACAGACGTGAGACTTACTGGTCTATAATTGCCGGGGATTTCCCTATTTCCTTTCTTGAAGAGAGGAATTACATTTGCCTCTCTCCAGTCCTCAGGTACGACTCCAGTGGAGAGCGAGGATGCAAAGATCTTCGCAAGTGGCGAAGCAATTGCATTTCTCGCTTCCCAAAGCAGCCGAGGACAAATCTGGTCCTGGCCTGGCGACTTGTCAATGTTAATGTTTGACAAAATTTTCAGCACATCAGCTTCGTCTATCTCTATCCATTCCAGCATGCACACCTGCTCTTCAAAGGGTTCATATCCAATGATTGATCTGTATAGTGAGTGAAAGGAAAATGGTGTAAACACCACACTGTGCAGCCTGCTCTCATTCACTCACTCGGAGCAAATTTTCAGAAACTTGCCAGTAGATAGTGAGTGCACCTTCTTATTAAGCTGCTGCTTGTAGCCGCTCCTGCCAGGAGACCTGCTGTCATGGTGTGCCAATTCTGTCTGTCTTATGCCACCCTCATACATCGGTTGTGGTTTGTTGGCAGCCATTCTGTGACACCACTCTGTGACCTGTTCCTGGGAAGATAGGGTTCTCCTGTGAGGAAAGGTTGGATCTGTACCAGTTGGAACTTAGAAGAATGAGAATTGATCCTATGGCAATATATAAAATCCTGAGGGGACTTGATACATTGTGTACAGGGAAAATGTTTCCTCTCGTGAGGGAATCTCAAAAAAGGGGGTACAGTTTAAGAACAGGAGGTCTTCTTTCTATGATGGAGACAAGGAGGATTTCCATCAGAGGGGTATGGGTCTGTGGAATTCTCTTCCCCAAAAAGTATTGGCGGCTGTACCATTGACTTTATTCTAGGTTGAGTTAGATGGTTTTTTGATAGATGTGGGAGACGAGGGCTTGGGGAAAAGGGACAGAGGGGCTTGAGTCCACAAGCAGATCAGCCACTGGATGGTGGAGCAGAGTTAAAGGGCTGAATGGCTTTCTGTTGCTCTCAAATGACATGTTCCTATATTCCGTTCTAACATCCATCATCCAACTGCACATAGGTTGACCCCTCTTCCTGCTGCTGTCCAGAATCTCTTAGCTTGTAAGCTCAGATCAAATAGCCAAAGTTGTGACTCTTTTTTTCTGGGTGTCACTTATTAAACTTGGAGAGAGGAAAAAGGAGTATATGAGTACCTTTTGTTCTTCTCATTTTAGATTCAATCTTTTTATAATATTTCTGAGAACTGCTTGAGAAACAGAGTCATAGAATCATACAGCATGGAAACAGATTCTTCAGTCAAACCAGCCCGTGCCAAACATATTTTCGAGCTAAACTAGTCCCACCTGCCTGCTCCTGGTCCATAACTCTCCAAATCTTTCCTGTTCATGTACGATTCTAAGTGTCTTTTAAGTGTTATAGCATCTAACTCAGGAAATGAATAGTTTTTTTGTGGGTGCATGTGGAATGTACTGTATCATGGTGAGGGAAAGTAAAAGGTGTATTCAGATTGAGGAAATGAATGCTGGCCTGAACAGAATTGGTTGCTTTGTATGGCCTTATTGATTTTGCTTGCCTCTCGTACCTTGTCGTAAAACTGCTTGTAACTTCAAGGAAGGCGAACAGCAATTGCTGTGGGTTTTGCAGAACACATTGTAAGTACATACAGATTTATTTTTTAAAAAAGCTATTAAACCAAAGAAATGGAATTGCACAATAAATCAGAAAGTAACGTGGCAGCCTAGCTGCTTGCTGAAACACTTAGACTTTGTATAGATGGCTTTGTGCTTTGCCATCCACTTTCCACAATGGTTAAAATCATAAAATTGTACAGCACAGAATGAGTGCATTCAATCCATTATGCCTGGGTTGACTGGCGGAAAGAGATTTCTGATCTGCCCCACTTCCCAGTCTTTTCTCTGCACCACTGCAAATATTTCCCATTTTAAACTACTTCATTCCTCCTGCCTCAGAGCATCTTGCTTTCATTGTGCTGCTTGGGTTGGCCTAGAAACACAATTGGCAAAGTGGGTGGGAAGAGAGGTGATTCATTCTGAATGCCTCTTTTTAAAATATTATTTATTTATTGAATGTGGGCATCACTGATACGGGGACAGCATTAATTGCTCATGAGCAGATGCTCCTGAGCTGCCTTCCAAAACCACAGTATTCCCAAAGCGATGATAAGGAGGGAGCTGCAGAATTCTCAATCAGTAAAGATGATGGAATGGCAACATTTTCATGTCAGGATTGTGTGTACATCCGAAGATTGGAGGGAAACTGAGAAGTGATGCCCCCATGTGCCTGCTGTCCTTGCCCTGCTGGTTGGTAGATGTTGTGGGTTCTGGAGAAACCTTTGAAGAAATGTTGTTGCGTTACTGCACTGTATCTTGTAGATTCCAGTTGGAGCATCCACTTTAAGGCATCTACTTGCATCCTCATTCGAGATTCTCTATTCTGAGTGTAGGGAGTCACTTACTATGCTAGTATTGCATGGTGCTGACTTTTACAAGCTGCCAATCAAGATGAAGTCACGGAGAAAAGAAATAGCTGTGATGTGAAGGTACATGACAGATTCCATTGTTACTGTATTGGCTTAGTAGAAATATCACCATTGAGTCAAAAGGTTGTGGATTCAAGTCACACAGCTGGAGAGTATCAGAGAGGGTAAGTGAAGAAGGGTGTTCCTCATGACTGGAGATTGCAGAACCAAAGGTCACAGACTAAGGATGCACAGTAGAACGAAGATGAGGAGAAATGTCTTCGCCAAGAGAATGGTGAGCCAGTGGAATTTTCTATCATTGAATATTTTTAAGACAGAGGTAGATATTGTTCTTCGAGCTAAAGAGATCAAAGAATATGGGGAGAAAGCAGGAACAGCAATGAGCAGGCATGCTCATATTTTATGGTGGAGCAGGCTCAAGAACTGAATGGCCTACTCCCAGTCCAATTTTCTCTGTTTCTATGTTAAATTGGGAAAGGGGAATGGATAATCTGGTAGTTAATTAATTATTGCTTTAAGCATAAAATTAAACTGAACATTTATAACTCACTGACCTAGTTCCAAACACACATAAATAGGATTCAGACTTGATTGATATTCCCCAATAAGGACAAACCAAAGTGCTTTGAAACAGACAAAGTGTAGTCACTGCTGTAACATAGAGAATGTATTTGCATAAGTTCCTACAAACAGTAAATTTACTTGCATGAGCTCCCACAAACTGTAATGTGATAATGACCTGATAATCACTTTTAGCAATGTTGATAGTGAGATCTCACCTGTTTTTCCTCTAAAGAATACCATGTGATTTTTTTTACTTCCACCTGGGAGAGCAAACAAAGGTACAGATTTATCACCAATGCAGCACAGCAGGACAAGAAATGAGAATTGTTACGATTCCAGCTGCTTCAGCAAGTGGAATAGTCAAACCCCAGAATAAAACCTGCCTCGCTAGATCTTTTTCCCCTTTGTCAAACCTTGTGGTCTTTCACTGAAACATAAGCACATCAGACTACAGATTAGATTTTACCAATAAAACAGAAGTTTATTACATTGAAGAAATAAAATAAACCAAAATATCAAATATAGCAGTTTCAAAAATTTCAGAACACATTGCAAAAGAAAGTTACCCATGAGAACTTTCCCCTTGACTACTCTCAAACATAAAGCTTAGCCTTCCTCAGTATTTTCATAGTCTGCAGAATTCTAACAAAATACTTTAACTGTTCTAAACAAGAGATAGAAGTTACAGAGACAGAGACTGCATTGTTTTAAATGACAAAGGAAATGCTTTTGTAAAGCACAAAAAGTGTAGCAATGAGATAAGTACAGGAATAAAAGATGGATCCAGAAAAGGTGTGAATGCTTTCAACAGTTCCATGACCAGCAGCTTTCCAATACAGCCGAAGGCAACATGTTGCTTTATTCTGAAACCTCAGCCAAGATTGCTTCTCAGTGAATCAGTCATGAAACTCTCTGAGGAATACTACAATATGATCAGTGTTACTGCTGTGGAATGCCTACTGAATGTTTAATGTTTCACCACACATCCATAAGGCAGCCCCACAGTCAGTGCACCATCCCTTTACTACCATACTACATGGGCTAGATATAGCTTTCACCTCAGTGGGCAAGAACTTAAATCCAAAAACCTTACAACTCAAGAAATAAATAGTGTTAAAAACCAAAAGAACTGTGGATGCTGTAAATAAGAGACAAAAAACAGAAGTTGCTGAAAAAGCTCAGCCGGTCTGGGCAGCATTTGTGAAGAGAAATCAAAGTTAAGGCTTCAGGTCCGGTCACCTTTCCTCTGAAATAAATAGTATTAGTCACTGATGTATAGCTGACAGTAAAATTCGGCCTTTTTCTCTCCATAAATTCTGCCAGGCCTGTTGAGTTTCTCCAGCGCTTGCTGTTATTTCAGATTTCCAGCATTCTCAGTATTACGCTTTCAATGTAGGCGTCAGCTGGCATACCCTTGGAGGTGTTTGTGTCCTGTTTAGACCTCCCCAATATGAAAACATGTATATGGACATGTGGTTATCTTAGGAAATGATGTTGAAGCATCCCCTAGGCAGGGATGTAAGATGTAGCAATTTCCCCAGATCTTTAACTCCTGCAGCGAGGCGCCAAGAAGCTTTGCCTAGATTTCGGAATGGGCTACAACACGGAAAATCTCCTATACTGTCTGTAATGAATATAGTATCCATCGTTAATCAATTCTGGAGAGGGATTCAGGAGATGAGATTTTTATGAGTAAGGCCTGTGCTCAATTGAAGTGCAAAATACTGAGTTTAAATTCCTTTCCTTGTACATTATTTTCATGTAACTGCAAAATGAATTTGAGATTTCCCATGTATACGAATGATAAACATGCAGCTCTGAAGATGTTGAAGAAATTCACTTTATTAAATAGTGCTCCCCATCAATATTTGCGAGTGAAAATGGATTCTAAAGTGAAATTTCATATCCTACTAAAACAGTGCTGTGTCCAAGGGCACAATTAACTTGTATTCAATGCTTGTCTTTGGGCAAATAATGTGCACAACAGAATCATTGGTTGTTTCCCTTCCGGATCAGAAGCACCTCTGTTAGTCCTCTTTCTCTTCTACAATGTCGAAAACTATACAGTCTGCTCCCAACAAAGTTTTTTCATTTATTCTTCTTTTGCTGGTGCTATGATTCCAGCTGCTGTTGTTACAAGCCAGGCCACATCCGAGAATGAAATCTGACTTGATTATCAATTTTTCTTCAATTTAGTGTGGCAGCCTTTCACTGAAACATAAGCACACAAAGCTGCACATTTGGTTTTAACAATAAAACAGTTCATTGCACTAAAGAAAGTAAAATACAATAAAGCAAACCAAACTAACTATATAACACAGTTTGAAAGGTTGCAAAACACAACAAAACAGCATCCCATGTACTCCCTAAAACAGTCACTTTACAGTTACTTAACAATCTGGAGCGGTTTTCTTTCTCTATCAAATCTGCATGTTAGATTTAACTGCTTCTGCTCAGTTTCTGTCCCTCAAATTGTGGGGTCTTCCTCCTTCACCATTCACACAACTGAGAGTTTAGACTTCCTCAGTGTTTTACTAATCCACACGGTTCTCCCCAGACATTCCAGCTCTGGAAGTTTCACTAACTACACCCTTTCACAAAAATAGCTTATTTCCTTAGCCCCTCTGAACAGTCTCCATTTCTAGGATAGATTATACTTGGTTCTGACCCCAGTTGAGTTGAGAGTATGACTTGGAGGGGAACTTGTAGCTGATAGAGTTGCAAACCATGTGCTGCTCATTGCTCCCCCCCAGTATCTGGAAACATACGCTGTGCCTCTAAGCTGATCAGTATTGTATCATTTATTGTGTATCCTATTGACTAGTTTGCCCTCCCCAAATGCCTTACTGCACATTCCGGCAGATTAAATTCTATTTGTCCCTTTCTGTTAACCGATCAGCCCATTGTTACTATATTCCAAGTCTGCAGCTTTCTTCCTCTTTATCAACCATGCACTCATTTTTAGTCTATCATCTGCAAATTTTTAATGGTGCCCCCTGCACTTAAGTTTGCTTCTTTGCTATCTACCATGAAAGGGAAAGGACCCAATACTGAACCCTGTGGAATCCCAATAGAAATGACCTTTCAACTACAACTACAGTGAGCATTACCCTTTGTCTGCAGTCACTGAGTTTATTTTGTTCCATTTGCTACTTTCCCTCAGATTCCATCACCACCTTCTGTTTTGACCAATTCATCATGTGTGAACTAGTCCAAAGCCACCTTGAAACCTACGTAAGCTGCATCAAATGCTCTACTCTCCTTGACCCTCTTTAACACCAATTCAAATTGGTGCGGCATAGTGACTCTGTGGTTAGAACTGCTGACTCACAGCACCAGGGATCAGGGTTTGATTCCAGCCTCAGGAGACTGTCTGTGCGGAGTTTGCACACTCTCACCATGTCTGTGTGGGCTTCCTCCAGGTGCTCTGGTTTCCTTCCACAGTCCAAAGATGTGGAGGGTAGGTGGATTGGCCATGCTAAATTGGCCATGCTAAATTACCCATAGTGTGCAGGGACGTGTAGATTAGGTGGATTAGCCATTGGAGATGAAGGGTTACAGGGATAGGATAGGGGATGTGTTGGCTGGGACGCTGTTTGGAGGGTTGGTGTTGACTTGATGGGATGAATCGCCTGCTTGCACCCTGTAGGGATTCTATGAATCATGAAATTCAAATATAGAATCAAGTTCATCAGACACAAATGAAATCAGAAAATCCCAGAACTGCTCAGAAGGTCTGGCAGCGTCTGTGGACAGAGAAACAGAATTAATGTTTCATTAACCTGCCATCAGAAGTCCAAAGATAGGTCCATTGTGCTGAATATTTCCAGCGTGTTTTGGTCTTACTTTAGATTGCCAGCATTTGCAGTATTTTGCTGTTGTACTACCCAGACGTGATCACCCGTGAACAAATCCACACTGAGTGTATTTAATTACAAATCGGTAGTTATTAGGACAAGTGACATAAAGTATTGCCAAAAAGGCAGCTTTCAGGAGGAAAGAGTGAAAATGGAGGGGCATGGGAAGGGAATTCCAGAGATTCGGGCCTAGGCAGCTAAAAGTTGGAGGAGGGGTGATGGTCTAGTGATATTATCGCTGGACTGTTAATCCAGAAACCCAAGTAATGTTTTGGGGACCTGGGTTCGAAACCCACCACGGCAGATGGTAGAATTTGAATTCAAGAAATATTTGGAATTAACAATCTAATGATGGCCGTGAATCCATTGTCGATTGTTGGAAAAACCTGTCTAGGTTCACTGATGTCCTTTAGGAAAGAAAACTGCATTCCTTACCTGGTCTGCCCTACATGTGACTCCAGACCCACAGCAATGTGGTTGACTCTTAACTGCCCTCCGGGCAATAAGGGATGGGCAATAAATGCTGCCTGACCAGTGACGCCCTCATCTTGTGAATGAATCAAGAAAAATGCAACAATGTAAAATTAGACAGAGATAGAAGTTACAGAGACAGAGACTGCATTGTTTTAAATGACAAAGGAAATGCTTTTGTAAAGCACAAAAAGTGTAGCAATGAGATAAGTACAGGAATAAAAGATGGATCCAGAAAAGGTGTGAATGCTTTCAACAGTTCCATTACCAGCAGCTTTCCAATACAGCCGAAGGCAACATGTTGCTTTATTCTGAAACCTCAGCCAAGATTGCTTCTCAGTGAATCAGTCATGAAACTCTCTGAGGAATACTACAATATGATCAGTGTTACTGCTGTGGAATGCCGACTGAATGTTTAATGGATATTTTAGTCTCCTGATCAATGGATGTAACAGGGATGCTCTTGAACTCTCCTTGTTCATTCCTCAGTGGAAAATGTTGGGGAAAGAGCACAAGTTTTATACTCTATCAAATCTTCACACCTCGTAATTCTATTATTGGAGCTTCATTCTTGAGACCAGATAGAAGAATGTTTTATTAATATAGATGCTACATAGCCACTAATAAATCTAACAGGAAAGTCAGGAGAAGCAACTTTGCCCAGAAAGTGGTTAAAATTTGAACCAGGAAGAGTGGCTGAAATGATAGCACAGATACTTTTAAGAGGAAGCCAGAGGAGCACATGAGGTAAAGGGGATGGTAGGGTTAAAAAGGGGTAGAAAGAATCTTGTGTGAAACATAGATAACATCATGAGCCTGTTTCTGTACTGCAAACTCTGTTTGTTAAGCATTGACTTCAGAATTAAGCACAGTCTCTCCAGAAAAGGCGATTGTTTAGAACAGTTAAAGGAATAAGTTGTCTCAGAGTAAGGGTTATTATTTGTGAATCTTTCAGACCCCGAGTATTTTGTTTGAATTCTGCAGACTGTGAAAAAACTGAGGAAGGCTAAGCTTAAGTTTGTGAGTAGTCAAGGGGAAAGTTCTCATGGGTAACTTTCTTTTGCAATGTGTTCTGAAATTTTTGAAACTGCTATATTTGATATTTTGGTTTATTTTATTTCTTCAATGTAATAAACTTCTGTTTTATTGGTAAAATCTAATCTGTAGTCTGATGTGCTTATGTTTCAGTGAAAGACCACAAGGTTTGACAAAGGGGAAAAAGATTGAGCGAGGCAGGTTTTATTCTGGGGTTTGACTATTCCACTTGCTGAAGCAGCTGGAATCGTAACGGTTCTCATTTCTTGTCCTGCTGTGCTGCATTGGTGATAAATCTGTACGTTTCCTGGCTGTAACCGTACCAGGAAGTTCAAGAGTTCAGTGAAATGATGCTTCATTATTAACATCAACTTCATCAGGAATACACCACACAGAAAACATTTCCCGAATTCGTAGAATGTCTTCGTGGACAAAGTTGGATCAATGGTTGTTTTAAATTTGTTCTCCACTATGGAAAGTGGAGTGTTTCTCATTCGAACTGTGTATTGTGAAATAGTGGTTAGCTGCTGCTAGTTGTAAGTTATTATTTCATTAACATGAGAGTTCAATATTCCAGCCATTGGACCTTGCATTGTTTTCACTATTATTGTGGTTAACTCATGTGTTTCTGTTTAAAGTGGCATTTGATGAATGCTCGTGGACATTGTGCACAGGGAGTAAGCAATTTAAACTCCTTTAAACACTCTACATAGTCACTTAATTCGTTGCATGGGTAAACCTAATGAGAAAATATATGTACTAATTTATATTTGTGTATATAATATTTATACATATAATATTTTATATATTACATATCTATAATATTTATATGAATATATTTGTGTTGGTTGCATTACCCGAAACACTACTCGGGTAGTGTCTCCCACCCATCCTCCTCGAAGCAAAAAAAAAGTTTCTGTGCGACAGAAGGTAACTAGTTTATTTTTTATTCTTTATTTTAAACAGTCTCTTTGGGAATTTAGAATAATGGGAACGGAGGTCAGGGCAGTTGAATGCTCCTCCTGCAGAATGTGGGAGGTAAGGGTCACCACTAGTGTCCCTGCTGACTACAGCGGCGGGAAGTGCACCCAACTCCAGCTCCTTGAAAACCGCGTGAGGGAACTGGAGCTGGAGCTGGAGCTCACAGGGACTGGCCCCGCAGCCATGTCCCGCTTACAGCGTACTGCCCCCAGCAGCCCTGACCCGCTAGCAGGGACTGGCCCCCGCAGCCCTGACCCGCTCACAGCGACTTGCACCCCGCAGTCCTGTCCCGCTCACCGCGTACTGCCCCCCGCAGACGTGTCCCGCTCACAGGGCCTGGGCCCTGCAGCCCTGTCCCGCACACAGCGTACTGGCCCCCGCAGCCGTGTCCCACTCACAGGGACTGGAGCCCGTAGCCCTGAGCGCTCATCGTGACTTGCCCCCGCAGCCCTGACCCGCTCACAGGGACTGGGCCCCGCAGCCCTGACCCGCTCGCAGGGACTGGGCCCCGCAGCCCTGACCCGCTCGCAGGGACTGGGCCCCGCAGCCCTGACCCGCTCGCAGGGACTGGGCCCCGCAGCCCTGACCCGCTCGCAGGGACTGGGCCCCGCAGCCCTGACCCGCTCGCAGGGACTGGGCCCCGCAGCCCTGACCCGCTCGCAGGGACTGGGCCCCGCAGCCCTGACCCGCTCGCAGGGACTGGGCCCCGCAGCCCTGACCCGCTCGCAGGGACTGGGCCCCGCAGCCCTGACCCGCTCGCAGGGACTGGGCCCCGCAGCCCTGACCCGCTCGCAGGGACTGGGCCCCGCAGCCCTGACCCGCTCGCAGGGACTGGGCCCCGCAGCCCTGACCCGCTCGCAGGGACTGGGCCCCGCAGCCCTGACCCGCTCGCAGGGACTGGGCCCCGCAGCCCTGACCCGCTCGCAGGGACTGGGCCCCGCAGCCCTGACCCGCTCGCAGGGACTGGGCCCCGCAGCCCTGACCCGCTCGCAGGGACTGGGCCCCGCAGCCCTGACCCGCTCGCAGGGACTGGGCCCCGCAGCCCTGACCCGCTCGCAGGGACTGGGCCCCGCAGCCCTGACCCGCTCACAGCGTAATGCCCCCCGCAGCCGTGTCCCGCTCACAGCGTACTGCCCCCCGCAGCCGTGTCCCGCTCACAGAAACTGGCCCCAAAAGCCCTGATCTGCTCACAGAAACTGGCCCCAAAAGCCCTGATCTGCTCACAGGGACTGCCCCCCGTAGCTGTGGCTCACTAACAGGGACTGGCCCTCAGCAGTCCTGTCCCGCTCACAGCGCACTGCCCCCCCGCAGCCCTGTCCCGCTCACAGCGCACTGCCCCCCCGCAGCCCTGACCCGCTCACAGGGACTGGGCCCCCGCAGCCCTGACCCGCTCACAGGGACTGGGCCCCCGCAGCCCTGACCCGCTCACAGGGACTGGGCCCCCGCAGCCCTGACCCGCTCACAGGGACTGGGCCCCCGCAGCCCTGACCCGCTCACAGGGACTGGGCCCCCGCAGCCCTGACCCGCTCACAGGGACTGGGCCCCCGCAGCCCTGACCCGCTCACAGGGACTGGGCCCCCGCAGCCCTGACCCGCTCACAGGGACTGGGCCCCCGCAGCCCTGTCCCGGTCACAGCGTACGGCCCCCCGCAGCCGTGTCCCGCTCACAGCGGACTGGGCCCCGCAGCCCTGTCCCGCTCACATGGTATTGCCCCCAGCAGCCCTGACCCGCTCACAGGGACTGGTCCCCGCAGCCCTGACCCGCTCACAGGGACTGGTCCCCGCAGCCCTGACCCGCTCACAGGGACTGGTCCCCGCAGCCCTGACCCGCTCACAGGGACTGGTCCCCGCAGCCCTGACCCCCTGACAGCTATTTGCCACCGCAGCCCTCACCCGATCACAGGGACTGGCCTCCGCAGACCTGTCCCGCTCACAGGCACTGTCCCCCGCAGCCCTGTCCCGCTCACAGGCACTGTCCCCCGCAGCCCTACCCGCTCACAGCGACTGGCATCCGCGGCCCTGATCCGCTCACAGGGACCGGCCCCCGCAGCCCTGACCCGCTCACAGGGACCGGCCCCCCGCAGCCCTGACCCGCTCACAGGGACCAGCCCCCGCAGCCCTGACCCGCTCACAGGGACCGGCCCCCGCAGCCCTGACCCGCTCACAGCGTCTTGCCTCCCATCCCTCTTACACAGGTCACCCCTTGCTCAGAAATGGTCCCAATTATCCATGAACCGGAAATCCAGCCCCCTGTGCCAGCTCCTTAACCATGCATTTTCATCTCACCTATCTTTCTCTGACTTAACTCACTAACATGTGGCACTCGTGGTAACCCATAAATTATTACCCTCTCGGTCCTGCCTTTCAGCCTCTTTGCTAACTCCTTGTACACAGTCCGCAGGATGTCATCCCTCTTTCTGCCTATGTCATTGGTACCAACGTGCACAGTGGCCTCTGGCTGCTCACCCTCCCCCTTAAGAATTTCTGGCACCCAATCAGAGATGCCCTTGACCTTGGCAGCAGGGATGCAACACGCAGCCCTGGTGTCTCAAATGTGGCTACAGAATCTATGCCCCCAACGAATGAGTCTCCAACCACGTTCGCTCACTTGGATTTGCCTGACCCTGTCCCACAGCAGGGTGGTTTGTACCATGGACCTGGCTACTGCTGATTGTATAACTGACCCAGTTTAGTTTTAGATCAGTGTTAACCTTGGTTTCGTGGATAGCCAAGCACCTGAGTCGTCTACAATACAGGAGAAATACATTCTTAAGCTCACGGATTCTGTGACAGTCAAGGACAAGCACTGAATTGTTCTAACCTCATTTCCAACACCTGGCCCATAGCCTTGCATGGCTTGGATAGCACTTGCACGTTTAAAAAAAAAATAAATGTAAGGATGATGTGAGGTTAAGGACATGGAATTTTTTTGATGTGGTCATATTCTCTCTTGTTGGAGCTGATTGCTGCTTAGCACTTGTGTGGCGCAAATGTAACTTAACCTTCATCAGGCCAAGCCTGATCGTAGTCCAAGTCTCACTGTATTTTCTCACCGTTGACTTCACTGTTGGGCCTAACCAACATTTTGTACATACCCTGCCTATTCTGAAACTCTATCACTTAATATTAAGTCTAATAAAGACAAGTATCCAATGTGCCTTCCAAACCACTTCAACGACCTGGTCCATTACATTGGGGGATCAACAGGCATGCACATCAAGATCCTGAGATCCCTCTGATCATTGGTGCTTGTGAGGTCCGTATGATTCATCATGGGCTCCAAAATCTGTTTGTGCTGTGTCACCTGATCCTTATCCCGTTTGTCCTTACATGAAATAATGTTCGCAAACGCTTCTCAAAAATTCTTCCCAATCCTACTTTTTGTAATCATGATACAAGTGAGCATAAAACTTGGAACACGACAGCAACAGGAATGTGCCCTTTGGCCCACCATGTTGGGCCAAACATGACAACAAATGAAATAATCCCTTCTGCCTGTCCTTGATCCATAGTCCTCCATTCCTTACCTATTCGCGTACTGAACTAAAAGTCCCTTTTAAATGCTTTCATCGTATCTGCATCCACTACCACCCCGGGCACTGTATTCCACACTTTTAACATGCTCAGTGTGAAATATTTGCCCCTCACATCTCTTGAACTTCCCCCCTCTCAGCTTAAATGCATGCCCCCTAATAGTGGACACTTCAACTCGGGGGGAGAAATTTTCTGACCGTTAGCTGTATTTATGTATCTCCTAATTTTATAGACTTCTATCAAGCCTGCCCTCAGCTTCTACTGCTCCAGAGAAAATGAAGAGTTTTTCCAGCTTCTCCCTCTCGTTCATACCCTCTATTCCAGTCAGCATGCTGGTAAATCTCTTCTGCACCCTGTCCAAAGCCTGCACGTCCTTAGTGTAATGTGGTGGCCAGAATTGAATGCAATACTCTGTGTAGTCTCACCAAAGTCTTGTAAAGCTGCAATGTGACATCCTGACTCTTGCACTGAGTTCCCCTCTGAATAAAGGCAAGCATGCGATATGCCTTCTTGACCACCCTATCTACTTGTGTGGCTACTGTCAGGGAGTTATGGTCTAGGACCCCAAGATCCCTCTGGACATCACTGCTGTTTGGGGTCCTGCCATTAACTGTGTATCCCTTTCCTTAACACTTGGTCTCCTAAAATGCAACACCTCATGCCTGCCCAGATTAAATTCCATCGGCCATTTCTCCGCTCGTGTTTGCAATTGGTCTGTATCTTGCTGTGTCCTTTGACAACCTTCCATGCTGTCCACAAGTCCACTGGTCCTTATATCATCTGCAAACTTAGTGATCCCCCATCTGCATTTGCAACCAAGTCATTTACACATATCACAAACAGCAGAAATCACATCGATGCGGAACACCACTCGTCACTGAGCTGCAGCCAGAAAAACAGCTTTCCACCACTGAGACGGCAAGAACTGCAGATGCTGGAATCAGAGTTAACCAAGTGTGGAGCTGGAGGAACGCAGCAGGTCAGGCAGCATCAGAGGAACAGGAAAGCTGACATTGTTGATGCTGCCTGGCCTGCTGTGTTCCTCCAGCCCTATACTGTGTTATCTTTGTCAGCCTTCCACCGCTACCGTCTGCCTTATATGGGCAGGCCAAGTCACCATGGATCTCATGGATCTTAATCTTCTGGATGAGCATACCATGAGGGACCTTATTGAAAACCTTCGTAAAATCCATGTATATGTTATCAACTGTTCGATCCGAATTGATCACCCTTGACACCTCCGTGAAAACTTCAACTGACTTGGTAAGACATAACCTGCCTTGCATAATACCATGCTGGCTGTCCCTTATTAGCCCATACTTTTGAGACATGAGACACTCACCAGTCTGTAGTTTCCTGGAAAGTCCCTGTTTTCCTGCTTGAACAGAGGAATGACTTTATCCACTCACCAGTCTCCGCAACCCCTCCAGTGCCTGGCAAGGATATCAGATCCTGTTGAAAGTGGTGTGTTGATGCATTTGTGTCATGATTGTGTTTTGTTTCAGCCCGAACATTGAAAGCAGTGTAAGAATGTCTTTGTGCAGCAGGCGAGGTGTGATGAGACTGAGCCTTCATACAATTGCAAGATGTTGAAAATTTGCCATTATTTATGAAAACAGTGATAAATTTCCATGATCAACATTTCTGTTACACTGCAATGATTATCCCGTGGCATGTAAAATCAGAAAGATACGATAAAATGAGACTGGGTCATATGCAGGGAGAATGTTTGCCTTTCATGTCTATAGAAGTAGTGAAATATTTCCGTGAATCTAAAAGTCACTTTTCCGTTCATTGAAGGACACAATCATCGCCTTGGAAGCTTCATCACGATACTACTTTGCATTTCTGAAGAGGGAAGAAGAAATCAATATGAAAATTCAATTCCATGGTTTTGGAAGTCCCATTGAGAACACGATTCATTTGCGCCGGCATAATGCTCTGACCGAGAAAGAATTGAAGGTGAGTTTGTAGTTTGGAAGATCGCAGCAATTTATGCATCAACTTCTTCATCGATAATGTTCCATTGCTTTCAAACTGCATGTTCCACTCTGCAAGATAATAACTGTGAGAACAAGCAACAGCATCGGTAGGTGGTTTATGGGGAATGCAATGTTACAAAACCCGATCCATTCAACAACATATTTCAGATATGTCAACAAATTAAATATTCCAGCACAGGATAAAACAAGGAAGATGAGAGTGAGGAGGCAATAGCTCTGATGACAAAAGAACAGAAATTTACCTTTATCCATTCGAGCAAAAAAGCAGGCACGCAAATAAATAATCATCTAACAATGCACATGTGCAACGGAGGCTACAGGGGGACTAAAAATGCCGAATTGTTGTCATGCGTATTGCTGAAAGGATGATTGAAACAGAATCTGTGGTAAATTTGAAGAAATACAGATGATGCATCTCAGGATGTTGGAGGAAGAACATTTATGGACTGAGGCAAATTGTATTGCCCTTTTCAGGAGTTATTGGGTTCATAATGAATTGAAACACTTCCTTCTGTGCTGAAAGCTTTAGTTTAGTTGCAGCTGGATGACAATTTCTGTTCCTGGTAGTATTTAGCAAACTGTTAAAAGTGAATGTCACTGCACAGAATTCCAAACATGACTCCAATCAGTAGAGAAAATATCCAAGGTGTGTGATGAGTTGTATCCTCTCATGTTGAACAGCGCAGCGACAGATACAATGGAGGCACTGATGATAATGTTCCAAGAATCCTTAGATTGTGGAAAATTCGCAGAGGATTGAAAGATGGTGAACATAACACCATTATTACAAAGATACTTGGACAAAATAGTAAGCAAGTATTGCCAATTTAGGTCAACCTGGGTAGATGTTCATGCCGGCAATGAAAGATGAAATAACAGGGTACTGAGTGTGCTATAACATCCTACAGAGTGAACATCCTTTCATAACGGGGAAATAATACTTGACAAACTTGCTACAGTGCTTTGAGAAGGAAACAAACATTACTGATGAAGGACCACCAGTTGATGTCGTACATTGAGATTTCAACAAAGCATTTGATAAGGTACAGCTCGTAAGGTGTCTCGAAGGAAAAGAGCCCGTGTGTTCAACGGTAGTATGTTCGGATGGACAGAGGACTGCATCGTTAATAGAAGTAGAGTTGTAGCAGCAAGATGGTAACTGACAAGTCATGTACAGCCACAGAGCGAATGCTGCGGAGGCCGTACACCTCATGTTGACTGGGTTGATTTCGGAAATGGCGGAGGGGATTGCTATGCTTAGGAAAGTTGGGCAGGCAGGGACTACGTTCATTGGCGTTTTTAAGATTGAAAACAATCTTATGTTTTCGCCATTTAAGATTCTTAAGAGGCTTGATAGTGTATATCCGTAGAGATTAATCCCATTTGTGAAAGAGTTTACGACCAGAGGCCACATTTTCAAATTGGTTGCCTACTAATTCAGGGAAGAATTACTTCTTTCAGGTTGCAGCAATTTATTGAACACTTTAGCCAAGAAGGTTTTAGAGGTAATGCCATTAATCATATGCTAGGCTGTAACGGCCAGGTTAATTTTTAAATCAAGAAACAATGATAATGAGAAAAGGGTCGAGGCCTGAAACGTCAGCTTTTGTGCTCCTGAGATGCTGCTTGGCCTGCTGTGTTCATCCAGCTTCACACTTTGTTATCTTGGATTCTCCAGCATCTGCAGTTCCCATTATCAGTGATAATGAGAAAAGGGTAGTCTTTACAGTGGAAGATACTTCAAGGATCCCCTTATTACTAAAGAACACAGGGAGGAATTAAACACATCACTACCACACCATCACTACCATGAGAAAAGTAGCAGTAGACAATCTAATGGAGTGAAAGCAGATTGGACTCTTTGCCGTGATGGTTTACTTTCTAAGATTCTAAACAATGAGCTTCAGAGTCGGTGTCTGCTTTGACTGTAATTTCCCAAAAAGGTTTAGATTCCAGAGAAGCATCTGAGGGCTGGAAAACTGCTGATGTGACGTCCCTATTGAAAAAGGAGAGAGGCAAAAAGAAGATAACTACAACCGAACCAGCCTAACATCTATTGTTGGAAATATGTGGCAATCAACTATGAAGAAAATAGTAGCAGAACATTTGGAAAAATCAGAATCTAATCAAACAGAATCACCATAGCCTGATGAAAGAGAAATTATGTCTGGCTAATTTGTTTGGGTTTTTGGACGAAGTTTTGGGAGGAGAATTAATAGAGGAAAACCAGTAAATGTGTTGTGTTTGGACTTGGAGAAAGCATTGAGAATGTACTCAAAAGTAATAAGCTAAGAGCTGAGGTTTTGAAGGTAGTATATTGCTATGGATCAGTATACTTTGCACGTTCTGGAAGGAGAGATCACATCTCGAGTGAAATGCATCTAGTGAATATATATTTTGGGGAACTTGGTGGCAATCCGGTAAGTCAGTGCAGAGGGTAACAGGTGCCATTTGCTTGCTTTTTTTGCCTTATAGTTCATAAGCATTTTTTTTGAGACAGGGTGAATTGAAGCCAGAATCAGGGACCGAGAGGGTGAACCAGGTTCATTGGTTGGTGATCGCTACTGGTTTAAGAATCTATTATCGGTAGCTTTCAGATTGAAAGTAAATTGGAGAAATATTTACAGGCTACAAACTAAAAGACCAGAATGTTTTCAAATCAAATTAAGAGCGAAGTAATTGAAATGGAGATGCCAGGCCAGATGATGATTTGTACCTACATGACGGGCGAGTGGTCAGGCCCCATACTCCAGCTTAGGGTTGATGAACTGGAATCTCAGTTTTTACCAATCAACAAATCATGTGGGGGACAGTTACTGGGGAATGCTGTGCTTCAGGAGGCAGTCACACACCTTAGATTAACTAGCTGAAACTTGGTCAGTGGCCAATGACAAAGAACAGGGCAGGTGGAAGGTTTCAGGATGTCGTGCAGAAGGAACCTTGGCCTTTGATCTTATCTAACAGGTTTGAGATTCTTTCTTCCTGTGTGGATGAGAGTGCAGGGTATAGGGAAGATGAGTAAACTGACTGTAGCACTGTGGTACAGGGGGACATTGAAGAGGGAATAAAAAGTGAAATGTAGTTATAATCAGAGGTAGTATAGTTAGGGGAATGAACACTGTTCGTTGTGACCAGGATCGAGAGCCTCGAAAGTAGTGTTGCCTGCCTGGTGCCCAGGTTCAGGAGATTCCATCTCGGCTACAAAGGAACTTGAAGTGGGAGGAGTAGAAATCCAGCTATCATGGTCCACACAGGTACCATTGATATGGAAGAAAGAGGAAAGAGGTTCTCCTGAGGGATTATGAGCACTGAGGTGCTGAGGTGAGAAAGCAGAACCAGAATGGTAATAATCTCTGGATTATTATCTGAGCAATTTGGCACGGTGTGAACATAATTATAGATGTACATTGTTCAAATGGTGGCATGGCAGAAATGTGTTTGAATTCATGGGACATTGGCATCGGTATGGGGAAGGAGGGAGTCGTTCTGGTGTTATAGGCTCGACGAGAATCATATTGGGACAAGTATCCTCGCAAAATACAGAGCTAGGTCTGGGGCTAGGGCGTTAAAATAAAAAGTGTGGAGTGGGTGAGCTCAGTTGCATGGAAAATTGTGGAAAAAGTTAGAAGCTGGTAAGTGCTCAGCAAAGTTTCCAGAGCAAGTAATAGGACAAAAAGTTTGGAAATGGTCAGGAGTCTCACTTCAGCTGCAGCAGATAAGAAGGGTGGCTGTAAATGCCAGACTGAAGATCTTGTATTGAATTGCAGGGAGTGTATGAAACAAAGTGAATGAGTTTGTGGTGCAGATTGAAATTGACAGATACATCACTCTGGGTATCACAGAGAGGTGGTTGTTAGGGGATAAGTATTGGGAACGAAATAGCCAATGATTCATGTCCGATAGAAAGAACAGGCAAATGAACAGAGATAACAAAGTGTGGAGCTGGATGAGCACAGCAGGCCAAGCAGCATCTCAGGAGCGTAAAAGCTGACATTTTGTGCCGAGACCCTTCTACTTCTGTGTGTTCATCCTGCTGTGTTCATCCAGATCCACACTTTGTTATCTTGGATTCTGAAGCATCTGCAGTTCCCATTATCTCCGATACAAATGGACAGAGATGCCAGGGTTGGCTTGTCAGTAAGAAATGAAGGAACCAAATGAAGGAACGCGCTGAAGGAACCAAAGCTCTTGTGCTTGTTTATTAATGACTTGGAGGAAAGCGGTGCACGTGCTGTGGCTAAATTTGCAGATGACTGAAAAAATATTTAGAAAGACAAGGCATGGCCCAGAAACAGAGATTTACCAGGATGTTACTTGAATCGGAATGTATTAGCTATAAGGAGGGTTTGGTGTAAATGCTGTGTCATGATACATTTAATGAGATCAACCATGATCTCACCGAATGATGGAGGAATATTCAATGGGCCAAATGGCTTTTTTTGTGAGTCTTCTTGTTTGACAATGCATTCATGAAGGTGTTTTTTTTTCTCTCTTGGATAAGATGTGAAAATGAAATGTATACGAGATAATGGGAACTGCAGATGCTGGAGAATCCAAGACAACAAAATGTGAGGCTGGATGAACACAGCAGGCCAAGCAGCATCTCAGGAGGACAAAAGTGCTCCTGAGATGCTGCTTGGCCTGCTGTGTTCATCCAGCCTCACATTTTGTTGTCATGAAATGTATACACTTCCTTTTCATCTGGGAATAAATAATTGTTCTGAACGATTTCCATTGACTAATAGCAATCTGACAAGCTTCGCAATGTAAAGAGATTTTTAGCTTCTTTTTAATTGTAAAGGTATTCTTTGGAATTAATTTGGCATATATTATTTGCATCTCAGGAAGTATGTTCATCACTGCATCTCAAAAAGTGCTCTGTTGTATGACAGTAGCTTTTTAAAGATCACTTCAATGGTTGTGATTTTGAGTTGCCATAACACACATTAAATTACACTGTTGGCCAATCTGTCCATGATTATTTCATTATCTTATGTTTCAAACAGACAAGGAAATATTGGTGATGCAATGAAGTGTTTGACTCTCAAATATAATTGCTGTTATAGTTTCCACTTGGAAGAAAGATTCACATCAAATTGACTGGTCAAGGAAATGGGACACTGACTGTGAGTACTTTGAATGTTCGAGTTATTCCTAAAATGAAAGTTATGACCTTGATGATTTCTCTTTCATGCAGATATGAAGAGACTCTTTTAAAATATCCTCTCGGTTAGTGGTTCAGGCATAAAAGTGCAATATGTATATTTATGTATATACATGTACATGCGTCATCTGAAAAGATAATGAGTATAAATCACTTGTGACAAGGTGAGAATGAGTTATCCAGATAGTAAGAACTGCCAATGTTGGTGTCTGAGATAACACATTGTGGAGCTGGAGGAACACAGCAGGGCAGGCAGCATCAGAGGCTGAGGAAAGTTGAGGTTTTGGGTCAGGACCCTTCCTGAGAAATGGAGGGTGGAAGGGAGCTCAGAAACAAATAGTTTTGAGGGGGAGGAGGTGGTAGGGAAGGTAGGTGGGATGGTGATAAGTGAGTACTATCCAGATTGGAACAGATTTTCCCCAGGGGGTATTGAGTACGAATTCCAAATCACTCTCAAAATCTTAGTGACTGTTAACATTGATGTTTTTTGTCTGTGTGTTTCAGTAATTGCATGACAGTTGAATGGTTCGTTGAGAGTGAGGAACCTATGGACTCTCACACACCAAGATGGAATTTAGTTCGAAGAGTGACTTCAAAATAGTTGCTTGCTTTTAAAATCTTGACCGTTTTTGCTGTCCAGTTGAATGAATTTAGCTTCATACTGCTTCAATAGGAATGAGTGTTTAATAGGAACATATTTGTGAAACTTACAGTTCCGTAAGTTTTAGCATAAACTGGTCCAGCCTTTCGGTGCTTGCAAAAAGGCTCACCTCTCCATTAATACCGAAGGAAAATTGGAGTTTAAAAGTAAGTTCACCCGTTGTCAGGGAATTAATGTTAATGTTGACTCGAACATAATTTTTAAAAAAGTCATATATTTGTGTAACACTGAACTCAAATTAAAATTTGGATATGCTAGTTTTACAGATGGTTGGATATTGAATTCATTTTAAATGAGGGTGAAGATCACTTTAAATCCAGCATATTTGTGAAGAAAAGAAATAGCATATCAAATAAAATTAACTGCATGACTCTTCATAGCCCTATATGTAGAATTTCATTCTGAACTATGAGACAGTTGTGACCCCATACTACCTCAGTGCTCATGGCAAGAGTAAGACTCCTGTTTGACGTGCTGTGCACTGTATGGAATGGCGGCAACATCAGATTCATTGATGCTTGAGAATCAAAAGAATATGACGATAAGATTTAAAATCAAAATCTCATTGAACACTTCAAGGAATGTATTACAGGAAGAGGGGGAAAGCATGTATGACTAAGAGAAGGTGGTGGCGCAGATCACATAGACCTGTGTGCTAAAACTTATGACAAATTTCACATTGAATGGAACAGTTTAAACAGGCTGGAGGAAGCAGACATGCCAGCCCAAACTTTTTGAATTTGAGCATTCTGTTCATAAACATCAGCAAAATTGTTGGAAACATGTTTATTCTTTCTCTTTTATTGCACAGAACCATACGATTAGACTGTTTTGATGAGAAATTTAAAGATTACGTGTCCCATCCGTTTGACTCACAGTTTGGTACCATAGGTTGGTACGATCTTCGTTGGAGAAGGAGAAGGGATGTTCCAGATACAGAAAACCGTCAAACCATTTACAACAAAGTCCATTTCTGGTTAGTATTAATTAATGCAGTTAACATTTTTAGCTCGACATGATTGCACAATGGAGTCAATAAGAAAATTCCATCTGATATTCCACATAAATTTTAAGTGGATATCAAAGCAGCTCATTTCTTTTTCACGCTGTATGCTGCTTTTAAGAATGGTTGTCTTATTGTCGAAATGTTTAGCTTTGACTCCATGGCTTCTTCCATTAGCTCACATTGAAACACATGTTTCTTCAGCCAAAAATGCACATTTACCCGGTGTAGCTTGACCAACCTTCCCCTGTGGTCGTTCCCCTGAAATCCCCTGCGGTAGCTCCCCTGAAAAACAACTATACCATTTTGGATACTGTTCCGGGGGACGAGTTGGCAGTGGGTATGCAGTAGGGTGCAGGTCTCTGGCACAGAGTCTGTCCCTCTTGCACAGAAGGGGAGCGGGGATAGGAAGAGAGTGATAGTCATTGGGGACTCAATAGTTAGAGGGACTGATAGAAGATTTGCCGGGAACGAAAGAGACTCACGATTGGTGTGTTGCCGACCAGGTGCCAGGGTCTGTGATGTCTCGGGTCGTGTGTTTAGGGTCCTGAGGGGAGAGGCTGACCAGCCCCAAGTCGTGATATACATAGGCACCAACGGCATGTGTAGAAAGAGGGATAGGGATGTCAGGCAGGATTTGAGGGAGCTAGGGTGGAAGCCGAGAGCTAGAACAAGCAGAGTGGTCATCTCTGGTTTGTCACCCGTACCACGTGATAGCGAGGCAAAGAACAGGGAGAGATTTCAGCTGAAGACGTGGCTGCAGGGATGGTGCAGGTGCGAGTGCTTCAGGTACATGGACAATTGGGGCTCGTTCTGGGGAAGGTGGGACCTGTACAAACAGGACGGTCTCCACTTGAATGAGAGGGGCACGAATATCCTGGGTGGGAAATTGGCTAGTGCCATTTGGTTGGATTTAAACGAGCTCAGAAGGGGGATGGGAAACTGAGGTGTAGTCCCAGTACACAGGAGGATGAGCGTAGGGAGGACATGGTCAGGACCTCACTGTCACAGGAGTGTGCTGGCAGACAGCAAGCTGGATTGAAGTGTGACGACTTTAATGCCGGGAGTATCCGGAATAATGTAGGTGAGGTTGCAGCTTGGATAGGTACCTGGGACTTTGATGTTGTGGCCATTTCGGAGGCATGGATAGAGGAGGGTCAGGAATGGATGTTGCAGGTTCTCGTGTTTAGATCTTTCATTAAGGTCTGGGAAGGTGGTAAAAGAGGGGGAGGTGTGGCTTTGTTGGTCAAGGACAGTATAACGGCGGCTGAAAGAACCTTTGAGGACTTATCTACTGTGGTGGTATGGGCTGAGGTTGCCAAGGAAGGTTTGTCGACTGAGCCAGTGTGGGTGGACGTTCGGAACAGCAAGGCAGCAGTCACTTCACTGGGGGTTTTCTACAGACCCCAAATAGCGGTTGGGAGATCGAAGAACTCATTGGCCGGCAGATTGTTGAAAAGTGCAAACGTATCAGGGTTGTTGTTATGGGTGACTTCAACTTTCCCAATATAGATTGAAACCTCCTGAGTACAGATGGTTTGGATGGAGCCGTTTTTGTCAGGTGTGTTCAGGAGGGTTTCCTGACTCAGTATGTGGACAGGCCGAGGGGGGAGGCCATTTTGGATTTGGTGCTCGGCGATGAGCCAGGACAGGTGTCAGATCTCGTGGTGGGAGAACACTTGGGCGACAGTGACCGCAAGAGCCTCACATTTACCATAGCCATGGAAAGTGAAAGGAGCAGTTACCAGGGGAAGATATTTCACTGGGGTCAAGGAAACTATGATGCTGTCAGACAGGAGTTGGGAAGTACAGATTGGGAGCAATTGTTCCACAGAAAGGGCGCAGCAGACATGTGGAGGCTGTTCAAGGAGCAGTTGTTGCGAGTGATGTATAAATTTGTTCCTCTGAGACAGATAAGAAGGGGTAAGATTCAGGAGCCTTGGATGACGGGTACAGAGGTGCTTCTTGTCAAAAAGAAAAGGCAGCGTACGTAAGGTGGAGGAAGTGAGGGTCTGGCACAGCTTTAGAGTATTACAGGCCTGCTCGGAAGGAGCTCAAAAGATATTGCCTGTACAATTGTTACCTGTTACAACCTTTGCGTCCACGCTTGCTCATTCAATGGTGTCAAGATGCCAGCAGTGTATGTACCTTCTCCATCCCCTAATGCCGTCAGCTCACACAAGACATAGTCCTTACTTAAAATCTTCTGATCAACCAACGTTCATTGTAATGGACATTTTAGTTATCTGTCATGAAACGAAAACTGATTCTGACTGGCATGACCTGCAGTGCAAATGAATATAATCTGCGAAACGAGATTCCTTATGGGCTTGCAGACGCTACAAAGAATTGCTTTTCAAAGACGTTGCATACATACATTTTTTTCTCCTGTCACCTTAGATTATTTTTTTGTTTATGCATGTTGTGTGGGTTTCCAGTCAGGCCCATAAACTCAGGTTGATGCAGTCACTGTTACAACATGGTATTGAAGGAGAATTTGTGATCTTTGGAGTTTCATTCCAGTGTCTGAAGGAGTGCACCATCAAGCCACTTCAGAGCACTACTGGCGACGAATTGTTGCAAGTTTTCAAGTGTTACCGATCGTCACATAAAATATGGCCTTTTTGTTGTTGCGCTATTCGTCTTAACTGCAACATATCTAGTATTTAGGCTTGGAAACTATTTCAATTTTTTTGATTTACTTGTTCAAAATCATTTATGATTGTTGTCATGATATCTACAATATGTTATTTTGATTGGACATAGAGGATTGGATCTGTCTTAATGGAAATAATGTATGCGCTTATAAAACCCCTTCTGGGCAAGGCAGTTGCTCAGTGGTTAGAGCTGCTCATGCACTGGGGAGCCAATTGAGATTCCAGTCTTGGGTAACTATCTGTGTGGAATTGACACGTCCTCCCCGCGTCTGCGAGGGGCTTCTGCCAGGTGCTGCAGTTTCCTCCCATTGTTCAAAGATGTGCAGGTCCTTATATGTGATTTGTGAAGCATTTCTTAAATGTTTCAATCCTGCCAGCATCCAGTGCCTTGGACAAAATAACTGGAGATGAATAAAAGATACTGTGCCTTTTGACACCATTTCCTGCTGGATTTTCATCAATCCTGCTTTATATCGGTGACAACTTCCATGACCTTTTTTGATGCTATGTCTGAATTGACAGTCGAGTTCCAAATATTTGTTGTGCAGTATTTCAAGGTCTCTGTTACAGCATACCCATGAATGTCCACTTCAAAAGATACTTCCATATCATAGAATCCCTACGGTGTGGAAACAAGCCCCTTTTGACCCAAGAAGTCCACGGCCAGGCTCCAAAGAGCATCTCACCCTGACTCATCCCCCGACCCTTTCCTCAGTAACCGTACGTTTCCCATGACTAACACACCTAATCTACACATCCCTAAACACAATGGGCAAGTTTGGCATGGCCCATACACTGAGCCTGCACATCTTTGGACTGTGGGAGGAAACCAGAGCACCCAGCAGGAACCCATGCAGGCATGGGCAGAATGTACAAACTCCGCACAGAAAATCGTCCAACGGTGGGATCGAACCTGGGTCCCTGGCGCTGTGAGTCAGCAGTGCTAACCACTGAGCCACCGTGCTGCCCTTGGAGTTAGACAGAGCTTGCTTGTTCTTGGGTGGCCTCAAACTGCCAACCTCCACTTAGTGGCAAAAGTGCTGACCAACTGCACTCATCTTCACTGGTTTTTGCTTTGTATCATTGAATTCAATTCTTCAAACTCTATGATAAATATTTAAATTTCCATTGATATGTGAGCGTTGTTTTTAGTACGTAGTATTGGTTTATTATGTTTTTTTGGTACATAATGAATATTGTATGTGTATGCAAATGGGCAAGTTGGTAATGATGCAGTCCGCAGACCTGGAGGATAATAACACTGTCCTTCAATCGCCCACGATGCCCTCTGCAAATTGGTAGAAAACACAAATTTCTAAAAAATTCATCTCTCCTCCCGTCAGTCGATCAAAATTAATTCAGGATTTTGTACAGGCCAATAAGCGTAAGATTACACGAGCCGAAACAAAACTACTGGCTCATATTAGTTCAGGAAAGTGAAAGGGCAACAATAGAGGTAGGAGGAACTGCAGATGCTGGAGAATCTGAGATAAGAAGGTGTAAAGCTGGATGAACACAGCAGGCCAAGCAGTATCATCCGGCTCGACACCTTGTTGTCTCAGATTCTCCAGCGCCAATTTTCTGAAGTAGGGTCTCGTTCCGAAACATCAGCTTTCTTGCTTCTCTGATGCTGCTTGACCTGCTGTGTTCATCCAGCTCTCCACCTTGGGCAACAATAGAGTATGCTTTAAGTCACAAGATATGTTACGTGGGTTTGTCTTCCTTAGGGTGGACAATGGGATGCAGTGACTGAGGACAATGGGATGCAGTGACTGAGGGCAATGGGATGCAGTGACTGAGGGCAATGGGATGCAGTGACTGAGGGCAATGGGATGCAGCGACTGAGGACAATGGGATGCAGCGACTGAGGACAATGGGATGCAGCGACTGAGGACAATGGGATGCAGTGACTGAGGGCAATGGGATGCAGTGACTGAGGGCAATGGGATGCAGTGATTGAGGACAATGGGATGCAGTGACTGAGTGACATGGGATGCAGTGACTGAGGGACATGGGATGCAGTGACTGAGGGACATGGGATGCAGTGACTGTGGGAAATGGCATACTGTGACTCAGGGTAATGGGATGCAGTGACTGAGGGGAATGGGATGCAGTGAGTGTGGGAAATTGAATACAGCGTCTGAGAGATACGGGAAACAGTGACTGATGGAAATGGGATGCAGTGAATGTGGGACATGGGATGCAGTGATTGAGTGAAATGTGATGCAGTGACTGAGTGAAATGTGATGCAGTGACTGAGTGAAATGTGATGCAGTGACTGAGTGAAATGGGATGCAGTGACTGAGGGAAATGGGATGCAGTGACTGAGGGAAATGAGATGCCAAGACTGAGTGAACTGGGATGCAGTGACTGATGGAAATGGTATGCAGTGACTGAGGGAAATGGGATGCGGTGACTGACGGAAATGGGATGCAGTGACTGAGGGACATGGGATGCACTGACTGAGGGATATGGGATGCACTGACTGAGGCACATGGGATGCAGTGACAGAGGTACTGGGAAGGAGTGACTGAGTTAATAGGGAATCAGTGCCCGAGCGGGCTTGGGGTGCAGTGACTGAGGGAAATGGGAGACAGTGCCTGACCGAAAAGGGACGCACTGACTGAGTGAATTGACATGCAGTGACTGTGGGACATGGGATGCAGTGACTGAGGGACATGGGATGCACTGACTGAGGGAAATGGGATGCAGTGACTGAGTGAAATGGGATGCAGTGACTGAGGGACGTGGGATGCAGTGACTGAGGGACGTGGGATGCAGTGACTGAGGGACGTGGGATGCAGTGAATGAGGGACGTGGGATGCAGTGAATGAGGGACGTGGGATGCAGTGACTGAGGGAAATGGGATGCAGTGACTGAGGGAAATGGGATGCAGTGACTGAGGGAAATGAGATGCCGAGACTGAGTGAACTGGGATGCAGTGACTGAAGGAAATGCGATGCAGTGACTGAGGGAAATGGGATGCAGTGTCTGTTGGAATTGGGATCCTGCGACTGAAGGTAATGGGATGCAGTGACTGAGGGTAATGGGATGCAGTGACTGAGGGTAATGGGATGCAGTGACTGAGTGAAATGGGATGCAGTGACTGAGTGAAATGGGATGCAGTAACTGAGGGTAATGGGATGCAGTGACTGAGTGAAATGGGATGCAGTGAATGAGGACAATGGGATGCAGTGACTGAGGACAATGGGATGCAGTGACTGAGGGCAATGGGATGCAGTGACTGAGGACAATGGGATGCAGTGACGGAGGACAATGGGATGCAGTGACTGAGGGGAATGGGATGCAGTGACTGAGGGGAATGGGATGCAGTGACTGAGGGGAATGGGATGCAGTGACTGATGGGAATGGGATGCAGTGACTGAGGGAAATGTGATGCACTGACTGAGGGAAATGGGACGCAGTGACTGGGAATTGGGACGCAGTGACTGATGGAAAGGAGATGCAGTGACTGATTGAAATGGGATGCAGTGACTGAGTGAAATGGGATTGCCGTGACTGTGGAAAGGAGATGCAGTGACTGAGGAAATGGGACGCGGTGACGGATGGAAATGGGATGCTCTGACTGAGTGTAAAGTGAAGCATTGAGTGAAATGGGATGCAGTGGCTGTGTGAAATGGGATGCAGTGGCTGTGTGAAATGGGATGCAGTGACTGGTGGAAATGAGATGCACTGACTTAGGGAAAGGAAATGCAGTGTCTGTGGGAAATGGGATGCTGCGACTGAGGGTGATGGGATGCAGTGACTGACGGAAATGGATGCAGTGACTGAGTGAAATGGGATGCAGTGACTGAGTGAAATGCGATGCAGTGACTGAGGTACTGGGAAGGAGTGACTGAGTTAAAAGTGAGGCAGTGCCCGTGCGGGCTTGGGGTGCAGTGACTTAGGGAAATGGGATACAGTGCCTGAGTGAAATGTGACGCACTGACTGAGTGAAATCGGATGCAGTGACTGAGTGGAATGGGATGCAGTGACTGCGTGAAATGGGATGCAGTGAATGAGTGAAATGAGATGCAGTGTCTGAGGGACATGGGATGCAGTGACTGAGGGAAATGGGATGCAGTGACTGAGGGAAATGGGATGCAGTGACTGAGGGACATGGGATGCAGTGACTGAGGGAAATGGGATGCAGTGACTGAGGGACATGGGATGCAGTGACAGAGTGACATGAGCTGCAGTGTCTGATGGAAATGTGACGCAGTAACTGAGGGAAATGCGGTGCAGTGACTGAGGTACTGGGTAGGAGTGACTGAGGGACATGGGATGCAGTGACTGAGGGACATGGGATGCAGTGACTGAGGGAAATGGGATGCAGTGACTGAGGGACGTGGGGTGCAGTGACAGAGGGAAAGGAGATGCAGTGACTGTGGGAAATGGGACGCAGTGAGTGTGAGACATGGGATGCAGTGATTGAGTGAAATGTGATGCAGTGACTGAGTGAAATGTGATGCAGTGACTGAGTGAAATGAGATGCAGTGACTGAGGGAAATGGGATGCTGTCAGTGAGTGAAATGTGTTGCAGTCACTGAGTGAAATGTGTTGCAGTCACTGAGTGAAATGTGTTGCAGTCACTGAGTGAAAGGGGATGCAGTGACTGAGTGAAATGCGATGCAGTGACTGAGTGAAATGCGATGCAGTGACTGTTGGAAATGGGATACAGTGACTGAGGGAAATGGGATGCAGTGACTGACGGAAATGGGATGCAGTGACTGACGGAAATGGGATGCAGTCAGTGAGTGAAATGTGTTGCAGTGACTGAGTGAAATGGGATGCAGTGACTGAGTGAAATGGGATGCAGTGACTGAGGACAATGGGATGCAGTGACTGAGGGACATGGGATGCAGTGACTGAGGGAAATGGGATGCAGTGACTGAGGGACATGGGATGCAGTGACTGAGGGGAATGCATGCAGTGAGTGTGGGAAATTGAATACAGCGTCTGAGAGATAGGGGAAACAGTGGCTGATGGAAATTGGATGCAGTGAATGTGGGACATGGGATGCAGTGACTGAGTGAAATGCGATGCAGTGACTGAGGGAAACGGGCTGCAGTGACTGAGGGAAATGGGATGCAGTGACTGAGGGAAATGAGATGCCAAGACTGATGGAAATGGGATGCAGTGACTGATGGAAATGGGATGCAGTGACTGAGGGAAATGGGATGCAGTGTCTGTTTGAAATGGGATCCTGCGACTGAAGTTAATGGGATGCAGTGACTGAGTGAAATGGGATGCAGTGACTGAGGGTAATGGGTTGCAGTCACTGAGTGAAATGGGATGCTGTGACACTGTGGAATGGGATGCAGTGACTCAGTGGAATGTGAAGCATTGACTGAGGGAAAGGAGATGCAGTGAATGTGGGAAATGGGATGCTCTGGCTGAGGGTAATGTGATGCAGTGACTGAGGGTAACGCGATGCAGTGACTGTGGTTAATGGAATGCAGTGAATGAGGGATAGGAGATGCAATGACTGTGGGAAATGGGATGCAATGACTGAGGGAAATGGGATGCAGTGACTGATGGAAATGGGTTGCAGTCACTGAGTGAAATGGGATGCTGTGACACTGTGGAATGGGATGCAGTGACTCAGTGGAATGTGAAGCATTGACTGAGGGAAAGGAGATGCAGTGAATGTGGGAAATAGGATGCTCTGGCTGAGGGTAATGTGATGCAGTGACTGAGGGTAACGCGATGCAGTGACTGTGGTTAATGGAATGCAGTGAATGAGGGATAGGAGATGCAATGACTGTGGGAAATGGGATGCAATGACTGAGGGAAATGGGATGCAGTGACTGATGGAAATCAGATGCAGTGTCTGAGGGAAATGGGATGCAGTGTCTGAGGGAAATGGGATGCTGTGACTGAGCGTACTGGGATGCAGTGACTGAGGGTAATGGGATGTAGTGACTGTTGGTAATGGGATGCAGTGACTGAGGTGAAATGGGCTGCAGAGACTGAGTGAAATGACATGCAGTGATTGAGGAACGGAGATTCAGTGACTGTGGGAAATGGGATGCACTGACTGATGGAAATGGGATGCAGTGACTGAGGACAATGGGATGCAGTGACTGAGTGAACTGTGATTCAGTCACTGAGTGAACTATGATTCAGTCACTGAGTGAACTGTGATGCAGTGGCGGAGTGAAATGAGACGCAGTGACTGAGTGAAATGAGACGCAGTGACTGAGTGAAATGAGATGCAGTGACTGAGTGAAATGAGATGCAGTGACTGAGGGAAATGGGATGCAGTGACTGAGGGACATGGGATGCAGTGACTGAGGGGAATGCATGCAGTGAGTGTGGGAGATTGAATACAGCGTCTGAGAGATAGGGGAAACAGTGGCTGATGGAAATGGGATGCAGTGAATGTGGGACATGGGATGCAGTGATTGAGTGAAATGTGATGCAGTGACTGAGTGAAATGCGATGCAGTGACTGAGGGAAATGGGCTGCAGTGACTGAGGGAAATGGGATGCAGTGACTGAGGGAAATGAGATGCCAAGAATGATGGAAATGGGATGCAGTGACTGTTTGAAATGGGATGCAGTGACTGAGGGTAATGGGTTGCAGTCACTGAGTGAAATGGGATGCTGTGACACTGTGGAATGGGATGCAGTGACTCAGTGGAATGTGAAGCATTGACTGAGGGAAAGGAGATGCAGTGAATGTGGGAAATTGGATGCTCTGGCTGAGGGTAATGTGATGCAGTGACTGAGGGTAACGCGATGCAGTGACTGTGGTTAATGGAATGCAGTGAATGAGGGATAGGAGATGCAATGACTGTGGGAAATGGGATGCAATGACTGAGGGAAATGGGATGCAGTGACTGATGGAAATCAGATGCAGTGTCTGAGGGAAATGGGATGCAGTGTCTGAGGGAAATGGGATGCTGTGACTGAGCGTACTGGGATGCAGTGACTGAGGGTAATGGGATGTAGTGACTGATGGTAATGGGATGCAGTGACTGAGGTGAAATGGGCTGCAGAGACTGAGTGAAATGACATGCAGTGATTGAGGAACGGAGATTCAGTGACTGTGGGAAATGGGATGCACTGACTGATGGAAATGGGATGCAGTGACTGAGGACAATGGGATGCAGTGACTGAGTGAACTGTGATTCAGTCACTGAGTGAACTATGATTCAGTCACTGAGTGAACTGTGATGCAGTGGCTGAGTGAAATGAGACGCAGTGACTGAGTGAAATGAGACGCAGTGACTGAGTGAAATGAGATGCAGTGACTGAGTGAAATGAGATGCAGTGACTGAGGGAAATGGGATGCAGTGACTGAGGGACATGGGATGCAGTGACTGAGGGGAATGCATGCAGTGAGTGTGGGAAATTGAATACAGCGTCTGAGAGATGGGAAACAGTGGCTGATGGAAATGGGATGCAGTGAATGTGGGACATGGGATGCAGTGATTGAGTGAAATGTGATGCAGTGACTGAGTGAAATGCGATGCAGTGACTGAGGGAAATGGGCTGCAGTGACTGAGGGAAATGGGATGCAGTGACTGAGGGAAATGAGATGCCAAGAATGATGGAAATGGGATGCAGTGACTGTTTGAAATGGGATCCTGCGACTGAAGTTAATGGGATGCAGTGACTGAGGGTAATGGGTTGCAGTCACTGAGTGAAATGGGATGCTGTGACACTGTGGAATGGGATGCAGTGACTCAGTGGAATGTGAAGCATTGACTGAGGGAAAGGAGATGCAGTGAATGTGGGAAATGGGATGCTCTGGCTGAGGGTAATGTGATGCAGTGACTGAGGGTAACGCGATGCAGTGACTGTGGTTAATGGAATGCAGTGAATGAGGGATAGGAGATGCAATGACTGTGGGAAATGGGATGCAATGACTGAGGGAAATGGGATGCAGTGACTGATGGAAATCAGATGCAGTGTCTGAGGGAAATGGGATGCAGTGTCTGAGGGAAATGGGATGCAGTGACTGAGCGTACTGGGATGCAGTGACTGAGCGTACTGGGATGCAGTGACTGATGGTAATGGGATGCAGTGACTGAAGGAAATGCGATGCAGTGACTGAGGGAAATGGGATGCAGTGACTGACGGAAATGGGATGCAGTGTCTGTTGGAATTGGGATCCTGCGACTGAAGGTAATGGGATGCAGTGACTGAGGGTAATGGGATGCAGTGACTGAGGGTAATGGGATGCAGTGACTGAGTGAAATGGGATGCAGTAACTGAGGGTAATGGGATGCAGTGACTGAGTGAAATGGGATGCAGTGAATGAGGACAATGGGATGCAGTGACTGAGGACAATGGGATGCAGTGACTGAGGACAATGGGATGCAGTGACTGAGGGGAATGGGATGCAGTGACTGAGGGAAATGGGATGCAGTGACTGAGGGAAATGTGATGCACTGACTGAGGGAAATGGGACGCAGTGACTCGGAATTGGGACGCAGTGACTGATGGAAAGGAGATGCAGTGACTGATGGAAAGGAGATGCAGTGACTGATTGAAATGGGATGCAGTGACTGAGTGAAATGGGATTGCCGTGACTGTGGAAAGGAGATGCAGTGACTGAGGAAATGGGACGCGGTGACGGATGGAAATGGGATGCTCTGACTGAGTGTAAAGTGAAGCATTGAGTGAAATGGGATGCAGTGGCTGTGTGAAATGGGATGGAGTGGCTGTGTGAAATGGGATGCAGTGACTGGTGGAAATGAGATGCAGTGACTGGTGGAAATGAGATGCACTGACTTAGGGAAAGGAAATGCAGTGTCTGTGGGAAATGGGATGCTGCGACTGAGGGTGATGGGATGCAGTGACTGACGGAAATGGATGCAGTGACTGAGTGAAATGGGATGCAGTGACTGAGTGAAATGCGATGCAGTGACTGAGGTACTGGGAAGGAGTGACTGAGTTAATAGTGAGGCAGTGCCCGTGCGGGCTTGGGGTGCAGTGACTTAGGGAAATGGGATACAGTGCCTGAGTGAAATGTGACGCACTGACTGAGTGAAATCGGATGCAGTGACTGTGTGGAATGGGATGCAGTGACTGCGTGAAATGGGATGCAGTGAATGAGTGAAATGAGATGCAGTGTCTGAGGGACATGGGATGCAGTGACTGAGGGAAATGGGATGCAGTGACTGAGGGACATGGGATGCAGTGACTGAGGGAAATGGGATGCAGTGACTGAGGGACATGGGATGCAGTGACAGAGTGACATGAGCTGCAGTGTCTGATGGAAATGTGACGCAGTAACTGAGGGAAATGCGATGCAGTGACTGAGGTACTGGGTAGGAGTGACTGAGGGACATGGGATGCAGTGACTGAGGGACATGGGATGCAGTGACTGAGGGAAATGGGATGCAGTGACTGAGGGACGTGGGGTGCAGTGACAGAGGGAAAGGAGATGCAGTGACTGTGGGAAATGGCATACTGTGACTCAGGGTAATGGGATGCAGTGACTGAGGGGAATGGGACGCAGTGAGTGTGAGACATGGGATGCAGTGATTCAGTGAAATGTGATGCAGTGACTGAGTGAAATGTGATGCAGTGACTGAGTGAAATGAGATGCAGTGAATGAGGGAAATGGGATGCAGTCAGTGAGTGAAATGTGTTGCAGTCACTGAGTGAAATGTGTTGCAGTCACTGAGTGAAATGCGATGCAGTGACTGAGTGAAATGCGATGCAGTGACTGAGTGAAATGCGATGCAGTGACTGTTGGAAATGGGATGCAGTGACTGAGGGAAATGGGATGCAGTGACTGACGGAAATGGGATGCAGTCAGTGAGTGAAATGTGTTGCAGTGACTGAGTGAAATGGGATGCAGTGACTGAGTGAAATGGGATGCAGTGACTGAGGACAATGGGATGCAGTGACTGAGGGACATGGGATGCAGTGACTGAGGGAAATGGGATGCAGTGACTGAGGGAAATGGGATGCAGTGACTGAGCGACATGGGATGCAGTGACTGAGGGGAATGCATGCAGTGAGTGTGGGAAATTGAATACAGCGTCTGAGAGATAGGGGAAACAGTGGCTGATGGAAATTGGATGCAGTGAATGTGGGACATGGGATGCAGTGATTGAGTGAAATGTGATGCAGTGACTGAGTAAAATGTGATGCAATGACTGAGTGAAATGCGATGCAGTGACTGAGGGAAACGGGCTGCAGTGACTGAGGGAAATGGGATGCAGTGACTGAGGGAAATGAGATGCCAAGACTGATGGAAATGGGATGCAGTGACTGATGGAAATGGGATGCAGTGACTGAGGGAAATGGGATGCAGTGACTGAGGGAAATGGGATGCAGTGTCTGTTTGAAATGGGATCCTGCGACTGAAGTTAATGGGATGCAGTGACTGAGTGAAATGGGATGCAGTGACTGAGGGTAATGGGTTGCAGTCACTGAGTGAAATGGGATGCTGTGACACTGTGGAATGTGAAGCATTGACTGAGGGAAAGGAGATGCAGTGAATGTGGGAAATGGGATGCTCTGGCTGAGGGTAATGTGATGCAGTGACTGAGGGTAACGCGATGCAGTGACTGTGGTTAATGGAATGCAGTGAATGAGGGATAGGAGATGCAATGACTGTGGGAAATGGGATGCAATGACTGAGGGAAATGGGATGCAGTGACTGATGGAAATGGGTTGCAGTCACTGAGTGAAATGGGATGCTGTGACACTGTGGAATGGGATGCAGTGACTCAGTGGAATGTGAAGCATTGACTGAGGGAAAGGAGATGCAGTGAATGTGGGAAATGGGATGCTCTGGCTGAGGGTAATGTGATGCAGTGACTGAGGGGAACGCGATGCAGTGACTGTGGTTAATGGAATGCAGTGAATGAGGGATAGGAGATGCAATGACTGTGGGAAATGGGATGCAATGACTGAGGGAAATGGGATGCAGTGACTGATGGAAATCAGATGCAGTGTCTGAGGAAAATGGGATGCAGTGTCTGAGGGAAATGGGATGCTGTGACTGAGCGTACTGGGATGCAGTGACTGAGGGTAATGGGATGTAGTGACTGATGGTAATGGGATGCAGTGACTGAGGTGAAATGGGCTGCAGAGACTGAGTGAAATGACATGCAGTGATTGAGGAACGGAGATTCAGTGACTGTGGGAAATGGGATGCACTGACTGATGGAAATGGGATGCAGTGACTGAGGACAATGGGATGCAGTGACTGAGTGAACTGTGATTCAGTCACTGAGTGAACTATGATTCAGTCACTGAGTGAACTGTGATGCAGTGACTGAGTGAAATGAGACGCAGTGACTGAGTGAAATGAGACGCAGTGACTGAGTGAAATGGGATGCAGTGACTGAGGGACATGGGATGCAGTGACTGAGGGGAATGCATGCAGTGAGTGTGGGAAATTGAATACAGCGTCTGAGAGATAGGGGAAACAGTGGCTGATGGAAATGGGATGCAGTGAATGTGGGACATGGGATGCAGTGACTGAGTGAAATGTGATGCAGTGACTGAGTGAAATGTGATGCAGTGACTGAGTGAAATGCGATGCAGTGACTGAGGGAAATGGGCTGCAGTGACTGAGGGAAATGGGATGCAGTGACTGAGGGAAATGAGATGCCAAGAATGATGGAAATGGGATGCAGTGTCTGTTTGAAATGGGATCCTGCGACTGAAGTTAATGGGATGCAGTGACTGAGGGTAATGGGTTGCAGTCACTGAGTGAAATGGGATGCTGTGACACTGTGGAATGGGATGCAGTGACTCAGTGGAATGTGAAGCATTGACTGAGGGAAAGGAGATGCAGTGAATGTGGGAAATGGGATGCTCTGGCTGAGGGTAATGTGATGCAGTGACTGAGGGTAACGCGATGCAGTGACTGTGGTTAATGGAATGCAGTGAATGAGGGATAGGAGATGCAATGACTGTCGGAAATGGGATGCAATGACTGAGGGAAATGGGATGCTGTGACTGAGCGTACTGGGATGCAGTGACTGAACGTACTGGGATGCAGTGACTGATGGTAATGGGATGCAGTGACTGAGGTGAAATGGGCTGCAGAGACTGAGTGAAATGACATGCAGTGATTGAGGAACGGAGATGCAGTGACTGTGGGAAATGGGATGCACTGACTGGTGGAAATGGGATGCAGTGACTGAGGACAATGGGATGCAGTGACTGAGTGAACTGTGATTCAGTCACTGAGTGAACTGTGATGCAGTGGCTGAGTGGAATGGGATGCAGTGACTGAGGGACATGGGATGCAGTGACTGAGGGACATGGGATGCAGTGACTGAGGGACATGGGATGCAGTGACAGAGGTACTGGGAAGGAGTGACTGAGTTAATAGGGAATCAGTGCCCGAGCGGGCTTGGGGTGCAGTGACTGAGGGAAATGCGAGACAGTGCCTGACCGAAAAGGGACGCACTGACTGAGTGAAATGGGATGCAGTGATTGAGTGAAATGACATGCAGTGACTGTGGGACATGGGATGCAGTGACTGAGGGACATGGGATGCACTGACTGAGGGAAATGGGATGCAGTGACTGAGTGAAATGGGATGCAGTGACTGAGGGACGTGGGATGCAGTGACTGAGGGACGTGGGATGCAGTGACTGAGGGACGTGGGATGCAGTGACTGAGGGACATGGGATGCAGTGACTGAGGGAAATGGGATGCAGTGACTGAAGGAAATGGTATGCAGTGTCTGTTGGAAATGGGATCCTGCGACTGAAGGTAATGGGATGCAGTGACTGAGGGTAATGGGATGCAGTGACTGAGGGTAATGGGATGCAGTGACTGAGGGTAATGGGATGCAGTGACTGAGTGAAATGGGATGCAGTGACTGATTGAAATGTGATACAGTGACTGAGGGTAATGGGATGCAGTGACTGAGTGAAATGGGATGCAGCGAATGAGGACAATGGGATGCAGTGACTGAGGACAATGGGATGCAGTGACTGAGGGGAATGTGATGCAGTGACTGAGGGAAATGGGATGCAGTGACTGGGAATTGGGACGCAGTGACTGAGTGAAATGGGACGCAGTGACTGAGTGAAATGGGACGCAGTGACTGATGGAAAGGAGATGCAGTGACTGATTGAAATGGGATGCAGTGACTGAGTGAAATGGGATTGCCGTGACTGTGGAAAGGAGAAGCAGTGACTGAGGAAATGGGACGCGGTGACGGATGGAAATGGGATGCTCTGACTGAGTGTAAAGTGAAGCTGTGAGTGAAATGGGATGCCGTGGCTGTGTGAAATGGGATGCCGTGACTGGTGGAAATGAGATGCAGTGACTGGTGGAAATGAGATGCACTGACTTAGGGAAAGGAAATGCAGTGTCTGTGGGAAATGGGATGCTGCGACTGAGGGTGATGGGATGTAGTGACTGAGTGAAATGCGATGCAGTGACTGAGGTACTGGGAAGGAGTGAGTGAGTTAATAGGGATGCAGTGCCTGTGCGGGCTTGGGGTGCAGTGACTTAGGGAAATGGGATATAGTGCCTGAGTGAAATGTGACGCACTGACTGAGTGAAATCGGATGCAGTGACTGAGTGGAATGGGATGCAGTGACTGTGGGACGTGGGATGCAGTGACTGTGGGACGTGGGATGCAGTGACTGAGGGAAATGGGATGCAGTGACTGAGGGAAATGGGATGCAGTGACCGAGTGAAATGAGATGCAGTGACTGAGCGAAATGGGATGCACTATTTTTGGGAAGGAGGATGCAATCACTGATTGAAATGAGATGCAGAGACTGTGGGAAAGGAGATGCTGTGACGATGGGAAATGGGATGCAGTGACTGTGTGAAATGGGATGCAGTGACTCAGTGACATGTGATTCAGTCACTGAGTGAAATGTGATTCCGTCACTGAGTGAAATATGAATCACTCACTGAGTGTACTGTGATGCAGTCACTGGGTGAACTGTGATGCAGTCACTGAGTGAACTGTGATGCAGTCACTGAGTGAAATGGGATGCAGTCACTGAGTGAAATGGGATGCAGTGGCTGAGGGAAATGTGATGCAGTGACTGAGTGAAATGGGATGCAGTGACTGAGGGAAATGGGATGCAGTGACAGAGTGACATGAGCTGCAGTGTCTGATGGAAATGTGATGCAGTACCTGAGGGAAATGGGATGCAGTGACTGAGGTAGTGGGAATGAGTGACTGAGTTCATGGGGATGCAGTGCCCGAGCGGACTTGCGGTGCAGTGAGTGAGGGAGATGGGATACAGTGCCTTAGTGAAATGAGATGCAGTGACTGAGGGAAATGGGATGCAGTGACTGAGTGAAATGGGATGCAGTGACTGAGTGACATGGGATGCAGTGACTGAGTGACATGGGAAGCACTGACTGAGTGAAATGCGATGCAGAGGAAAGGAGATGCTCTGACTATGGGAAATGGGATGCAGTGAGTGTGGGAAATTGAATGCAGCGCCTGTGAGATACGGGAAACAGTGACTGATGGAAATGGAACGCAGTGACTATGGTGAAGGTGATGCAGTGACTGAGTGAAATGGGATGCAGTGACTGTGTGAAATGTGATGCAGTGTCTGAGTGAAATGTGATGCAGTGACTGAGTCAAATGGGGTGCAGTGACTGAGGGACATGAGATGCAGTGACTGAGTGAAATGGGATGCTTTGACTGAGGGAAATGGGACGCTTTGACTGAGGGAATTGGGACCCTTTGACTGAGGGAAATGGGATGCAGTGCCTGAGTGAAATGGGATGCAGTGCCTGAGTGAAATGGGATGCAGTGACTGAGTGAAATGGGATGCAATCACTGAGTGAAATGTGTTGCAGTCACTGAGTGAAATGCGATGCATTGCTGATTGAAATGGGCTGCAGTGACTGAGAGAAATGGGCTGCAGTGACTGAGAGAAATGGGCTGCAGTCACTGAGTGAAATGTGTTGCAGTCACTGAGTGAAATGGGATGCATTACTGATTGAAATGGGCTGCAGTGACTGAGAGAAATGGGCTGCAGTGACTGAGAGAAATGGGCTGCAGTCACTGAGTGAAATCTGTTGTAGTCACTGAGTGAAATGTGATGCATCACTGAGTTGAATGGGATGCAGTGACTGAGGGATATGAGATGCAGGGACTGAGTGAAATGAGATGCAGTCACTGAGTGAAATGTGTTGCAGTCACTGAGTGAAATGTGATGCATCACTGAGTTGAATGGGATGCAGTGACTGAGGGATATGAGATGCAGGGACTGAGTGAAATGAGATGCAGTGACTGAGGGAAAAGGGATTCAGTATTTTTGGGAAGTAGGATGCAATCACTGAGTGAAATGCGATCCAGAGACTGTGGGAAAGGAGATGCTGTGACTGTGGGAAATGGGATGCAGTGAGTGTGGGAAATTGAATGCAGCGTGTGTGAGATACGGGGAACAGTGAGTGATGAAAATGGGATGCAGTGACTATGGTGAAGGAGATGCAGTGATTGAGTGAAATGGGATGCAGTGACAGAGTGAAATGGGATGCAGTGTCTGCGTGAAATGCAGTGCAGTGACTGCGTGAAATGCGGTGCAGTGACTGCGTGAAATGGGATGCAGTGACTGCTTCAAATGGGATGCATCACTGAGTGAAATGGGATGCAGTGACTGAGTGAAATGGGATGCAGTGTCTGCGGGAAATGGGATGTAGTGACTGAGTGAAATGGGATGCATCACTGAGTGTAATGGGATGCAGTCTCTGAGTGAAATGGGATGCATCACTGAGTGAAATGGGATGCAGTGACTTAGGGAAATGGGATGAAGTGTCTGAGTGAAATGTGATGCAGTGACTGAGTGAAATGGGATGCAGTCTCTGAGTGAAATGGGATGCAGTGGCTGAGGGAAATGTGATGCAGTGACTGAGTGAAATGGGATGCAGTGACTGAGGGAAATGTGATGCAGTGACTGAGTGAAATGGGATGCAGTGACTGAGGGAAATGGGATGCAGTGACTGAGGGAAATGGGATGCAGTGACTGAGTGAAATGGGATGCAGTGACTGAGTGAAATGGGATTGCCGTGACTGTGGAAATGAGAAGCAGTGACTGAGGAAATGGGACGCGGTGACGGATGGAAATGGGATGCTCTGACTGAGTGTAAAGTGAAGCTGTGAGTGAAATGGGATGCCGTGGCTGTGTGAAATGGGATGCCGTGACTGGTGGAAATGAGATGCAGTGACTGGTGGAAATGAGATGCACTGACTTAGGGAAAGGAAATGCAGTGTCTGTGGGAAATGGGATGCTGCGACTGAGGGTGATGGGATGTAGTGACTGAGTGAAATGCGATGCAGTGACTGAGGTACTGGGAAGGAGTGAGTGAGTTAATAGGGATGCAGTGCCTGTGCGGGCTTGGGGTGCAGTGACTTAGGGAAATGGGATATAGTGCCTGAGTGAAATGTGACGCACTGACTGAGTGAAATCGGATGCAGTGACTGAGTGGAATGGGATGCAGTGACTGTGGGACGTGGGATGCAGTGACTGTGGGACGTGGGATGCAGTGACTGAGGGAAATGGGATGCAGTGACTGAGGGAAATGGGATGCAGTGACCGAGTGAAATGAGATGCAGTGACTGAGCGAAATGGGATGCACTATTTTTGGGAAGGAGGATGCAATCACTGATTGAAATGAGATGCAGAGACTGTGGGAAAGGAGATGCTGTGACGATGGGAAATGGGATGCAGTGACTGTGTGAAATGGGATGCAGTGACTCAGTGACATGTGATTCAGTCACTGAGTGAAATGTGATTCCGTCACTGAGTGAAATATGAATCACTCACTGAGTGTACTGTGATGCAGTCACTGGGTGAACTGTGATGCAGTCACTGAGTGAACTGTGATGCAGTCACTGAGTGAAATGGGATGCAGTGGCTGAGGGAAATGTGATGCAGTGACTGAGTGAAATGGGATGCAGTGACTGAGGGAAATGGGATGCAGTGACAGAGTGACATGAGCTGCAGTGTCTGATGGAAATGTGATGCAGTACCTGAGGGAAATGGGATGCAGTGACTGAGGTAGTGGGAATGAGTGACTGAGTTCATGGGGATGCAGTGCCCGAGCGGACTTGCGGTGCAGTGAGTGAGGGAGATGGGATACAGTGCCTTAGTGAAATGAGATGCAGTGACTGAGGGAAATGGGATGCAGTGACTGAGTGAAATTGGATGCAGTGACTGAGTGACATGGGATGCAGTGACTGAGTGACATGGGAAGCACTGACTGAGTGAAATGCGATGCAGAGGAAAGGAGATGCTCTGACTATGGGAAATGGGATGCAGTGAGTGTGGGAAATTGAATGCAGCGCCTGTGAGATACGGGAAACAGTGACTGATGGAAATGGAACGCAGTGACTATGGTGAAGGTGATGCAGTGACTGAGTGAAATGGGATGCAGTGACTGTGTGAAATGTGATGCAGTGTCTGAGTGAAATGTGATGCAGTGACTGAGTCAAATGGGATGCAGTGACTGAGGGACATGAGATGCAGTGACTGAGTGAAATGGGATGCTTTGACTGAGGGAAATGGGACGCTTTGACTGAGGGAATTGGGACCCTTTGACTGAGGGAAATGGGATGCAGTGCCTGAGTGAAATGGGATGCAGTGCCTGAGTGAAATGGGATGCAGTGACTGAGTGAAATGGGATGCAATCACTGAGTGAAATGTGTTGCAGTCACTGAGTGAAATGCGATGCATTGCTGATTGAAATGGGCTGCAGTGACTGAGAGAAATGGGCTGCAGTGACTGAGAGAAATGGGCTGCAGTCACTGAGTGAAATGTGTTGCAGTCACTGAGTGAAATGGGATGCATTACTGATTGAAATGGGCTGCAGTGACTGAGAGAAATGGGCTGCAGTGACTGAGAGAAATGGGCTGCAGTCACTGAGTGAAATCTGTTGTAGTCACTGAGTGAAATGTGATGCATCACTGAGTTGAATGGGATGCAGTGACTGAGGGATATGAGATGCAGGGACTGAGTGAAATGAGATGCAGTCACTGAGTGAAATGTGTTGCAGTCACTGAGTGAAATGTGATGCATCACTGAGTTGAATGGGATGCAGTGACTGAGGGATATGAGATGCAGGGACTGAGTGAAATGAGATGCAGTGACTGAGGGAAAAGGGATTCAGTATTTTTGGGAAGTAGGATGCAATCACTGAGTGAAATGCGATCCAGAGACTGTGGGAAAGGAGATGCTGTGACTGTGGGAAATGGGATGCAGTGAGTGTGGGAAATTGAATGCAGCGTGTGTGAGATACGGGGAACAGTGAGTGATGAAAATGGGATGCAGTGACTATGGTGAAGGAGATGCAGTGATTGAGTGAAATGGGATGCAGTGACAGAGTGAAATGGGATGCAGTGTCTGCGTGAAATGCAGTGCAGTGACTGCGTGAAATGCGGTGCAGTGACTGCGTGAAATGGGATGCAGTGACTGCTTCAAATGGGATGCATCACTGAGTGAAATGGGATGCAGTGACTGAGTGAAATGGGATGCAGTGTCTGCGGGAAATGGGATGTAGTGACTGAGTGAAATGGGATGCATCACTGAGTGTAATGGGATGCAGTCTCTGAGTGAAATGGGATGCATCACTGAGTGAAATGGGATGCAGTGACTTAGGGAAATGGGATGAAGTGTCTGAGTGAAATGTGATGCAGTGACTGAGTGAAATGGGATGCAGTCTCTGAGTGAAATGGGATGCAGTGGCTGAGGGAAATGTGATGCAGTGACTGAGTGAAATGGGATGCAGTGACTGAGGGAAATGTGATGCAGTGACTGAGTGAAATGGGATGCAGTGACTGAGGGAAATGGGATGCAGTGACTGAGGGAAATGGGATGCAGTGACTGAGTGAAATGGGATGCAGTGACTGACTGAAATGGGATGCAGTGACTGAGGGACGTGGGATGCAGTGAATGAGGGACGTCGGATGCAGTGACTGAGTGAAATGGGATTGCCGTGACTGTGGAAAGGAGATGCAGTGACTGAGGAAATGGGATGCAGTGACTGAGAGAAATGGGAAGCAGTGACTGAGGGAAATGGGCTGCAGTAACTGAGGGAAATGAGATGCCGAGACTGAGTGAACTGGGATGCAGTGACTGATGGAAATGGTAAGCAGTGACTGACGGAAATGGGATGCAGTGTCTGTTGGAAATGGGATCCTGCGACTGAAGGTAATGGGATGCAGTGACTGAGGGTAATGGGATGCAGTGACTGAGGGTAATGGGATGCAGTGACTGAGTGAAATGGGATGCAGTGACTGAGGGGAATCGGATGCAGTGAATGAGGACAATGGGATGCAGTGACTGAGGACAATGGGATGCAGTGACTGAGGACAATGGGATGCACTGACTGAGAGGAATGTGATGCAGTGACTGAGGGAAATGTGATGCAGTGACTGAGGGAAAGGGGATGCAGTGACTGGTAATTGGGATGCAGTGACTATGGAAAATGGGACGCAGTGACTGAGTGAAATGGGAGGCAGTGACTGATGGAAAGGAGATGCAGTGACTGAGTGAAATGGGATGCAGTGACTGAGTGAAATGGGATGCAGTGACTGTGGAAAGGAGATGCAGTGATGAGGAAATGGGACGCGGTGACGGATGGTAATGGGATGCTCTGACTGAGTGTAAAGTGAAGCATTGAGTGAAATGGGATGCAGTGGCTGTGTGAAATGGGATGCAGTGTCTGCGGGAAATGGGATGTAGTGACTGAGTGAAATGGGATGCATCACTGAGTGTAATGGGATGCAGTCTCTGAGTGAAATGGGATGCATCACTGAGTGAAATGGGATGCAGTCTCTGAGTGAAATGGGATGCAGTGTCTGCGGGAAATGGGATGTAGTGACTGAGTGAAATGGGATGCATCACTGAGTGTAATGGGATGCAGTCTCTGAGTGAAATGGGATGCATCACTGAGTGAAATGGGATGCAGTGACTTAGGGAAATGGGATGAAGTGTCTGAGTGAAATGTGATGCAGTGACTGAGTGAAATGGGATGCAGTCTCTGAGTGAAATGGGATGCAGTGGCTGAGGGAAATGTGATGCAGTGACTGAGTGAAATGGGATGCAGTGACTGAGGGAAATGTGATGCAGTGACTGAGTGAAATGGGATGCAGTGACTGAGGGAAATGGGATGCAGTGACTGATGGAAATGGGATGCAGTGACTGAGTGAAATGGGATGCAGTGACTGACTGAAATGGGATGCAGTGACTGAGGGACGTGGGATGCAGTGAATGAGGGACGTCGGATGCAGTGACTGAGTGAAATGGGATTGCCGTGACTGTGGAAAGGAGATGCAGTGACTGAGGAAATGGGATGCAGTGACTGAGAGAAATGGGAAGCAGTGACTGAGGGAAATGGGCTGCAGTAACTGAGGGAAATGAGATGCCGAGACTGAGTGAACTGGGATGCAGTGACTGATGGAAATGGTAAGCAGTGACTGACGGAAATGGGATGCAGTGTCTGTTGGAAATGGGATCCTGCGACTGAAGGTAATGGGATGCAGTGACTGAGGGTAATGGGATGCAGTGACTGAGGGTAATGGGATGCAGTGACTGAGTGAAATGGGTTGCAGTGACTGAGGGGAATCGGATGCAGTGAATGAGGACAATGGGATGCAGTGACTGAGGACAATGGGATGCAGTGACTGAGGACAATGGGATGCACTGACTGAGAGGAATGTGATGCAGTGACTGAGGGAAATGTGATGCAGTGACTGAGGGAAAGGGGATGCAGTGACTGGTAATTGGGATGCAGTGACTATGGAAAATGGGACGCAGTGACTGAGTGAAATGGGACGCAGTGACTGATGGAAAGGAGATGCAGTGACTGAGTGAAATGGGATGCAGTGACTGAGTGAAATGGGATGCAGTGACTGTGGAAAGGAGATGCAGTGATGAGGAAATGGGACCCGGTGACGGATGGTAATGGGATGCTCTGACTGAGTGTAAAGTGAAGCATTGAGTGAAATGGGATGCAGTGGCTGTGTGAAATGGGATGCAGTGGCTGTGTGAGATGGGATGCAGTGTCTGAGTGAGATGGGATGCAGTGTCTGAGTGAGATGGGATGCAGTTAATGAGTGAAATGAGATGCAGTGACTGATGGAAATAGAATGC